>NW_027532196.1:4146125-4407258 GCF_008692635.1 Crocuta crocuta
CTGTCCTAACTTAATGAAAATGTTGAGCCACTGGATCTAAATACATAAAACAACCAAACAAAAATATCCCTCCCCAAAGCAATAAGAAAACTAGAAGGAATTCTTACTTTCACAAGTGGCCAAATCTTAAATGTGTACCTATTAAATACATCTTCTAAGACTACCTGGAAAATAATATGCACCCTTGCCAAAACAAAATCAGCTTCCAGAACATTTTCACCTTTTTGCCTTCCAACAAATTGCTTGTTTTCCCATCCAAACAATAACCTTATTGTTTACCCTGAAGTATAGTACATGACTAGTCACGTTAGGAAGTGAATGAATTGTTGTCCTGTCAACAGATTTTTTTTCCCACATACCTATTACATCTAGGAATTCCTTCTGAATTTAGAAACTTTGAAAAAAATACATACTGCTTTCATCTGTTTTCATTATCCTGAGTTTTGACATATAGACTAGGGTTGCTTAGCAATATGAAATTAGTAGTAGTTGTAGTATTTGTACAGATTCCTGAGTATATACTGTTGTATCTTTGTCAAAGTCTTGTGGGAATTTTGGTCTATGATGCTTTCCGTGTTTTGTTTAAGCTCATATTAAACACATGAATACTTTGTATAAGTTCAGTTTACTTAGTGGCACACAAATATATGGAGACACAGTAAGGACTCAGGCCTGAAATGGGACACTAAATTCCTTCCTTTCCTTTTCCTCTCCCACAGCCCCTTGAAACTCAGGAGCCTATTGGTGAAGAGGAGCTAGCAGATGTCCATCCCTGTATGATCTGGATGGCATTCCCTTTTAAAATAACCCAGCAAAAGTGAACACAAATCAGATCCTTTCACTGTAACTCAGAAAAAAAGTTCAATTAAATAACATGTGGAGTGGGGCGCCTGGGTGGCTTAGTAGGTTAAGCGTCCGACTTTCGCTTAGGTCATGATCTCGCGGTTCATGGGTTCAAGCCCCGCGTCGGGCTCTGTGCTGACTGCCAGCTCAGAGCCTGGAGCCTGTTTCAGTCTGTGACTCCCTTTCTCTTTGACCCTCCCCTGCTCACGCTGTCTCTCTCTCTCTCTCTCTCTCCTAGAAATAAATAAAACATTAAAAAAAATTTAAATAACATGTGGAGATGAGACAAAAACTGAACATTCTGTCAACCACAGCACAACAGAAAAGCACTCATATCTTCTATCCTGTTCAACAGCCATAAAGAAAAAGTCTATAAGAGAAACTGATGCATGCAGTTGGATTAAATAAGTTTGATGCAGTATCTATTTCCAACCTCTGCCAGGGCCATTCTTACACCTAAACTTTGCCTTCGTATGTTCAACTTAAGTGCCCACAAAACTCTTACAATATGGACCAACTAGCTTTCAGCACTCATCATTCATTTCCATTTGCTTTTTATCCTATCGTATTCCATTTCTTTATTTTTCTTAATTGTGGAAGGGGTAACACAGTATGAAAAATAAAGTTTATCCTTAGTTCCTTAGTGTGCTCTGAATTTTAAGTCCAAATAAAATTTTGCCTAAGACACCTATATTCATGTATGAATATGTTTTCTCAAAAACTTGCTGATGTCTATGTACAAATGATTAATAATGATTCTTTAGGAAAAGTAAAATATTTCAATGTTTCTTCTCCTGGGTGAGGGACAAGAATGTATAGAAACTAAATATTTTTCTTCACCTTACTCTCCTATCTTTCCAACAGGCTACCCCAGGCATGTTCTCATGATGAAAGCAGATGTACACCAGTGGAACCAGAAACATGTCAGTACAATTGTTTTTCAAGGCTCTGCATGTGTCCCATCTGCTAGCATTTCATTGGCCAAACTTAGTCACATGACCACTGTCACAGTCAGGAGGCACATAAATAGACTCTGTTACCTTATACATCAAAATGTATGGTTACAAGCAGGAGAAGAGAATAGGAGTCATTGAGGAGGAGTCATCTATGAACAACAGTCATAGATGTACTCACAGTTACTGATAATAATATAGAGACTCAGATTGTGTCAGAGACGAAACTAGAACCCAGGTCTCTCGACTTATAGTTGATTCTTTTTAATACATTCACTGCCTTTATTAAGGAGCAAGGAAATGACTGATAAAAGTATCCCATAATCAGTTTCAGTATTATCAAATATAACCCATACTCTCCAAAATAGTACCTAAGAATACAGAACTTATTAAATACATGTGAACCAGGGGCACCTGGGTGGCTCAGTTAGTTAGGCATCCAACTCTTGATTTTGGCTCAGGTCATGATCTCATGGTTTGCAGGATCGAGACCCACATCAGGCTTTGTGCTGACAGTGCAGAGCCTGCCACCTGCTTCTAGTTCTGTGTTTCCCTGTCTCTCTGCCCCTCCCCCACTCACACTCTATCTCTGTTTCTCTCTCTCTCTTAAAAATAAACATTAAGTTTTTTTAATAAAATAAAATATATGTGAACCAAACATGTAACCTTTATTCCCTGGCCTGGTGTTTTAGAAGTTAAAATCTTATGTTATTAGCACAATGTAGGCAAAGCAAGCAACTATTAGAAAAAGAGAAGAATAAACTATGAAGGCTAGAGACACACTCTGTTAAGAGTTGACAGATGTAGCAAATAAAAATACAAAATGCAGGGTGCCTGGGTGGCTCAGTTGGTTGAACCTCTGATTTTTTATTTCAGATCAGGTCATAATCTATGGCTCATGACTTTGAGCTCTGAGTTACGCTCTGGTCTGGCAGCATGGAGCCTACTTGGGATTCTCTCCCTCTCTTTCTGTCCCTTCACTTGTGCTTGCTCTTTCTGTAAAAATAAATAAACAAACATTTAAAAATATTTTAAAAATACAAGATGCTAAGTTAAATCAGGATTTCATAATTAGGGGTGCCTGGGTGACTCAGTTGGTTAAACATACGGCTCTTGATTTTGGATCAGGTCATGATCCCATGGTTCATGAGTTCCAGCTCTGTGTTGGGCTCTGTGCTGCCTACTTGAAATTCTGTCTCTCCCTCTCTCTTTCTGCCCTTCTCCCGCTCATGCTCACTCTGTCAAAATAAATAAAAGTTTTTTTAAAATATTTTAAAAAATACAAGATGCTAAATTAAATCAGAATTTCATAAATAGGGGCACCTGGGTGGCTCAGTTGGTTAAGTGTCTGACTCTTAATTTCAGCTTAGGTCATGACCTCACAGTTGTGAGATCCAGTTGAATGGAGCCTGCTTGGGATTCTTTCCTTCTCTCTTCCTCTGCTCCTCCCTTGCTCACTCTCTCAAAATAAATAAAAATGTTTTAAAAAGAATTTCATAAATAATGACTAATGTTTTTAATGACTAATGTTTTAGTAGGTCTTACGCATTTTCTTGAAATACACTTATAGTAAAAAAAAATTCATTATCTAAAATTCAAATTTAACTAGACATCTTTATTTTATCTGGAAATCTTTACTAGCAGATTAAAAATACACATAAATCATAACTAACAATGAATAATATACATGCATATATATTAATAATAATTCATTACCAAAGCTTTTTCAGAGGAGAATTACTGTAAGTATTCAGAATAAAGGTACTTTTATAATGAAAATTATTGTCATATTTGGCATATTAATTAATACCTTCCAAAACAAGCTTTTCCACAAAATTATATATGTAAGAAAAAAGAAGTGCCTGGGTGGCTCAGTCAGTTAAGCAGCCAACTTTTGATCTCTGCTTAGGTCATGATCTCAAGATTAGGGAGTTTGAGCACCACATCGAGGAGGCTCTGTGCTGTTACTGCAGAGCCTGCTTGGGATCTCTCTCTGCACCTCCCCTGATCACACTCTTTCTTTCCTTCTCTCTCTCTCTCTATCAAAAATAAATAAAAGTTAAAAAAAAGAAACAATAGGATTTCATATGCATATATGGGAGTTGATTCCATAATAGGGTTTGAATGCATAGGAACTGAACCTCACCAATGAACAATAAATTTATTAAGGTTCTGGAGCCTTTACTGTGCCTTTGAGGGGCCTGAAAAGTGAAAATGCAGAGAAGGAACTCTTTGGATTCCATAATCACTGTGGAAGAGGCTGCCCCAGAGTCGATATAATGAGATATGGGTTCACTGGCCTCAGTAATTTCTTCTCAATGCCTTTCAGTGCTCCACTGGCAAGAAGACATCACTGAGTAGATTCAATTCATACACTTCCCTCCAAACACAATATTTGTGAAGAAAAGAAGCAAATGGGTAGTTGAGAGAATCCAAAATTGTAAAAAATAAATAAATAAATAAATAAATAATTTAAAAATTAAATGTTAAAGATTTTTGTCAATGTGAATCAGTACATGAGATGAAGAGTTAGTAACTGTCTGTTAGTGGGAATAATAACTGTTAGTGGGAAGGAATTAAAAAACAAAAACCAACAACAACATAAAACTTCCTCTTAAATCTAGCCAAGATATCTGTTAAAGCTGGTTCCCATTAAATGTTTGTTAATTTAATTTATAAAAGCCAAAGCCCAATGGCTGCTGTCTGCTGTACACAATAGGGGCTGTATGTGTACAGTCTGGCTTGCTGCCAGTATACAGTGTCATACAGACTGGTATCTTGTATGTAAACATTGTTTGAATCTTTAATAATCAAAATTTAAAAAAATCTTTATGGCTCCAATACCCTTATAATGCAAAGTAAATACTGAATTTCCTATATTGAGATTGTGGGCCTTCTTACTGGCACACGGATGTGAGCAGACATTTGTTTCACCATTTTCATAGGTCAAAGTTTTACTTCTGTTAGAGAGAGAGGAGAAGTTCCCTCTAAAGAACAATCAATTCTGTGTTACATATTTTATTGTCAATGGACTGGGATATTATATTTAATAAAATTCCTTATATTATAGAATGCTTGTTTCTAGGTTAAATATTAAATATGTAGTATTTATGGACACATAAGTATCTTAAGGATATATCATTAAGCATTTAATTTTTCTCTGAACTTCCTACCAAGTTAAAAATTTTAAAGAGAGAATATTTAGTCTATTCTCCTGGCTTCTATTCAGTCCACAACTATCTCCCACACAGCTTTTATCCCTTTCCCTACCCTACGGTCAGGCAATGTGAGAAGCAGACATTGTTTTTTTCTCTCTTCCAATTAGAAAGTCTTTGGTGGGCATCTTCTAAATGCTCTACACTGTGCCAGATAGAATAGAGGATAAAGAGCAAGTGTAAGACATGTCCTGGTCTCTAGCAGTTTACAGTCCACTAACAGCATCCCCACAATGGTTTTGCCTTGGGGTTTTGTCATTTATATAAAAGCCTCTTACTGGCCATAAAATGGCCAGTAATCAGTGTGAATCCCACTGGTTGCCTATGGTGCAAAACACTGAGATACAGGGTAATCTCATCCATTCTTTTGAAAGAACCTGGGTGGCTCAGTTGGTTAAGCTTGTGACTCTTGATTTCAACTCTGGTCATGATCTCACAGCTCTTGAGTTTGAGTCCTGCATCAGATTCCTCACTGGCAGTGCAGGCTCTGCTTGGAATTCTCTCTCTCTCTTTCCTGTTCATTCTCTCTCTCTCTCTCTCTCTCTCTCACTCTCGCTCTCGCTCTCGCTCTTGTTTTCACTCTCTCTTTCTCACAATAAATAAAGCTTAAAATATTTGTTATAAAAGAATTATTAAGTGCTCATCATGTCTCACTGCAAACATCAACATTTGTTTAATCTTAAGTGTGTTTGTGTTTGTGTGTGTGTATGTGTGTGCAAAAAAGAAAAAGGAAGAAACTTAACGTAAATAGCTTCAACATGAACTTTAAAAACACCAATCTGAAAGGGTCAATGCAGCACCCAAATGATCCACAACTGGATGTCTACTACACCAAAGGAAGGGGGCAGTTAAGGAATTAAAAATCAGAGTAGATGCAAAAAAAAAAAATAAAAAAAATAAAAAATAAATCAGAGTAGATGCTTGATACAGCATTAAACAAACAACAGGTTAACTGTTGTTATTGTTGTTATTGTTGTTACTTGTTTTGCTGAGTTTTGTTTTCCAATGTTAACTGGTTGCCATGATATTCTGTGGATGTCATTTAATTCACAGTCCATGATGTCACTTAGGCATGGGGAGAATGTGGTTTGTTGATGAAAAACTTATCTCTGTGCAATATTCATGTGGACTTCATTCCTATTAAAATAAGATGCTTTATTTAGCCAATGAGTTGGAATTTTTAAAAAATTCCTTTGTGCTAAACTCATCCCTATATCTCATTTCAAAACCAACCCAAATATATTAGAACCAAGAGAAGCATTCAATCAGCACTTTGTCAACCTCTAGAATTTTGATTTGTTAAAACTAACATGTTTTTACTTTGTTTTCTTTACATACCTCTTAGTTTCATTCAGCCAAGTACTTTTCCATTTGAACAGATGGCAGAACCAAGAGTGTTTGACAAATTTGGCTATTCACACCTACAATATGGCTTCAGGTGAGTGAAAATTGGCAGCTGAGGTCTATGAGGAACATTTGTGGATTTGGTATCTGAAGACCAAGTTTCTATGTTGGTTCTGCTTCTTGCCTGATTGACATTGGACATCTTCAATGATGTCCAATGAAGATGCAGACATCTTCAATGTCTTCTGAGTGTCAACTCTCAGTTTTTCAGATAAAGATGATACACAAGGCTTACAGTATTATGGGGACAGTTGAATAAGAGAAGGTATGCAGAAGTGCTTTATACATGGGAATGCTGCAATATGGTTTCTGCAACTCCATAAAAAGAGGGCAGAACCACCCACAAAGTCTTCTGGAGATATCGTTCAGAGTCAGCTTTGTTCTCTCTTGAGTACCAGATCCTGGTCAGTCACTTGGCCTTGCAGCTGCCCTGATAACAGACCATTTGGAATTCTTGTTGCTAAGCCCGCAAGAGGAGTCAGAAGGTACCATAATAAACAGAATAGTATTTCTGATTGAAAAAAAAATGGTAAGAAAATATTGATGGTTTAGAGAATTTAAGTCAAAAACTTATTAGTAAATATTCTCTCTATGAGCTTAAAAATACTAGGTGCCTTATTTGTTAAATAACATATGTAGTAAAGGAATTAACATGAAAATTGAAATTAAGTGTCCATAAAGAAGGTGGAGATTTTTAGCAAATATACTAAAAAATTACACTAATAAAAATCACTTTAAATAGAGGTGGAGCACTGAAATTAAAATCAAATGAAAGATGAGAAATAATAACAGACACCAAGGAAATATAAACAATTGTAACAATATTATGAAAATTTATATGCCAACAAATTGGACAACCTAGAAACATATAATCTCCAAAAATTGAATCCCAAAGAAATAGAAAATTTGAACAGCTTGATTACCAGCAATGAAACCGAATCAGTAATCAAAAAACTCCAAACTAAAGTCTAGGACCACATGGCATCACAGGCAAATTCTACCAAAAATTTAAAGAGTTAATACCTACTCTTCTCAAATTATTCCGAAAAAATAGAAGGCAAGTTTCCAAATTAATTCTATGATGCCAGTATTACCCTGATACCAAAACCAGATACAGACACCACTAAAAAAGAGAACTACATGCCAATATCTCTGATGAACATAGATGCAAAAATCCTCAACAAAATACTAGCAAGGTGAATCCGACAATACATTTAAGAAGATCATTCAAGGGACTCCTGGATGGCTCAGTCAGTTAAGCGTCTGACTCTTGGTTTCAGCTTAGGTCATGATCTCACAGTTGGTGGGTTTAAGCCCCACATAGGGCTCTGCACTGACAACACAGAGCCTGCTTAGGATTCTCTCTCTCTGTCTCTCTCTCTCTCTCTCAAAACAAGCAAACAAGCAAACAAACAAAAAGATTATTCAACATGATCGAGTGGGATTTACTCCCTGGATACAAGGGATGAACCAATATTTGCAAGTCAATCCACATGATACATCACATCAACAGGAGAAAGAATAAAAACCAGAAGATCATTTCAAGAGATGCAAAAAAAGTATTTGACAAATATCCATTCATGATGAAAAATCTCTGCAAAGTCTAGAAGGAACATTTCCCAACGTAGCAAGGCCTTATATGAAAAACCCACAGCAAACATCATGCTCAGTGGGGAAAAACTTGAGAACTTTCCCCCTAAGGTCTGGAACAAGACAAGGATGTCCACTCTCACCACGTTTATTCAACATACTAGAAGTCCTAGCCATAGAAACTAGACAACATAAAGAAATAAAAGGCATCCAAACAAGTAAGGAAGAAGTAAAACTTTCACTATTTGTAGATGACATGATACTATATATATATATAGAAGACCCAAAAGATTCCACCAAAAAAACCCCCAAAATAGTAGAAATAATAAATGAACTCTGTAAAGTCACAAGATACAAATCAAATATACAGAATTCAGCTGCATTTCTAATACAGTAATAATAAAGCAGCAGAAAGAGAAATTAACAATCCCATTTATAATTATACCAAAAATAATAAAATACCTAGGAATAAACTTAACCAAAGAGCTGAAATTCCTGTATTGTGAAAACTATAAAACATTAATGAAATAATGAAGATGATATAAATGAAAGTATTTTCCATACTCATGGATTCAGAGAATAAATATTGTTAAAATATCTATACTACTCAAAGCAATCTACAGACTTAATGCAATCCTTATCAAGATACTAACAGCCTTTTTTCACAGAACTAGAAATAATCCAAAAATTTGTGTGGAACAAAAAAAGATCCCAAATTGCCAAAGTAATCTTATAAAAGCACAACAAAACTGGAGGTATCATAATCCCAGTTTTCAAGATGTACTATAAAGCTGTGGTGATTAAAACAGTATGGTACTGGCACAAAAACAGACACATGGATCAACAGAAAAGAATTAAGAGCCCAAAAATAAACTCATGATTAAATGGTCAATTAATCTATGACAAAGGAGGCAAGACTACGCAATGGAAAAAAATAGTCTTTTCAGCAAAGGGTGCTGGGAAAACTGTAAAGTTACATGTAAAAGAATAAAATTGGATCACTTTCTTATACCATACATATAAACTCAAAATAGATTAAATACCTAAAAGTGAGACTGGAAACCATAAAAATCCTAGAAGAGAGCACAGGTAGTAATTTATCTGAAATTGGCTATAGCAACATATTTTTGTATATGTCTCCTGAGACAAGGGAAACGAAAGCAAAAATAAACTACTGGGTTCACATCAAAATAAAAATCTATGCAGCAAAGGAAACAATCAACAAAAAGACAACCTACTGAATAAAAGAAAATATTTGCAAATGATATATTTGATAAGGGGTTAGTGTCCAAATATATAAAAAACTGACACAACTTAACACCAAAAAGCTCCAAATAATCCAATTTAAAAATGGGCAGAAGACATGAACAGGCATTTCTCGAAAGATGACATACAAATAGCCAACAGATACATGAAAAGATGCTAAGTATCAGTAATCATCAGGGAAATGCAAATCAAACCACAATGAGATATGGCCTCACACCTGTCAGAATGGCTAAAATCAAAAACACAAGAAACAAAAAATGTTGGTGAGGATATGGATTAAAAGGAACCCTCACGTACTGTTGGTCAGAATGAAGTCACTGTGAAAAACAGTATGGCTCCTCAAAAAAATTAAAAACAGAATTACTGTATGAACTACTAATTCCACTCTGGGTACTTACCCAAAGAATATGAAAACACTAATTTGAAAATATATATATATATATATGCACCCATATGTTTATTAAGCATTATTTACAAGAGCCAGATGGAAGAAGAAGCCCAAGTGTCCCTTCAATAGACAAATGGATGAAGAAGATGCAGGGTGTATATATGTGGATTAAATATTACTCAGCTATAAAAAAGAATGAAACCTTGCCATTTACAACAACATGGATGGATCTATAGAGAGTATAATGCTAAGTGAAATAAGTCAGAAAAAGATGAATACCATGTGATTTCACTCATGTAGAATTTAAGAAACAAAACAAGAAACAAAAGAAAAATAGAAACAAAAAAAAAAACAGACTTTTTTTTTCCTTTCAAAGTTTATTGTCAAGTTGGTCTCCATATAACACCCAGTGCTCATCTCAACAAGTGCCCTCCTCTATGCCCATCACCCCCCTTCCCTTCTCCCCTACCCCCATGAGCCCTCAGTTTGTTCTCAGCATTCAAGAGTCTCTCACGGTTTGCCTCCCTCCCTTTCCCCAACTATTTTTTCCCCTTCTCCTCCCCCCATGGTCCTCTGTTAAGTTTCTCCTGATCTACTTATAAGTGAAAACATATGGTATCTTTCTCTTCCTGACTTATTTTGCTCAGCATAACACCCTCGAGTTCCATCCATGTTGCTACAAATGGCCACATTTCATTCTTTCTCATTGCCATGTAGTATCCCATTGTATAGATAAACCACATGTTATTTATCCATTTGTCAGTTGATAGACATTTAGGCTCTTTCCATGATTTGGCTATTGTTGAAAGTGCTGCTATGAACATTGGGGTACATGTGCCCTTATGCATCAGCACTCCTGTATCCCTTGTGTAAATTCCTAGCAGTGCTATTGCTGGGTCATAAGGGAGTTCTATTGTTAATTTTTTGAGGAACCTCCACACTGTTTTTCAGAGGGGCTGCACCAGTTTACATTCCCACCAACAGTGTAGGAGGGTGCCCAAAAAAACATACTTTTAAATATAGAAAACAAACTGATAGTTTCCAGAGGGGAGGTGGATGGGGGGTGTGGGTGAAATAGATGAAGGAGATTAAGAGTACACTTAATGAGTACACTCAGTGCTCATGAGGAGCACTGAGAAATGTATAGAATTGCTGAATCACAGTATTATATACCCAAAACTAATATAACATTGTATGTTAATTATAATGGAATTTAAAAATAAGTCAACAAAATTTTTTTTAAACTTCATGATTAATCATTTTTTTCTGAACTTCCTACCAGTCAAGCTGAAATTTAAAAAAAAAATGATGTACTTCTCAGTATAAAACATCTCAATTTAAAGTATCAGTGTAAAACAACTTTTATGTCTGGGAACAAATTATAAAGAGGACTTATTTATTCTTTTTTATTGAGATATAATTGACATATAACACTATTAGTTTTAGGTGTAACATAATGGTTTGATATGTGCATATTGCAAAATGATTACTACACCAAATTTAGTTAACATCTGTCACCTCACATAGTTCTTTTTTTTTTTTTCCTGTGATGAGAACTTCTAAGCTCTCTCTTAGTAACTTAAAAATACAGTACTGTTAACTATAGTTAACATGCTATACATTACATCCATAGAACTTACTGATCTTATAATGGGAAATTTGTACCTTTTGACTCCTTCCTTCCTCCCTCCCTGCCTCCCTTTAATACACAAATGTATTAAACTTGCAAACAATTTAAGTTGGTTGGAGGGATGGATTTAAATTTCCCCAGTCCAGCTTTCCTATATATTGCTTTCCTCAGCTGGCCTCTTTGCAACAGCATGGTGCAGCTAAAACCCATAACAGTTTTTAGAGCTGAGTGAAGGGAGCAACATATAATTTTGAATACCAGAACTTTACCTGGAAAGTTTATTATTCTACTGGAAACACTGAGAGCCTGACTGACATATAGCCTCACTTATCTGGAGAAGCAGTAACACTCACCTGAGAAGGATTATCAGGGTCACTAAAAAGAAGGTCAAATAAAGAGGGTCTGAAACTCCCTTTTAATATGCTCAAGTGGCTGAACAAATATTTGAATGGAGACCACACTTCAGACCATCTTTCTTTTACAAAAATCAAATTCCTCAGGTTGTTAAGAGATAGCATACTAAAATATGTTTCTATATTTTAGTATTTGACTTCCTCAGAGTGGATTTTCTCAGTCTTTAATTTATTAATTTGCAGGGTTTTGAAGAGGAAGGTAAAAATGCAAATATATTTTCTTTGAATTTATTGGGCCAGAAACCCTGTGACAGAATCTTCTAAGACCAAGTGTCTGTATCCCAAAAATACTCAAAGTAGATTCAGGAATCAACAAGGATCCACACCAGCATCCCCCAGGAGCCTGTCAGAAATGCAGAATCTCAAGCCCCTATCCCAGAACTACTGAAACAGAGTCTGAAGCTTAACAAAATCCTCAGGAGATCTGTATGTGCAACAAAGTCTGAGAAGCAAGACTAGAGAACACATTTGTAGAACCAATGCCAAAGACAATGACAGAAATGGTTTTAACCTGGAAAACTTTAAGAATCAGTCTTACAGTTCATTTACCTTGCCTTCTGAAAAACTCTGGTATTATTTCCAAAGACATCTGCTCTGGTGCAGGGAATTTTTCACTACAAAACTACATCTAAAGGCTCAATATAAAGCAAATCTTTCTACAATTGAGAAAAGCCCAGATTTATGCTATGGTTTCTATCTTTCTTGGCCTATGGACAGTTTAGATTTGCATCAAACTTGTCTCACATAGATAAGAGATGCTGAAAGAATTAGAACTTTGTCTGCCATCTGAATCTACTCCTCTGGAGAGAAATAGCCCATTTCCCAGCTGCAGCTGGGAACATATCATTCCATTTTAGCTGACAAATTATCAGAGAGTTTCCAAATTACTATTCCCAAGCCGCTCTAAGTCCCAAGCACAGACTCTGAATCAGGTGCGTGTGAAAAACAAACAGGGCTTGAACTGGAAAGAAAAAGCTGAAGCTCAAGCCTTCACAAGCAAAATACACATGTTAATAAAAGCCATGCACAGCTTCAAGTCCATGTAAGGTATGGATCAACCAGCAATAGCAAGGTTCCCATCGGAATCTTCCCAGCATACAGTCATGACTCATGCCCAGAGCCATCTTGTCCTTGTAAGAATAGCATAAATCATCATCCATTATTAAAAATGATGCCAAAAATGCATTTTATTCAAATGCATTCCTTAAAATAATTGCTGAGAAAATAATACAAGAGTGTTCAACTGACAACTGACTCTTTAGTGTTCACATCTGGAGGGAAAAATATGTCATGGAATAGTTAAGTGGATTCTAGAGATGCTGGAAATTCCTAAATCCACTAAAGGTTCAAGTACATGATTTTGTTTTATTCTTCTGAAGAAGAAACTCCTATGCCTCAGTCACACCTACAAACAGTACACAGAGGTCTCCTACATTTTATAATCCAAACCTTATCATGTTTTTCTTTCCTTTTCTTCTTGTCTTCCTTCTTTCATATTTTAGCTGACAGCATCAGAAAAAAAAAATTGTCATGGATTCCTATAAGGTCTCTCCCTTCCTTCTCTCTCTCTCTTACATTCTTTCCACCAACATTCACACAAACTCAGGAGTCTTTCACAAATATAATAAACCACTTTGACTCTGTTTTTCCTCTTGCTTAGGCTATCCTCTTTAAGTTTACATTTACTGCTCCACCTCATCACCCTCTATACGGTGTGGATACCCCAGAAACAGCCTCTCAGACAGGGATTCAAGGATGTGATCCTAGAAAAAGTGATAGGTGAGTAGAAGAGTCTGAGAAAGGGCAGAAAGTTCACAAAGGGAATATTATCCAACCAGTCCCCAGTGGGGGTAACTTGAGCTAAGTCCCCATGGGGGCTCTGAGTGATGGCATAGAGTTATCTCAACTGAAAGGCAGAGGACTAGGGTATTTAGTTATCAAACCCCTTTCTGTCAGTGCTTGAGGTCTCTTTCTGGGGGCTTTAACTCTGTCAGTTTGGCTTGTTCTGTGCTTAGGCTAAGTGTGCTCTTTGGCCAAAAAAAAAAAAAAAAAATGAATGAATGAATGAACAGATGAACAAAGGAACAAAACACCACAAGCAAAGCAGCCTTTGGAATATAGAAGTGACTACCAAAGGGATATATGCAGGATATCAATACCTGCTACACCTTCTGTTCATTTCTCCACTCAAACCCCTGTAAGACCTTTTACTAAGCACTAAAGTGGCTAAAACACTTAGACTTATTTCAGAAATTACACCATTTGTCTTCTTAGTCAGTAGTTTAAAGAGTTGTCAACCGCTGCTCCCTTCTTGAAGCTCCAGGACAACACATCTTTCTGAGTCTTCTCCTTTCACTCCTGTCACTCCTTTCAATTCTTTCTGGCCTATCTCCTTCCACCTAAACTTAAAATATTAGGTTCCTCAACATGCTTTCCTTTCCTCTTCTCATCTTTCTCTTGCTAAGTAAGTACATCTGTTCCTATGGCTTCACTTACCATTTATATCACAACTTACAAACTTGTATCTCTGGTAGCTCAGACCTCTTGACCAATGATGCTGTTGACCTACATGATATCTGACATCTCATAATTGCTTCAAATGCAGTGATTAGGCACCAGAATTTATCTTCCATCCCTCATCTACCCTAGAAGGAACAAAATGGTCCTCATCTACTATTTCCTATCTCCGTGAATAATACCACCTTCCACTCATTTGGGCAAGCTGAGAAAGTAGCAGTCAGCCTTGAAACATGCCTCCCTGTCTCTTGCCTCTGCAATCTTCATTTAATTATTGGACTTTATCCACTTGATCCCACCAATAGTTTATTCCTAAAATCCATCTACTCCTGTCCAATTCCTGGTCCATCCTTGCCTCTTACTGTAGCATCCAACTGGTTTCCTCAGATCTGTTCTTCACCATACATCTTGAGGGAGCTTTTAACAATGCAACTCGGATTGTGTCACTGCCCATGTGATCTGGCTCTTGTCTGCTTCACGTGTCCCTTCCAGCACTACTTTCTACCTAGCCTTTCTTTCCAGTTCCACCTATGTTTATCTCATTTCTGTTTTGATATGTTATCTCTGTTTTTCCCTCTACTGCTGTTCCCTTGACCTTAAAGCCACTTCTCCAAGCATGTCTTTTCATTAACTAACTTCTGCTCATCCTTCAAATAGAAGCTTAAACACAACTGCTTCAAAGAATCCTCTCCTGCTTTTCCTGATTTCTCCAAGAAAAGGGTTGGTTCCCCTAGTATTCCATTCTTTAGAAAATCTCATTGAAGCTCTTAATTCTTATAATTATAATTAAATATTTGTGGAGTGTGTGTTGCCTGTCTCAGTGTAAGCTCCTTGAGAACAGGTGCTGTGTCAGTTTAATTCACAGCTGAATACCCAGCACCTAAACAATGCCTGGCATGTAAGATTATGGTCATTACTCAAATAAATTTTTACTAACACTATTGACAATTCCAAAAATCTGAGTAAGTTTAGCTTGGGTTACATTTGCTTTTTAGTTTTATATTCTACATCCCGATTTCCAGTTATAGGATGTTGAATATCATTGTAAAAATAATGGAAAGGTATCTATATTAGTTTGCTAGAGCTACTATAACAAAGTACACAAATGAGGTGGCTTAAGCAACAGAAATGTATTGCCTCACAGTTTTGGAAGCTAGAAATCTGAAATCTGGGTGTCAGTAGGGTCAGGTCCTTCTAAGGGCTGTGAGGAAAGAATCTGTTCCAAGTCTCTCTCTTTGGCTTGTAGATGACCGTTTTCACATTTACATGGCATCTCACTATATGCATCTCTGTGTCCAAATTCCGCCTTTTTATAAGGACACCAGTCATAATGAATTGGGGCCCACCCCAATGACCTCATCTTAGCTAATTACATCTGCAATGATCTTATTTCCAATAAGATCACATTCTGAGGTCCTAAGGGTTAGGACTTCAACATATGAATATGAGGATGGGGTAAGTACACAATTCAACCCATGACAATATCCAAGTATTTTAAGCAGGGAGATAAACAATTAGATTCACATTACTGATAAGTCATGTTGGCTACAGACAGCATGAAGAAAAGATTGGAGGGGGCAAGACTGAGGCCTGGGAATGCCAAGGGCCTATTATAATGTTTCCAGCAATGCCTATCAGCATAGTTTCCTGAGAAGCATTACTCATAGTCAAAACTCTGCTCCACTCAGTGTCAGCAGTATGACATTCACTACACTGGGGTCAGTTTTCTTATCTGTAAAATGACTATAACTTTAGCATCACATATTTTGTAAAGCTGGAGGAAAGAACCAAAACTAGATTGGCCTCTGACCTGACTTAGAAACCTGTATTTTTCTCAGTTTCCCCTAAGTTTTCAGCATAACACTAAAAAAATGAACAAACAAAAATCTTCAAGTGTTTAAGACAAAATCAGCCATTGAAATGACTTGTGACTTAATTTGCTTATGATTATCTTTTGTGTCAAAGAAGGAAAATGTAGGTATTATTCTAACATTTCAGTTTTCCATTAACATGTGGGCATATTATAGGACTACCTAATAGAAAAGTGGACCTTAGATATTTATAAAGATAAGAAGTGTTAATTAGCTTGAAAGCCAAAGACTCATCACATTTAAAACATCCTCTTCTCTACCTCTGTTTCACTCCAATTCATTCTTTGCTTTCTTTTCCTTTCAAATACATATCCTAATTCCCACCCATATTTTTTATCACTACAAATAATGGAACTCTGGGTCTTGTCCCTAGAGAAAAATTGTCCAACTTATTTTTTCCCTCCCAGTCCTTGGCAAGTCTGCTGAGTGACCCACTCGGACACCTCAGAGGGTGGTGCCTCCTACCCCTTCAAGCCACAAGCAACAAAATCTTAGTCATTTCATGCTCTTGGCTTTGTCATCATTTTGATTTTTTTTAACATTACTTTGTCATTAACTCATCTCATTTATGTAATGAGAACAAGCCAGAGATAGTTAAAGATGCCTCTGGTTGTTCTCAAACCAACGAACCAACCAACCAACCAACCAACGAAACAAACAAACAAACAAACAAACAAACAAACAAAAAGATAGCATTGTAATTGCCCAATGTCCAGAAAACAATGGCCATCTTGCCAAGACAGAATTTTGAATCACAGGACAATGTAATTTATTTATTCCATGAATTGCACTATGCAGCAAGCCAAATTCAGGACGTTCTTTTGAATAACATTTTAACAATTTTAAGGGTCAACTATCATTCTAGCTTCCAAAAAGCAAAGGAAACTGGACTCTTTTATGTAGGAAGGAGACATACCTGAAGTTACTGGGATGATACACATATACTAATATTATGTGTTAATTAGACAACCGTAGGATCATTTTCATTTTATACAGGGCTAATTCATCACCTATGTCTCCCTTAGAGATGTACACTTTGTAGTATATGAATGTGTGATATAATTTTTGTGTCTAAAGGAAGGTTAATTTATATTTTTCTTGTTTAATAGCATTTTAAGCTAAGAGTGATAAATATAAAAGCTACATTATAGGGGCACCTGGGTGGATCAGATGGCTGAATGTCTGACTCTTGATTTTGGCTCAGGTAATGATCTCATGGTTTGTGGGACTGAGACCTAACTCAGGCTACAGCACAGAGCCTTCTTGGGATTCTCTCGCTCCCTCTCTCTCTGCCCCTCCTCTCTCTGTCTCTCTCTGTCCCTCCCTCAAAATAAATAAATAAAACAAAAAAAGAAGAGCTATATTGTAGGAACCTGTTTTGTTAAGAGGAAAATTAATACTATCTTAGAATTCCATCAGAAAGTGGGAAAAGATTGCTTCACCATTTTGAGGAACAGACGAAACTTGCTTTTGATGGGAAAGATAATAAGGATATCCACACAAACATTTCTCAAACTTAAATGTGTTTCCAGTTAAAAAACAGACAAACAAACAAATAAAACCATTGGATCTTATGTGAGCAAAGGTAACATTGTACAGATAAAAGTGCTGTCAAGAGCGACCCATGAAAAGAGCCCTGATGGGAAGAATTAACTCCTGGGTCTGTAAAATCCAATAGAACTAGATGAAATAGCCATGGCTACAGTTTGAATTAAGGCTTTTACTATTGTTGTCATTGTTCTTCTGATTCTTTTATATTTTGACATGGCCAAGGCTTGTGAAATAAACCCAGACAATATCTTCTGTGAATCCCCACCCTTCCTATGCATGATCATTAAGTTGGAATGATTAAAAATGTCAACTAGGTACCCCAATAAATTTTACCTAAAATATTTAAATCATAGATCTCCACAGACCCAGTGTTTGGAGAAACTAAATTAGTTTAATTCCAGTGAATTGTTTTCCTATAATAGCTATTCTCTCTCAATTTTCATTATCATTTTATTCTATACTACCTTAATTTGCAGACAATGTTTTGGCCTTCCAGAAAAGCCCAAGTTTGTATATGATCCCATTAGCCTTCTGAGTCATTTTGTGCTGATTTACTCCTACCTGTTCCCCACTAAGAAACCTTCAGTAGATTGCAGTGAATGTCTTTTATACCCATCAGTGAATCATCACACAGGTAACTGATCAAGAATTCAATCAGGGTGGATAGAGGAGTCTAGCTATACAGAATAATATAGATTTTTTAAAATAGCCAATTTACTTTCTTATATTTGGAAAATTCCATAAACTATTGCAAAAGGAGTACACTGACTGTCGACAGAAGAGGACTTCTAGTGAGCCCTTTAGTGGGTAGTGTTGGTATCCCAGCCAATGCCCTTTACCTGACTGGTTCACCTGTCTTCAGGGGCTGCAACTGTTGGTTGATAATGGCTCACAACTGCCCCCTTTTCCAGATAATTCTTCTTGGCAAAACAGCAGCTATTTACCCATGAAGCTACATCCTAGTCCCACCCCAGGGGCAGGCCATGCCAATGACTGGCTTACCTGAAGAATACAAAAAGCCAGCCAGTAATATCAAGGTAGGAGCAACTACATGGTATAATTTACACTCCAGTGGATCAAGCTAAAGCTAGAGTCCAGCAGAAACTATGAAACTATGTCCTGGCTTAGTGCCTTCTCCTGCCTAACTTGTTTCCTTCACTCCCTCTCCTTTCTCTTAAGATCCCTACTCCTGTAAGTCATGCAACCCTGAATCCCTTTTTTAGGCTTTGCTTCTAGAGAAGAGGACCTAAGTCAAGCCACAGTTCTATATGTATTACAGATGCATTGCTTTCAGATATTTATTTCATTTAATTTGCAGGACCACCCTATTTAGAAGGGCCATATAATGAAGACCAGACTTTATCCCGGATTTTTTTTCTGGTTCCTAAACATAGTCAATATTTATTATGCTAAACTGCTGCCTTAGAAATTTATAGTAACAACTTCATCATATATCACCAATAAAATTAATAATGTAGTTACAAAGTTCAGAATTTGAATGAATGTGCCTTCTCCATGTTAACATGTCCAACAATGAACAGATGTTGTATAGTGTTTCCTTGTCATAAACTGATATTTTTCCATTAAGCTAAAAGGAGAAGGAAAAAGAAGAGAGAAGAAGGGAGAAGGAAAAGAAATGAAAAAAGGAAGAAACAAGAAAGGAGGGAAGAAGGAAGGATTGAAGGAGGGGGGAAAAGAGGTAACGGCAGACAGACAGACAAATACAGAGAAAGAAAAGACCACAATAGATACTAGTTTTAATAGACTTTTAGCTTCTTAGGTGACCCCTGGTCTTGCTCCTTGGCTGAAAATGCAATGCTGGTCATTTCTACTTTCTACTTTCTAATTCTTTTCAGTGTGGAACAGTTGGAATCACTTTAATCATGGGCTGAACTTCAGTGCAGCTCTTGGCTGAGAATCACTTTTCTACTAAGAACTGTGAGGAGTTTCCAGGGAGGGCTTGTAAACTAGTTATCTCTATTGATGACCACATCTGTGTGCACATCTGTGGTACAGAAACACGCCATGTAATAAAGTGTATCTGGTGTTCTGTGACTTTCTGCCATGTGGGCTGCCTTTCCCACCACATTCAAGACGCCCTTTTCTTATTAAAAAGAATCAGAGTATAGAGGAGTGATACCCCACCCACAGGGTGAGAAGGAGGCTTTTCTGTTTTTCATTTTGTTTCCAAGCAAGGCAAATATGGAATTCATTTTGAGATTTCTTAAGACTTCTAAAATGAGCTCACTCTGAAGACAATGAAGATGTAGAATACCTACTATGTGCCTAACATAGCAACAGAATTGAGTATTTTATAATAACTCAATGGAACCTTACAACAACCACTGAACTAGGCACCATGGTCCCCATTTCACAGGGGAAAACTGAGACTCAAAGGGGTAAAATTATTTATCTAAGGTCAAGCATCTAGAAGATGTGGAAACTCAGCTTCAAAGTCAAGTCTAAAGGATTCCTCAGCCCAAGGTCTGCTTTCTTATAAAAGTATAGGCAGTGACTTCTCAGGTACTTACCACTGTATGAATAAGAAAATACATTTTCACCTTGAAGAAGTGTTATTTTTCTTTGAAATCCACACTGTTCAATTTCACAAATTCTATAGACATCTACCAGCCTTCCAAAGAATATGAAAAGAATCACTATGTAATATAGAATATTCCTAAACCACAAGACTGGGTAAGGAAAGCTGGAAGAAAAGGAAACAGGAAAATGGCTTGCTAAGCAAGGATTACTCAAGATGACTACAAGCAAAAGAGAAATAAATGCCTTCAGAGAAGACTTTTGTTTGAACTCATGGGGCTAAAGAAACTAGAGTTGAATGTGGTTGCTCCCAAGGAATTTGGGCCCCTAATGCTGTAATTTGGTCTTCCTAGGAATCTGATACCCATAGGCATCTGCCCAAAACAGTGACCTTTGACTTCATCACTGCTTTTAGTAAATATGGGGAGAAGATGATTTAAAGGAGTTTGAAAAAAAACCTTTATTTTTAGAGAAGAGCAGCAAGCATGTCAGTCAATCAACTAAAAAATATTATGGGTTTGAAATTTAATCATAAAATAGAGGGTAGGACTCAATTATTTCCAAGGGTTCTTTCAATGATATTTTAAGATTTTAGTATGCATCAGCTAGAAAAAGTACCTGATAGATGGCAATAGATTATATGAGGTTATAAACATTTGTAGGGAAACTCAATGACCTTCTAAACCTAGGACATTGGCAAATGCTATTTATGTTATTTCTTGAACAGAAATTACTTTACATTTCTTGATATAAATTACATTTTAAGTAACATGGCTTTCTCTCTTCCAATTACAAAAATAAAGGATATGATTCATGGGCTAAAGTGACCTAGTTAATAAGTTAATGGAAAGAAACAGTTAATAAATTTTTAAAGACATAGTATAGGCATTGTTGAAAGGTAATAGATGGTCATTTTGGCAGATGCTCAAAAGTATCCACTGTTTGTAATTACTGGTTCAGGTAGATTATAATTAGAAGATGTGTTCCTGGTCTATTCTAGAAACTGATGAATGCTTTATTATACAACATCTGTATGCCATGCTTTTTTTTTTTATGCTTATTTATTTTTAAGAGAGAGAAAGAGAGAGCCCACACGCATGCGCACATAAGTGGGGGAGGAGCAGAGAGAGAGGGAGACACAGAATCTGAAACAGGCTCCAGGCTCAGAGCTGTCAGCACCAAGCCCGACATGGGGCTCGAACCCACAAACAGTGAGATCATGACCAGAGCCTAAGTCGGACACTTAGCCAACAGAGACACCCAGGCGCCCCTCTGTATGACATGGTTTTTACATAAAAATAATTAAATATACTCGCAGTATTTGTTACTTCTCTGCTTTGTCATTCTGAATCTAATTTTAAGTAAGCATTGGAAAAGGATTAGGACATTTTAAATTGCTGAAACCTTCTGTCCACCAATGAGGATAATAATATATGACGACAATGAAACATTTACCAGCTACTGTGGGCTCTCTAGCTCAAATGACTAACCTATACCATGAACAATAGTCAGAACCACTTGGGTTTATCTAGGAGGCCAGCATAGAACTGGCTATAGGAAACATTGGGACATTAAAAGACATGCCAGGAAAATGGCTACAGAGTGTTCCCCTGGCTTTGTTCTAGGAATATCCTAGACACACTCCACGCATACCCCTGGGTTTCCACGCTAGAGTTCACAGACATAATAGTGCTACACTTTTAAGCCTCACAGCAACTTTGCCAGGAATGTACTGGCATTTTCTTTATTTTCCAGATAGAAGATTAAGGCACAGACAGATTAAAAGACATATCCATGATGGCATAACAGGGAAGTGGCAGAACCAGGATTTGAACTAGCCAGGTTCATACTCTATACCACTTCTTATCACTGCTTTGAGTCTACAGACCTGGGCATTTTTGAGACACTGCTCACAACTTTAATAGAAAGCTAAGGGATAAATTATTGCCTCACTGAATCACAGCACCCGCCAACTAGAGGAGATGAATGCACTACCACCTATAACAAGAGGGTGCCTTTTGGATTAAAGGAAAATATCTAGGTCAAATTGAAGCAAAGAAATCAGTATGCAAAGGGGAATATGAAGTTATGTTTCCTCAGAGCAAAATGAAATTAAAAATTTTTATATCTCTTTAAAATTATGTATTTAGAAGCATCTTGGGATCTCTAGCAATTCAAAGAAACATGTTGGCCTATTCCTTTGCCAGATTGGTCCAATCTTTTGGACCAATATGATTGGTCAAATCATAATCACCAAAATGTCCTAACTTGTTTTTTTAAATCCCTTAGTTCAGATCTCACCTGTGTCAGTTGAGGGGAGAGAACATAGGTAAATTTCCCACCCTGGATCCTTACTAGCCCTGCTACCAACTGGGTGAGGACAGCTAAAGTCAACTCTAGTATAGGTTTCATGGCAACAGAAGGACAAAGGCAAAGTTGCTGTCTATAGACTGACACACTGATGCAAAGGAAGGAAATTTAGCTGGTGATATGAGAGCTAGGGCCCAAATATAAGTTTTCTGTAATGAGAGTTTCTATTCTTCCTTTGGAAAAACTGGGCATTGTCAAAGAATGCTGAATGAATGTTAGCATATCTTTCCCTAAAATGCTTAACATTCATTTATATAAAAGTAACATAATATTAGGGAAAACTATAAGGATAATTTTTCTTATACTCTTGTTCCCCATATCTATTACTATTAATAGAGTCGCAGTCCAGAATGGGAACAAAGTAGATCAAAATCAAAGTAAGAGTTGTGGAGATGAAAGTGGCAAACATTTAAAGATAAAATAATAATAACCAGTTGCTCCTTTCTCTTTCTCACATCAGTATGGTTTTCTTGTTTGTTTGTTTTTAAAATCTATTTATTTTTAGAGAGACAGAGAGCACAAGCAGGGGAGGGGCAGAGAAAGAGGAGAGAGGGTGAGAGAATCCCAAACAGGCTCTGCACTGTCAGCATAGTGTGTGGGGATCAATCTCACAAACTGTGAGCTGATATCGAGAGTCAAACCCTTATCTGACTGAGCCACCTAGGTGCTGCACATCAACGTACTTTTCTGACATGCAGAGGAATACCTGCCTTCATTCTCTCACAGGTCTAACTAGCTTATATGTAGATAAAGAGAATCTTATTTTATCTAGCTTTATTGAGGAATAATTAACAAATAAAATTGTAAGATATTTAAAGTGTACAATGTGATGATTTAATATAAGTATACTGAGAAAGGATTTCCCACATCTAGTTAACTAATACATCTATCCCCTTACATATTTAGTTTAGTTTCGTTTTTTTGGTGAGTACATTTAGGTTCTACCCTCTTAGCAAATTTTTCTTTTTTTTTTCTCTTATTTTACAGAGAGTGAGAGAGAGAAAATGTGTGAGTGGAGGAGAAGGTCAGAGGGAGATAGAGAGAAAGAGGAGAAGAGAGAATCTTAAGCAGGCTCCACACTCAGAGCAGAGCCCAATATGGAGCTGGATCCCACAACCCTGGGATCATGACTTGAGTTGAAATTAAGAATCAGATGTTCAACAGACTGAGCCATGCAGGTGCTACTTAGTAAATTTCAATTATGCAATAGCCATGTAATGTAATATGGTAGTCACCACATTACATTAATCGTCAGAAATTATCTTAAAACTCAAAGCCTGTATCCTTTACCAACCTCTCTCTATTTTCCCTCCCTCCCAGACCCTGGTTAACTACAACTCCATTGTTTCCCTGTTTCCTACATGGTTTGTTCATTTTCTTATTTGGACATATGTCTCAAAAGAGCCAGTTATGAGATCTTAGTGGAGACAAGTTACATTCCACATTTAAATGATATAATACAAAATTTGCCTTTCTTGGCCTGACATATTTCACTTTAGTTTAATGTCCTTCATGTTTTCCCATGTTGTCACAAATAACAAGATTTCCTTCTTTTTTGATGCTAAATAGTATTTCATTATATATGTAAATATATATTTAATATAATATATAATGTATATATTTTTTTCTTTATCCAAACACTTCAGTTGTTTCCATACCTTGACTATTGTGAACTATGCTGTAATGAACATGAAACTAGAGATATCTCTTCAAGATAATGGTTTCATTTAGTTTTTCTTCGGATATATATCCAGAAGTAGGACTGCTGGAAGGACAATCTTACTTAGGGAAGTGGGAACAACTCCTATGATACTCAAGTCATTCTCCATTGTTCCACTTCCACACAAGATTCAGTGGATGTCTCTGTTTCCATAACATTGGCCTCCCCAAAGTTAGCCATTCTCCAAGTGTCTGAATTAGTGAACCTTTTTTTTTTTGCCTTGTTTTCCAAATACTTGATTATAGAACCACATAGCTCTTTATTCATCACCATAAAAATAGTGTTCCTTATGTTGTCCTCAGACTTCTTTCTCCAGACATCTTTTAAATGAATCAAACCATTCTTCTGTTCCTACATTCATTAGGAATAATTTCTGCACTATGGATTTTTTTGACTGCCTGATATTTAGCTTATATTTTAATTTGGTCCATTTCATAAATAAATATTATCCAGCACCAGTAGAAGCAAGGAATGAACTAACTATTCCTGATAATTGCCACTTCACCTTGAGGTATAGATGCCCTATCTTTTATATGTCAAACCATATCCCATAATTTGTCTCATCCTTAAAACACATCTACCTCCAGGTGTCCTCAAATCACCATTGTGATCTAAGTAGTTGCCTCTGTTTTTTATTCTTGGCAAAGCCTTGAAAAGGCTGTGAAATAAAATAAGCAAAGGCTTTAATTATTTCAGTACTGGTAGGACTGTCCCATGGATTTCATGTAGATACATAAACACTGCCAGAAGCATGAGACTCATTTCCATGTGTTTGCCTGCTGAACCAAACCCTCAATGTTACTTGATAATAATTTGCTTTTCTCCAAGTATTGGGCAAAACATGAAGCTCCATATACAAATTAAAAAAAAAAAACAAGAAGTGCATAACTGTGCTTGTTACCTGGGGGCAAACAGTGAATTTTTCAAAGTTTCAGTGATTTTTCTATCAGCCTGTGAATTTTAAATGACACATATAATGTTTTTCCTACATGTCATTTCTCACACTTCTCCCTATATTCCTAAATAGAGCAAGCTAGGGGGATAAATGAAATAAAATATTTACTTAAAGTCAAGCAGAAATTACTTGTCTACTACATAAGAAAACACAATGGAGGTTTAAAAAGCCGTCATAGTGTTATTGAATACCATTTCCTGCCATGAGAACCAATATAGAATGAAAATAAGAATAAATTCCTTAGCCAGTCCTAGAATTGAATGATAAAATGAGCAAACACTGGATGCCCATGTAGAAACTGTATGTGTAAGCAATTTTAGCTATTTGTTGGCTCAACTGGGAATTATTTTGTTCACTTAAAATAAGCAAGGACAAGTTGGGTGGTTGACACATGGATGAGAGGATCTTAAGTAAAACCAGGAGCCACTGCAGCAGGATAGATAGTGTAGCAGGCAGGTTCTGTTTCAGGGGGCATGTGAGAATTATCATTTATCCTCAGAATCCAGATAGAGAATATACAATATGAAATGGCAGGCCAGGAATTGGGGGACTCAAACTCTGGTGTATCTTTAAAAAATAAAAATAATCTTTTAATGCAATCTTTCTAGATTCTAACTCAAGAAAACTCACTAACTTTCTCTTTAGTTAAATAAATCACCCTTTGGTCATTCTCCTGCTTATTTCTGATAATAGGAACAGTTTGTCTTATGAGAAAAAAACATTTAGCAACTGTATGTGTTTAGCAAAACCTATAACTATTTTGAATCTGTTTCCCTATCTATAAAATAAAAATAATCATTTGAGAATTAAAGGAGATAAGGATGTGAAATGAATCAGAAACTTATAGAAAATTATTTTTACTATACATATTATCATTATTTGTTAAATATATAATGACAAATTTTGTTTTTTGTTTAAAAAACAACTCATTTATTTTTTTAAATAGTTTATTGTCAAGTTGGTTTCCATATAAACCCAGTGCTCATCCCCCCAAGTGCCTTCCTCTATGCCCTCACCTCCCTTCCCCTCCCTCCCACCCCCATCAGCCCTCAGTTTGTTCTCAGCATTCAAGAATCTCTCATGGTTTGCCTCCCTCCCTCTCTCCAACTATTTTTCCTCTTCTTCTCCCTCATGGTCCTCCATTAAGTTCCTTCTAATCCTCCTATATGTGCAAACATATGGTATCTGTACTTCTCTGTCTGACTTATTTCACTTAGCATAACACCTTCAAGTTCCATTTATGTTACTGCACATGGCCAGATTTCATTCTTTCTCATTGCCATGTAGTATTCCATTGTATAGATAAACCACATCTTCTTAATCCATTCATCCGTTGATGGCCACTTAGGCTCTTTCCATGTTTTGGCTATTGTTGAGAGTGCTGCTATGAACATTGGGGTACATGTGCTCCTATGCATCAGCACTCCTGTATCCCTTGGGTAAATTCCTAGCAGTGCTATTGCTGGGTCATAGAGGAGTTCTATTGTTAATTTTTTGAGGACTCTCCACACCTTTTTCCAGAGGGGCTGCACCAGTTTACATTCCCACCAACAGTGTAGGAGGGTGCCCATTTCTCCACATCCTTGCCAGCATCTAGAGTCCTCTGATTTGTTCATTTTAGCCACTCTGACCGGCATGAGGTAGTATCTCAGTGTGGTTTTGATTTGTTTTTCCCTGATGAGAAAGGATGCTGAGCATCATTTCATGTGTCTGTGGCCATCTGGATGTCCTCTTTGGAGAAATGTCTGTTCATATCTTCTGTCCATTTCTTCACTGGATTGTTTGTTTTTCGGGTGTGGAGTTTGGTGAGTTCCTTATAGATATTGGATACTAGCCCTTTATCTGATATGTCATTTGCAACTATCTTTTCCCATTCCATCGGTTGCCTATTAGTTTTATGGAGCAATAATGAACTCTTGGGACCTTATCAAGAAAAAAACAACTCATTTAAATAACAGTAAAATACTGTGGAGGTGAGTGACTCCAAAGCTTTAGGAAGTAATTGTTTTCATTTTCTCTTAGTCTGAAGCTTTCTCTGAACCTCCCTCTCCTTCCAAAATCTGGCTTTAGAGTGGAGAGATGGAGTTGAATGTCTTCAGAGATAAATTATTGAGGATAGGTCAGCAAACGAGTCTTTTGGATTGGTAGACTGCAAAGGAGAGCTTTTCCAAGCAGAGGCCCAAGGGCAGATGAAAGAGAAGAAATGAAACAAAGGAAGTAGTTAGGGACAAGTCTGGGCCCAGCCAAAGGAAGGAGCAGAAGAAAGGGGAAGGTATTTTGGAGGAAGTCCACTTGTTCCTCATTCTATCTAAGGACAGAGTGAATGAAGGAGCATCATGTGTATTGCAGCCTCTGGTTGTAAAGTACTGCCTATGTGCAGGATTCCTTCCTACACTGAAAATTTCCCATGGTAATGACAAATTTCGTTTCAACACATGTGGGTTCATGCTTCCTTTAGTCTCTTTGCAGCCTCAAATGCATTTGGGGACCATTCTTCCATTACAGACTAACAAATTTAGTCATGTCCAACACAGTTATTTTCCAAGGAAGGAAATATCTTCCAGCTGCCTGAGAATGAGTCGCCCTTGAAGACAAAGTTGGCATAAACAAACAAACAAACAAACAAAAATAAAAACCTCCAAGATCAGGAAATCAGGGAGAGAACAAGGGAGCCAAGGAAAGGCTACATTTCCAATTACAGCTAAAATTCCCAAAACTTATAGATATAGCATTGGTTCATCACTTGAGCACAAAATTGGTCAGCTGCTGTAGACCCAATCAGCATGGCCTCCAAACACATTTCCACATGCAGATTGGACAGTGCCCCCCATGGGGTCCGTCACTGTCTTACTTTCAGTCCATTTATCCACAATGCCCACTTATACAAAGACTAGAGGGTGAAGAAGAGGTGAAGCACACTCTGTGATTAGCTTCTCTCTCTCTCTTCCCTCCCCCAATCCCCTCTCAACACCTCTCACTATCAGAACGTGCCCCCTGCCAGCCCTTTCTTCACTAATGAGGATGCAATTTCCTGATGTGCTAGGTGGAGGCAGGTCAATGGTCTTACTTCCACATGGTTTCAGGAAACACATTAATAGTTACCTGGCTTTCACCATATCCCCTTGGAAATCCCCCAGTGTGACTTTTGCCAACTAAATTTATAAAAAGGAAATAAAAATGGTTTCTCTTGAAATAGACAGGCCATTATTTTGAATTATTCTCACAGGTGATGCCAGACCATATCTCAGTCTACAGACATGAATCCACTTCCCTAAAACCCACCTGTGAGCACAGTCATCTCATTTCCAAGCAATGATTTGTTTCTGGTCAGCATTTCGTACCAAAAGTCTGTGGTATCATCATTAAGCGATCAGGTTTGTCTTTGACCACAACAGTCATATGAAAGAACTTTAAAATTTTTTCCCTTGATATATTTTTATTCCTTTCTTTTCCTATAGGATTCATTCACTTTTTTTTTTTTTAATTTGGGCATATGTCTCAGTAGAGCTAGTTATGAAACCTTAGTGGAGATGAGTTATCTCCAGGTATCTGCCAAGTATATGTCCCCCTTTCTTATGGTAACAAGGTTCTTATAACCCTGTGAGAAACCATTTCAATTTTATTCTTATTCCATGTGACTTGGAGAAGGCATATGACCTAGGTCTGACAGATCAGAATACACACAGAACCATAACTATTATTGGTTCATAGAAAGCATGTGACTGAGGTCAGAGCAATCAAAGTTAATCTTACCACTTTTTCTGGAAAAACCTGTAAGAAGCTCTCTCACTTCTACTGAGTTACTGAAGAGAGAAAATGTACATAGGGAGGTGCTGAAAGCTTAACTGCCATCATAGAGGGAAAGTCTGTTTGAGAATGGAACCAACACATAAGAAAACAGAGGTGATAGGGGACCAAATTCTGATAATTGTCAGTTAGTAGATCCAGCCATGCTGAAGCCAATCTACCTCTGATCTTTTCAGTCCTAAGCCAGTGCATCTTCTTTTTGACTTCATTCTGAGTTAGGTTTTTACCCAATCTATGTTAGGCTTTCTGTCACTTGCCACCAAATATTTTATTTTAAAATCTTCCCTTCTGTGCCAATGCTTCACATCCATTTAAGACTCTATCAGCAATGTTCTCACTTTGCCACTTAAAGTTACACCTAGAAACCAGGTGACAGTCATGAAAATGACCCACAAGCTACAACATTCATCACTAGCTAAATGTTAGCTTCCAATAAATAGAGGAAGTTGGATCATAATGAAAGCACAGAAAATCATTTCCAATGTGAATAATCTTTGGGACAACTCCATTCCTCTTTACTCCAGAGACAGACAAGAGTGTCTTTTCATTTGCTCTGATAGGTTAGCCAAAAGCACAACAGGCTGAGACTATGAAATTACAAGTACTATAGAAAATATTACCAATAAATAAGAGCAGAACAAGAAAATGAATATGCTATTAGTTGGATCTTTATAAATCAGCACTGAGTGTTTATTAAGTGTTAGTTAAGTTTGATTATAATGGGTGAAGAATTTCCATGTGGTAAAAGTGAGACTAGGGTAGCCAAGAAGCAGTTGGAAGTTACACAGATCTGTTCTTGGCTTTCCAATGGGTGTGGAAAGAGTAGACAGAACTAGAAACACAACTGGAACTCTGGCCCAGTTCCTGAATATTAGCATAGAGGGGTGTGCTTTCCATGCAGAGGGTGTCATCAAGTAACCAAAAGAAAAAAACTTGGGGAGACGAAAGAGGGATGGGGAGGTGTCACTTTCACTGTAGTTCTTCTCTAATGTCAAGGAGACTGGCTGGGAATCAACAAAGATCCTCTAAGAATGCCTCTATTTCTTGGTTTTTGGCCAATTACTCAGAGCAGATGTGAAATGTTTGCTGTGATTAGGAAATATTTTGCATGTGAGAATGTGGATGCTACAATTTTCAACTCATAGCCAAGAAGACTTAATAAATGGTGAAATTTTACATCTTTGGGGAGGAGCAAAATATTTTTTAAAAAGTGTTGGTTAAAATAAACACCAAATTCCCAAGGAGAGACTCCAAATTCTGATGATGTGCAGCACTGACCATTTTATTACTGTGGAAAAATTTACTCAGATAGTGCAGCCCACTTCATCCTTCTGTTAATGTTCTCATTCTCCCATTATCAATGGCATATGAGTACTCATCTTTTACTATCTGAGTTTGGTTATTGAATGAACCAGAAATCGATGACAAAATATGTCCTTGTTAGCAAATAGTAAATTAAAAAGTGATCTTATGTCTTAAAAATGAGAAGCCTTTTATTTTACAAATGAAACCAAGTTGTCATTGCAAGAATATTATGCACATTAGAAATAACTTGCATTCTGATTCCCTAGTATAGCCAGCTGCCTGACCTTCAAAGTCACTATATTTCTCTAAACTTCAGTTTCCTGTTGTGTCAAAGGAGAGAGTTGGACTACATCAGCATTTCCCAGAGTGTGTATTATAGAAACTAGTTCTGTGGTATGTTAATGAATTGTCAAAGCAAAGGTAGGAATTCACTGTTCAAACAGGACAAAGAAAGGATTTCAAGACAAAAGAAATAATGTGTGTGAAAGTATAGAGATACAAAAAGCTTTTTGTTAATTTGTCTAATAAATATTTACTGAAAACCTATTATATGCCAGGTGTTGAGTGTGCTAGAAGTTGGGGATTTAGTGGTAAATAAGGATGATGAGAAACTTGCCTTCAAAGAGTTTATATTCTTGAGAGATTTATGATTAAACAAGCAATAAAATGAAATAAAATATTCTGAATATTATGATTTTTAAAAACAAGCAAAGACTCCTATAGAATATGAGGATAAGAGGAGCGCCTAGGTGGCTTAGTCGGTTAAGCGTCCGACTTTCACTTAGGTCATGATCTCGCGGTTCGTGGGTTCGAGCCCAGCGTCGGGCTCTGTGCTGACTGCCAGCTCAGAGCCTGGAGCCTGTTTCAGTCTGTGACTCCCTCTCTCTCTGACCCTCCCCTGCTCACGCTGTCTCTCTCTCTCTCCTAGAAATAAATAAAACATTAAAAAAAATAGAATATGAGGATAAGAGAAGTAAGGGAGGGCTTTTTGGAAGAAGTTATGTTTGAACCCAAAACTAAAGGATAAATAGTAGTGATCCAGGCAAATAGTGTAAAAGATGAATATTCCAAGCAAAAGGGACACTACCAGTAAGAACACAGGGCTAAAGAAGAAAATAGTGAGTCTGAAGAACTTGAAATTAAAATATACTATGGCTAAATTTTATGTGAGAAGGTGAAAGTGTCAGGAAATGAGTTTTGAGGAATTAATGGGAGAAGATCATCTTCTATCTCATTAGTAATGCATAATTGTTTGGATTTTATCATGCAGAAAATAAGTAATGCTAAAGGTTTAGGCACCTGAGAAAAATGGCCATATTTTTATTTTGGAATGCTGACAGTGGCAGCAAAGAGAAGATTATTGGAGAGGAGAAAGACTAGGAAAAAAATTATACTAATTGGGATACTCTTGCTTCCTGGCTGTGGCAGTGCAGATGGAGAAAAGAGGACAAATGTGAAAGTCATTTAAGAGGTGGAGTTGGAAGGTTTGTACCTGATTAGAGGTTGGCAGTGAATAGAGGGGAACGTACACAGTTTGGCTCACAAGGTGAATGGTGATATCATAAACCAGAATAGAAATTACAGGACAAAAAGGAGGAAGAGAAAAAGGAAACTGAAAAATGAAGTTGAGTTCTATTAAAGCATGTCCATCTTTTTGTTCTATTGGACATTTAAATGGAATTATTTGGATACATCAGACTAGAACATGAGGAAGTGGACTGAAGTCTGAATATAAAGTTAAATGTCTCTAGTTCATGAATAACCATCAAATCTTAGAGTGGCTGATATCACCTAGAGTCTGTGAGGAATAAAATGAGAAGAAAGATAAGGTAAAAACAAACATTGAGGGAATAAGCATATGAAATTATACCTACGAAGAGAACAAAGAAGGAAAGGCAGAGAGGTAGGGTTGTTTTTAAATTATTAGTGATGTTGGGATGCCTGGGTGGCTCAGTTTGTTAAATGTCCAACTCTTGATTTTGGGTCAGGTCATTATCTCACAGTTCATGAGATCAAGCCCTGTATCAGGCTCTGTGCTGACAGTGCAGAGTCTGCTTGGGATTTTCTCTTTCCCTCTTGCTATGCCCCTCCCCTGCTCACCCTCTATCTCTCTCTCTCAAAATAAATAAACATTAAAAATAGATAAATAAGTTATTACTGATATTATAGGAATGTTCAAATAAAGTAGACAAGATTATATTTTGTTGAAATTTACTTATGATTTCTGATCAAATGTTCTGGTATTAGAAAAAATTATCTAAATTCTCCCTCTGGACTATAGTCAGTATTTATTATCTTTTAGTATTTTTTCAAGGCACAGATAATCTCAAATAATGAATTAGTTTTAAAACTATTTTGTTTTTAATTATTGAATACAATGTCAGAAACATACAGATAATTCCACCTTTGACCCAACTAGGTGAAATACATAGACTTTCTATTAAATTTCTCATGACCTATACTGAAGAGATGCCTTTTAACTGACAAAAACACAATTACATATACACATCATAAAAATAGGCTTATTTTCTACAATCTCTCAGAGTCCTCCTGAGTTTGCTATATGAATAGTAACCTGGAAGATGGCTGAACAACTAAGTAGAGAAATATAGTTAATCCAAGGAACAAATCACTGCATCCAGAAATCAAACCAAAAACATGTTTAAAAAAACACTAAGATTTCCCCCCACCCCCAAAGTGTTGAACATACTCAGTTTCACTGGGGTCATAACAATGAGTTTCCAAATTTTGGAACCCATTGGAACCTTAGCCTGTCTGATTTTCTGACTAAGCTACAGTCTTCTGGAGTTGATTTCATCAGTGGCTGGTGAAGCATGACTCTGTTTTTTTTTTATAAGCTTTTCTTCTTAAAACAACATTTTGATGAGCTAAGCATAAATTAATCAGAAACATATGGATTAAATTGACTCCAAAATACATATGAGTTTAAAAAATAAGAAAAGTACTCAGGGCAAAACACACTTAGGGTTTTATAAGCCCAGTATGTTAGAAAACTGTAGCAAGAGGATTCCAAAATATGACCTCCCCTTATCTGTGTCACGGTCAGCAAAGTTTTTGTTATTTTCTTATAGAAAAAGGAAGTCAAGAAGCAGATGAGCACTGTGAGATTGCTCAGCCTTACAACCCACTTTCTAAGGCATTGTGGTTTCAGTCTGTCTGCTGCTGACTCTTTAAGGAAAAGTGGGGCACTGAGAGAGATCTCTTCCTGGGACAGTGGAGTCTATCACCACCCCTCTAGGTTTATCCTCTCCTTTGAAGAAAAATATCGACATTTTCCTCTTCTGGGGCAATTCTTCTGTAATATGATTTGTTGTTCCAAATCAACATGTAAATATAATGAATTTATTATCTCTCCTTATTTCTTGGCCTCTCATCTTCTAGGAACAAAATCTTGAGGACATCTTTGACTCTGTATTCCTCTTAATTCTTTATATCCCATCAGTCATCAAGTCCTGCCAAACTGTCCTGTGAAATTCATATTCTCCTCATCACTTCACACCTGGGTTACAAGGGCAACCATGAAGCTGACCCTTACTGAATCCTCCTAACCTCTAGGCCACTCCACACACCATCAGTCTAATGTTTAATCCATGCTTTCATCATACCATCCTTTTCCTCTTTTTCTTTTACTATATGTGAAATTTAAGCTCTTTGGTCTGCCTCCCAAGTTTCCTCATAACACAGATATACTCTACCTCTGCAAGTATGTTTTCCGTTATTGTTCAAGAGTCACCAACTCCCAAAGCTTGGCATTAGCTGTATGATATGTTCAGTTTCTGTTTCAATTTACATTCCCAAACATCATTTCCTAACTATTTATTTCCTCACGTGTATTTACCTTTCTTCTACATGTTTATGGCATGATGATAACTATATCACAAAATATGAGCAACCTCACTAATGTGATATTTAAGTGAATACCTGAATGATAAGAGGACCTATCTTACAAAGGGTGGCAGGGAAACAGTGTGTGTAAATGCCCTATACAATTTCTGGGTGGTGGGGGGGGAAGGATAAGAACAAATTTGTGGGTCTAAGAAATTGTAAAGAAAGAAAGTACATACAAAGAAATTGTGTTTTAACTTTCTTAAACACTTATTCATTTTTGAAAGGCAGAGAGACAGAACACAAGTGGGGAAGGGACAGAGATAGAGGGAGACACAGAATCAGAAGCAGGCTCCAGGCTCTGAGCTGTCCCCACAGAGCCTGAGGCGGGGCTCGAACCCATGAACCGTGAGATCATGACCTGAGCCCAAGTCAGACACTCAACCTACTGAGCCACTCAGGTGCCCCAGAAATTGTATTTTAAAATGTAAAAGGCTACTGCAGTTGACATGTAGCTTAGAAGGAGGGAATGAGTATGAGATGAAGTTGGACAGTAATCAGAAGGAAGATTATGAATGGTCTTGGCAGCTATGCTAGAGTGGATTTTCTTCTAAATTCAACCTGCTCTAAGGTTATTTACACTAAAGAGGACAAGGTCCTTTATTGGAAGATAACTCTTGCTTCTTTGTGAAGAATAAATAGCAGTAAATACACCAGTATCAAGGTGGCTTTAAAGAAATAGAAAAAATAGAAAGGTGGCCCAGATTTGGAGGTAGCAATGAAGTCAGAGAATTTAAAAAAATCCATTCTGGAAGAATTGATAGGATATACTCAAGAATTTAGATGTATGAGGCAAGATGGCGGAGAAGTAAGGAGCTCCGTACTTGCACTCGCGCCCATACATCACACAGAAAAGATCNGATGTATGAGAAAGTGACAAATCAAGAATGACTGCTATATTTCAGGCTTGAGGAATTGAGTATATTTCCTAAGATAGTGAAGACTGTGAGTAAAGAAAGTAGGGTACATTGAACCAAGATTTTCGTTTTGGATCTAACTCAAGGCAAAATGGATTAACTAATGTTGGCCCATCTCCACTTCCTCAAAAACAATAAGAAGATCTGGAGAAAACAGTTTAAAATCTCTTTTATAGGCATTATAGAACTATTAAGTCAGTGAAGATATGGAGGGTACACAATCCAATATATATATATATATATATATATGGAGAAGAAAGACGACAAAAGATGAACAAGGAGGAGGAGGAGGTCTTCCAGAAACATGATCCAGGCATTTGGTTTCCTCAAGGATTTTTCTCATTTTGATAGCGGACAAAAAGATGCTAAAAAGTTGATCAGAGATTTTGTTAGATTTATATTGCTAGGAGGACAAAAGTGATAGCCTACTTCATGCCAAGAAGATCCTTATTCTTTTGGTTGGTACCTCAAAGACCACATCTAGGAAAGAAAATTGAATTGCAAGTATTCCAAACCTCATAGACACTGATTAAAATCATGTCAAACCCCAATTGGATTAAAGTGATTTGTGATTGTTAATGACCCTAAGAAATACCTACCAGAATTTCTTGGAGAAAGATAAAAATGAGCCAGGGCTCCAAAATACCTCTAAAAGTTATGAAATCCAATATATTCTATTTAAAAAACTGGCATACTGAAAACCTGAGGGGAATCAAAACCTCAGGAATCAAAACCTGAGATGAAACAAATTCAGAGGATATCATGACTATGAAGATACCACACAGGAAATTAACCATTAATGATATAATCAGGAATTTTTTTTAAAGACAAGAAGAAAAATTTTGGAATAGAACAGAAATTTATTTTTAAAAAAAATGAAAACTATGGAACTGGAAAAATATGATAATGGATATTAAGAACATGATTAATAATTTTAATAATTGTAAAAAGATGAAGAGAAAATTAGTGAAATGGAATAGATAAGGAAAAAATACACATAACTAAAACTTTAAAAGTTAACAAGATGTACATGGGGCACCTGGCTGGATCAGTTGGTTGAGCATTCAACTTTGGCTCAGGTCATGATCTCACGGTTTATGAGTTTGAGACCTGCATCAGGCTATGTGCTAACAGCTCAGACCCTGGAGCCTGCAGCCTGCTTCAGATTCTGTCTGTCTCTCTCTTTTTTCTGCCCCTCCCCCACTCATGTTCTTTCTCTCTTGCTCTCTCTCTCTCTCTCAAAAATAAATGAACATTAAAAATTTTTTTTCTTAAAAATCTTTTTTAACATTTATTCATTCTTGAGAGACAGAGAGACAGAGCGCGAGTGGGTGAGGAACAGAGAGAGAGAGACAGAATCCAAAGCAGGCTCCAGGCTCTGAGCTGTCAGCACAGAGCCTGATGCAGGGCTCGAACTCACCGACCATGAGATAATGACCTGGGCTGAAATCGGGTGCTTAACCGACTGAGCCATCCAGGCACCCTTAAAAAAAAACTTTTTTAAGTTAGCAAAAAGTACCAAAAAGAATGTAAAAATAATATGGGAGATACTGAAAGGTTGTAACATACAAGTATTTGGAATCCAGAAGGAAGGGAGAAAGATAATGTGACAGAACAATGTTTGAAAGATAAATAGCTAAGGGTTTTCCAAAGTGACAAAAGAGATAAAGCAACACAACCAAAAGCCATAAAATACTAGTAAACACGTCACAGACACATTTAAAAAAGATAAATCATAGGGACTAAAATGTTGACTTCATTTAACATTTAAAAAATCAATATAGGGGCGCCTGGGTGGCTCAGTCAGTTAAGCGTCTGGCTCTTGGTTTCTGCTCAGGTCATGATCTCTTGGTTTGTGAGTTTGAGCCCCACATTGGGCTCCCTGATGACAGTGCAGAGCCTGCTTAGGATTCTCTCCCTCCTTTCCCTCTTTCTCTCATTCTCAAAGTAAATAAACTTAAAAAAAATCAATATATAAAAATTATCACATTAATAGAATAAAGAAGAAAGTAATATAATGTTTCAATAGATGTAGAAAAACATTTGATCTAAATAACAGAAGTTTATAATAAAAACTTTGTTAATATGCAAACCCAAAAATCAGAAAGTAGTGAGCGGACTTACATGACATAATTAGTAACCTGACTTCATCCTATTAAAACACTGTACCCTCAAACTTCAGTAATCATATCTTTCTCAAATGTTTACAGAAAATTTCCAAAATGACACACGTTGGACTTAGAAAATTACATAGAAAATCTCACCAAATTTTGAAAATGATATGGAGGATATACTCTAATTACAGTGGTCATATCAAAAAGATAACTAGAAAATTTCTTTTTTGAAATTAAGGAATACATCTCTAAGTAATCCATGGGTCAAATACGAAACAATTAAAATTAGAAAATATTGTTAACTGAATTAAGAGTTGAGCCTTAAATAATACAGGGATTAAAGGTGCCAACTCCTGCACAGTCAAAAATCCACATGTAACTTTTACTTCTCAAAACATAAGTACTATTGGTTGACCAGAGCCTAACCAATAATATCAACAACTGATTAACATATTTTGTATGTTATATGCATTATATGCCATATTCTTATCATAAAGCAAGCTAGAGAAAAGGTTACTAAGAAAATCATAAGGAAGAGACAATACATTTACAGTACTGTACTGTATTTATGGAAACACATCCACATATAAGTGGGCCTGTGCAGCTCAAACCCCTGTTGTTCAAGGGCCAACTGTATAATAAATATGGTGCATATCAAAACTTATAAGATATAACTAAAATCATGCTTTAAGGAAAGTTTATAGCCTTAAATTCATATATTTAAAAAGAAGAATGGCTGAAAGTCAATAATCTAAGTATCCATATCAAGAAGTTAGGAAAAAGAAAAACCTGGTGAATACAAAGAACAAAGTAAAAGGAAATAATATGCATAAAAAAGAAATAAATTTGGCCTAACTTTCCATGAAGTATGGTGTCCCTAGTCTACTGATCACTTACAAACAGGATCCAAGAACCTTGTATGGAAGGAATCACACAGTGATTCCCCCTAGATCTTCTCCTTTATCTTTCAGGGAAAAAATGCATGACCATGAGCAGGATATTTTGTTGATGTTGTTGTTTCCTAAAATTGCCTTTTCTTTACTCATAGGTGAAAAGACTTTGAAACCAAGGCTCCAAAGGCTCATGAAAAGAATTAAATGTTAGATTCATTAGCAAATGTCCATGCTGGGTTCCTAGAACATTCTAGGGTACCTCACCCATTGTCAAAGTGGGATGGACCTGTGTATGCCAAGAACTCAGAGTTCTCTCCCTCAATATAATAGTGAAGTAATTAGAATACCCCCCACAAAGGACCTCAGAGATAAATTATTATCTAGAAACCAATAGAGAAGTAACATTCTAAACTCTGTATAGCCCCAGAATTCCAGTCAACTTTGAGCTATATAGTCCCAACACCTGGTAAAGTACCTGGCAGAAACTGGGCCTTCATTAATTCCCTGTTGAATTAATGTTATACATCAGTGAGCAGGAAATGTAAGGTAAGAAGTAAAACAGCCCATATGAACTCAAAACTGTAAATTAAAAATCAAGTTATGTTCCGGCTTGTAATGTCATAGTATTTATTAAGTTTTGAACAAAATAAAACTAACATTATTTTCACACCAGGGGTAATAAGTCTGTGGCCCCATAAAGAACTAACTTGTCTTTGAGTTCATGTTCTGTCAATTCATGATATTAAGGTTAGTATAGTTTCACTTAAACTGCTGAATATACTGAATTGAGCTCAGAATTCTTTCAAACCCCACTTTCCCAGACCCCTGAATACACTTCAGAATCAAGACTGTTATCATTTTTGCTCCACCCAGACTAATAAGCCAATCCTTTCTATAGTAACCAAGAAGGAATACAAAGAAGTACAACAGGTCATAAAAGTTAATACAATTAGATAGATATGTTGACATGTAAAAACAACTGGCAATAGGGTGATTAGTATACATTTTAATAGCACAGCTTTTGGAGGAGTTGCAGGACTTTATCACAACCTATTTGTTAACAATGTCGCCATTGCTGGTCTGTGGCAAGGAATAAGCTTCATAACACCCAAACACCATCAGAGGTTCTATATTTACCTTAAATCTGCCAACAACCCATGTTCTCTCATTTTCTGTGTAAAAGAGCTCCGTGTGGGCCAGATTTAATTTGATGCAGAAATATTATGTCACTTCCAATAAAAGCAAAAAGGAAAGAGAGATTCACACAATAACTTATCAAGGATGGCAGCTCATGCTGGTGTTTGGAATAGTTTGGAGGTATTGTTTTGTTTACTGAACAGTCAAGTTGAAAGGAAGGTGCACAAGCCTGATTAGAATGGCCTCTGCAGATCTGTTTTCCAAATAAAAAGCATATGCCCCTTTTGGGGAGAGAAACATGCGCCTTCAGGGAGAGCTCTTCATTCCCAGCTACAAGTGACTGAAAATAGTTTGACTCTGGATAAGAATATAATATAGCATCTTTCCTTACATGATGTTAGGTCCAGAGCAAACTTCTGGTGACCAAAGTAAAATGCATACCAATTGCGACCAAAGGCTTTTACCTAATGCACAAGCCAAGGGGAGCCTCAGATACCATTATATTCAATCCCCTGTAGATTACTTTAGGTGCAGATATGCCTAAAGAGATTATTTGATTAGATCTTAAACCACACAGCAAATCTATGGCCAAGTTGGAGCCCCAATGGTGGTCTCTTGATTTATAATTTAGCCCTCAATATTATATGATGCCAAAATCAGAATAAATTTTCACAAACTTCATTTGGAGTAAAAATTGGGGAAAAATTAACTGTAATACTTGATATGGTAATGAGACTAGAAAGATATAGAGATAAGTCATTTCTCATTAATCAGAGAAAATCCTTATATATATGAGTCAAATTAATATTTCTTTCTATGATTCACATAAGACTCCAGGAGCAAATAAGATGAACTGTCTCTTATTTTCCAGTAGGGCATTTTCATTATTTTCTGTTTAAACATGTGGGAAGTAATATTAAAAATTAACTGAATTATTTTGTTCTGGCTAAATTCAGGACTGTCATCTTATATAAATATATATTATAAAAATAAAAACAGAAAATATTAACTTAATGATAAAATAGCTAGTCATGATCTCTTTTCTGTATGCAGTCAACTAACACAGACATATGTTTTTTTTTCATGAATTGTGATTTTTTAAATAAAAAATAATGATTTGAAGTTGTTTAAATGTCCCAATTCTGAAATGAACAAACTTTTCATGGCATCTTTAGACAACAGAGAAGCAAGTCTACTGCTTAACACCCATCCTTTTATAAGCACCTTCAAACCTTGAAAAATCTGAATCTCTCTCCAGATATAGAAGCTGATAAAGATTTTTTTATATCATCATTCCAAAAAAAATCTGCAGCAAGGCAGACATTTAAAATAAAGCTCTGTTACTAGAAAACAGACAGTCTCCATCCTCATTCTGAGTAATGTCTGCCTCTGTTCAGTTCAACAACCCACAAAGAAAGTAATAGACAAAGACATGCCAGATGAAAAACATCACACTCCAAAAGGATACCTAGTGAAGAAACCCAGCAATCACTTTGCCCAAAGACTGACTTCTGAAAATACATTAGGAAATGGGGTATCATTTTATCTCATTGTATTTGTTTTTCTCCATTTAAAATTTACATGGTAGCCCATTTATTTAATGAAGATTTTACCTTCATTAAAAGTTTGTTTGCTTGGGTTTGGTCATGGACACATGCTGGGCTTTCCCCAGATTAGATCCTGTTGAGATTAATGTTGACTCAAAAACCAGCTTTCTTTGGCCCTGCCTCTATTGGATTCAGTCTTTGTCTCTGCCAGTACCCCCCTGGCCCATACTGATGATATCACTGTGAATCACTAAGAGGCCTGCATACACATGGCTCAGACATAATAATGATGTTGCTCATGACAACACCATTGTTAATAATCTCACCACACAGCGATATGAAGCATCACCTGGCTCTGTATTTTAACAATTAAAGCTTTCATTCTTCCTAAACGCAGTCCATCTAGGATTAGACCACACCTACTTTTGCTTTCTTTATCTTTTCTCTATCTTTGTTATACATTCTTGGCCAATGTATAAGGAGAAAACCTTTTGGACATCTCATACCCTTTGGTTGACCTCTTCTGACTAAATTAACATGTCTAGGACAAACACAGCTTATGTTTGACACCATTTCCCCCTGAGGTGTGAAGTTGTATCCAGATGATGAAAGAGAAACAAAAACTAACCTTCGCAAATTGTCTCTTTGAGATGTACTGAATTGCTCTGAGATTTATGTTTAATTTTACCTAATAATGATATTGATGCAATATTTTCTTTTAAAAATTTCAAAGGAAGAATTGTTCTCTACAGATGTTATTTCTACATTATTTGTATTTCCACGGATTTCCAAACTGGAAATGGCACTAGAATTTTCTAAAAGTCATAAAAGTGAATCCATGGAGGTACATGGATGAGGACTATATAGAGTGTTTGCCAAGGCTTTAATGAAAGATTATTGCATCTAATAAACAAAATATAAGAAATCTTAAACCAATATTTAAACACAAGTATCAACTTAAAGCTTAATAGCATTACAGTGGTCTCTACAGAATCTTAAGCCAATAATTATATTATTTAAACTATCAGTTAAGTGACAGAGTCAGAGGTGAACACAGGGAAAATCACAAGGTTAATATCTTTGAGAATCAACTGACTGTGTGTAGACAAAACTCTGTTGCTTGGCCTCAGATTATGGTCTTTTCTACCAGAGCTAACCATCTACCAAGTATAATTTGAAATCAACAGATAATGTCTATAATCAATAATTTCACTATACACATATTTAAAAACATATACCTAAAAAAACACAAGAAATAGAGTTGCAAAGGGCACACTGAGGAGTCTGAAACTGGCATTTTTCTTTAATAACCATTTTAAAAATGTTTTAATCTGTACATATATTGCCCTAATTAAAATATAAAATGAAAAATTAAATTATGTATTGAAAACAAACATATGCTTGCTATTGCTAGCTGAAGGAAATGAATGGGACAATTTGAAACATTTAGTATAAACAACTCCTCAGCACAATTAGATGAGAGAAACCATTCATTCTTCCTCACATTCATCAAACAATTAAGGAGCAATTACTATATACTATGTTTGGACTAGATGCTGTGAGAATACACAGATGAGTCTGTCATAGTCTTTCTTCTCAAAGACCTCACAACCAAGTTTGAAGAGAAGGATATGTAATTATAACATTAAAAAATTGAAATTTTGTGTGACAACTTATTTTAAAAAATAGAGTGGAGAAGAAAGACTCACTGATATTTGTTGGCAAAATCAAGACAAACTTCACAAAGAAAATAATCATGTGGATTCATTCTTTAATCATAGCAACAGTATCTAATATGTTATAGTATTTCCTATGTGACAGGGCCAGATTCTAGATTAGTAGAGAAGAGAGGGAGGTATTTCAAATTGGGAGAGAAGCGTGAGGAAAGGTGAGAATGTATGCAAACTCATGACACTGTGTTTGTATGGGAAGGGAAACCATGAGGCAAAAAAGTTAGGAGTAGAATCAATGGGAGAGGATTTAAAATGCCATACAATGATGCTTATTCTTTGTTTTTAATGATTTTCTGAAAAGGGAAATGATACTTGCCAACTCTGACAACCCTAGGAAGAAGGGACTGGAGAGTAAGAACCTGGAGGTAAGGAAGCTAATACAGTATAACTGGGAGCACAGGGACATGAACCAGGACATTGACCATGGGATGAAAGAAAAGAAATACATTAAGTGGCAGTGTGGCAATGGAAAAATCAATTAAATTTAGCATCCAATTAAATGGAAGAGGCAAAAATAAGGAATCAAATATATGTTTTTCATTTGGACAGTTGAATTAATGGTGGTTTCAGTAACTGGAGCAGAAAACACAGAGATAAGGATTCATGGAAAGAGTATAATTAATTCCATTCAGGACATCTGGGCTGTAGACACTATCAAAACAAGCAATGCCAAGACTGATATTGACAAGTGCAAATATCCCTGTTTAGAGAGAACAAAAACTTGAATCATGGACACTTATTAAAATCTTACTAAAAATGCAAAGTATTGCAAAAGGTCCTATGGGTGGGCAAAACCGCTTACAGTGTAGAATCTGATCATAGGTGCTTGATAATGTAGGTAAAAAGACAATATAAATCATGAAAATATAACTCATAATTATTCAGAGAAAATTTTATGGGAGAGAGAGAGAAAAAACTAGGCCTTGATAGATGGATAAGGTAGAGCAAAGGGGGAAAGAGGCAGGAGTCTCAAGTAAAAGCACTGAGGGGCTTCTGAGAAAGAGGCTAAGAATGGTGGAATAGTGGAAGCATGTGAAAAAGGAAAAGGAATAAGCATAGGCTGGTATGTTGGAGTTAGCTTTTGAATATTTTTTTTAAATGTTTATATTTATTTTGAGAGAGGGAGGGAAAGAGAGAATCCCAAGCAGACTCCACACTATCAGTACAGAGCCAGACGCAGGGCTCAATCTCACAAACTGTGAGATCACAACTGGAGCAGAAATTAGGAGTCAGATACTTAACCGACTATGCCACCCAGTGCCCCACTTTTGAGTATTTTTAATATCAAGCAAGTTGCCTAAATGTGATAGCGACAACAAAATAGTACTGTTGGAAGATGTTCTAACAATTAAGTAAAACTGTATTTTTACACAGTATTGAGGGCCTGACATTTTAAATATGCTTAATTGCTTATTCTTTTCTTCATTCTTGCAAAAGTGTTTCATGAGTGGCTATTATGTATGATCCCCTATGGATGAGTACAAAACTGGATCAGAATCAAACACTTCTTCCAGGATTTAACATTTGAATGAGACATAATGTTGAATCCTGGAAATGGAGAGTAGTCTGGAATCAGCATTTGTCTTTCCATTTAGGCTTTATCACCTAATAATTGCATGACTTTGCACAAGTCACCAATTTGCCTAAATGTTTGTACTTTTGTTATTTTATATGCTTTTGTTTTGATGTTAGGAATTCTTAATAGTATTTTTTTATGTTCTTTGCCTTTTACCTTCTCTCTCTCCTGCTTGCTTGTCACAAAGTTAGAATCTTTATTATAACAAAATTGGACCATATTTGCAGAATTTTATACAACTTGTTTTCCTCTATGGAAAATTTTTTTGAAAGATGCCCTCTTGTACAACTAAGTTATATCTTAAGTCTTCTTTCCTGATACTGGATATATTTGTTATATCAATATTGTTATATCTTCATCTTTTTTCAGGTTTTCACCTTATAATGAAGCTACACAAAATATCCTTGCCCAGAAATATCTTTATTTCCTAGTGCTTCTTTCTGTGGGAAAGATCTTTACAGTTAGGAATACTCATTATATGCATTTTTAATTTCATTAGGTTTTGCCAATCTGCTTTCCAAAAAACTTGCAATAATTTATAGGTATATATAAGAGCAATGGTTTTCAAAGATTCATGTTCATCATAATGTCCTGGAAAGTTTGTTAAAAACACAGCCATCTGGGCCTAACCTCTAGTGATATGACCACCTATATTCAGTGATAATGTTATTTTAATTGCTGGCAGTATAAGAAATATAAAATAATGTCTTATTATACTTGAACTTACATTGCAATGACTACTAATAAGTGTGAGTATCTTTTCAAACGTTTGTTGGCCATTTGTATTTACTTTTCTGTATGTTGCTTCCAATGTCCTTTGTCTGCCTTTTTTCTATTAAGTTTTGCTTATTTTTTCCTGAAGATATGTCTCACAGACCATTAGCTATTTTCCTAAACTCCTGATGTGCCCTATCATTTGGAGAGCCTTAGTTGTCTTTCTCCTTTCTTGTTAACCCAACACTTGAGGGAGATGTAGATTCAAAGCTCCTTCCTATAAAAGGAATGGGGTGAGCACCACTTCAAAGTAGAAATTCAACATTCTCATACAGTATGACTGAATATCTTTTCCCATGTGCCTTGCCTTGTCACCTCACAAAGGGAAAATAGTTAAGATCTATCTGTAGATCTTCCATCTTATACTCAAACTTAAGTGATGAAATAAAGCATTTCTCTATTTATTACATGCAGTTAAAATATCTGTGACAGGAGAAAACCTTTTATAGGTTTCCTGATTCATGTGAAAAGAAATTCTTTATAAGGACTTAGCAATTCAAGCAGCTCCTATCACAGACTAACTTCTGTCACTTTGGAGAGTGTGCATTTTCTTACACATCTTTTCAGTCACTATAGTATGTAGGACAATATTTTGACACTGTAGGACAATCTTAGTAAATGCTCAATTAATGACTGTATGTTGTATTACCTATCTTTATAACTAACTTTATATACATACATATCTTTATAACTTTATACACATACACAAAGGTTATGACTAAGCCCACAGCCTGTTAAGTCTTTGCTCTTATATAATGAGGTTTACTATATTTGTATTTTAAAGTTGGACAGTCTTTCCTTCATACCACACCATGCATAAAAGATAACTCTCCAATCTTAAGGATGTTTCCCCAAATCATCATTTCAAACTAAGAACATTCTGGGAAAAAGTCAAGGCAGGGTGTCTGGAAACAGAGTTCTAAACCTCTAAAGTGATTCAGACTGTGTTTTGTCCTCAGGGATATACTAGGACACAGTTGGAGGTTTTCATTGTCTCAGTCATAATTCCCACCCCCGAGGTTGACCATCATTGAATTGTGGCTCCATATTATGACAAGGGCATAACCCAAGTTTAGGAGCTGCCAGCAGTTTGTGGCACAAATGTCTGGTCACCAAGGGCAGAAATCCCCAGCCAGCTGGGGGCTTGTGGTTCAATGGGATATGTACTTGCCAATACTGCTCTAAGTGATTTTTACTTTGAACAACTTGTTGAGCACCATCAGTATGCTACTGGTATAGAAGTAGAAGTGTTTGCTTTGGTTGTCATTTGCTTTGTTTTTAGTCTGGGAATGAATTCAGGGCCACACAGTCTACAGTCTGCAAGATTAAATGCTTGCAGGTAGATTGTAATAGATTGCAAAAATGGCCAAAAACCTTTGTAGTCTCTGCTGTCAAGATAGAGCCTATTATCTCACTGTTTGAAATGGAGTTGGTCTCTATTACTTGCTTTGGATGATAAATACAAGAAAAGTGATGTATGAATTCCAAGCCTAGGGCACAAGAGGCTTTTCAGCTTCTGTTCTTGTGCCCTTAAAACCCAGAGTCTTCCATGGGAAAAAGCTCATGTTAGCCCGCTGGATGATGAGTTGATCCAGAAATTTGTACTACCCAAATGATTGCCTGCCAACCCCAGAAACACAGTTACCTTGCTAAATGGCAATTGACCACAGATGAGAAGGTAGGACTAAGCGCATCAAATTACTGACCCTAAAGTGTTGAACTGAATAATTATACTTTTAGGCCTGTATGTTTGGGGGTTGTTACATGACAAAAGCTGACTAATACAACAGGTACATACATTCATGCATATAAACAGAGTAGTAAGAAGTGGCAAGAACTGTGGTACTGTGATAATACATGTCTGTCTAAAGGAATTCAGATACAGATTTTTAAAATCTCTGTTTGCCATAGGAAACACATCTGGAAGGTGCCTGCCAGCCAAGAGGGTTTGCCTTCTAAGCTAGCCAATTTTCTTATTCTTACAAATGAGAAAATTGGTCCAGAAAGTTACTTACTCAAATTGCTATGGCTAGTTTACACCAGAACAGAAATAAGAGTCCAGGTCTTCTGGTATCCTATGTAGCATTATAACAAAAGGCTGGCATTTTCTACCTGAAACAGGCATAACTTGAAGATAAGAAAGGACAGCATAGAACGAAGACTGTTTGACTCTTTATAAAGGGGTCTTTAAATTTTCTTTTATGGATATTGTTTCAATGAGAAAGAATGGATCCTGTAATTTAATTTTAAGAAAAAATATTCTTAGAAATATTTATTGAGCTTAAAATTTTCTGTCCAATGAACACATCATCCTCACTAATTAATTATGTTTTTGTATGTTCTGGAAACCAGAATAACAAAGTTCTCAAATCTTAAAATGGAGGGAAAATGGTCCTGTTACATAACTCTTTGAGAAACTAACTCTGGTCAGGTTATGCAAGAGAATAATAAAACCCACACAGCCTGTACTCTGAACACATAATACCGCCTTTTCGTAGAAGTGCAAATTACTACCCTTAAAATGAGTTTCACCATTGATGACATAAATCATATTTTAAAGGATAAACAGATGTTTCAACAGGTATCTGGCACCTGACTATTAAAAAAGTGAGTTAGAGACAACTTTCATTCAGTTCCCTTTCTAGGAAGTTTTCATAAATCAAATTATTTCTCATACAGTATGTTTATTTGGTATTTCTTCACAAAACTTTACCCTTTACCCTTGATGTAAAGCCTCTCGTGTAGAAAGCCACCAAATAAGAGGGGTTAAATTTAAACTGTCTCTTTTTCCATCTGTGTTTTGCCCCTCCTGAAAAGGTAATGTTATTCTCAATGAAACCCAAGCATCAACACATTTAAATTAAATTTTAAAAATCAACATGGTGCTGGCATCCTTCTGTGTGTTTAACATCTGTGCATTGTGAAGATATTTTAAAGTGCCTTTTGGAATGTGTATGTAAGCAAGTACACCTAAGTTCACAATGGAGACATGGGAAGCACTGTGAAGGAAAATGGGGTGGGAGGCGTGAAGCAGAGAAAAAGAGCACAACCCAATTCCCATTACTTAATAGAACACATTGTGAGGCCAGAGCCTTGTGGGAGCCAATCACCAGCTGACAAAATTAGATTCTGAATCATGCTTTGTAATTCTTTCTAATGCCAGCCAGAGATGAGAGCCTTCCCTGGGAACTGGTTCCTCCCAGGACCTACCCCCCACCCAGCATTCCTTATCAGCCTCTAGCCAGCTGCCAGCTCTTAAGGTTGCTAGACAGAGGATTTAATTCTCAATGTTGTACATTAATATTCAAATTCCTTCTTATCCATAGACTGTGACTTAAGTATGAACTTTTTTTTCCATCTCCACCCTCTTTCCTGCATGAATTTCCTTTCATAGATTTTACCCAGAAACCTTTGAATTGAATGGACATAGAAAGGAGAGTCATTTACAAAATTTGTACGGAGTCTGTTCTTCAGCAGTATAGGCACATTCCCAGAGCAATGCTTCTTATTTCCCAATTACAAAACTAATCTTATTAAATATCCTTTAAAATACATCTCCACCCCCAAATCTTCTTCACCCTTCTAGCAAGTGTTCAGCTGATGTCTAAAGTTGTTGGCAAGTAAATTGGAATTAGTTACAGTGGAAAATAGAGTTATCAAAATGTAGCCAGATATCTCATATTGCTTTGGATGGCCCTGCTTTTCACATGAAGGCCTTAAGAATATGTAGTTTAGGCAAAACTTCCTAAATGAACTCAACAACAAAAATATACCTGCCGGTTTATGAAGAATCACAAAACTGAAAAATATGCATTGTGAAAGATGTGAAGAGATGTATTACTTTGTGTCAGAAAGTATATTTTTTTAGTTTATTTTTTATTTAAATTTTAGTTAGCATACAGTAGAATACTGGTTTCAGGAGTGGAATTCAGTGATTCATCACTTATATACAACACTGAGTGCTCATCATAACAAGTACCCTCCTTAATACCCATCACCCATCTAGCCCATCTTCTACCACTTCCCTCCATCAGCCCTCAGTTTCTCTATATTTAAGAGTCCCTTATGATCTATTTCTCTCTCTTCTCTCCACTCTCTTCCCATATGTTCATCTCTTTTGTTTCTTAAATTCCAAAAGTATGTTGGTTTCAACCATCTAACTAAAAGAAAACATGATAGGATATTAGATTATTTAATGCAGTGTTCATTATCTGTGCAAAGCACCTTAATGTTCCACTTTACTTTGCCACCACTTTAATTTGCCCAGTGTGGAGAAGTCACCTTTGCTACACTGAATAAACATTTATCAGAGGCAAACTGCATAAAGTATGTTAAAGGACATAGGAGGAGACCATAGATGCTGGTGAGGATATGGAGAAACGGGCACCCTCCTACACTGTTGGTGGGAATGTAAGCTGGTGCAGCCCCTCTGAAAATGGTGTGGAGGTTCCTCAAAAAATTAGCAATAGAACCCTCTATTGACCCAGCAATAGCACTGCTAGGAATTTACCCAAGGGATACAGGAGTGCTGATGCATAGGAGCATGTGTACCCCAATGTTCATAGCAGCACTCTCAACAATAGCCAAAACATAAAAAGAACCTAAATGTCCATCAACTGATGAATGGATCAAGAAAATGTGGTATATTTATACAAAGGAATGCTACATAGCAATGAGAAAGAATGAAATCTGGCCTTGTGTAGCAACATGGATGGAACTTGAGGGTGTTATGCTGAGCGAAATAAGTCAGGCAGAGAAAGACAAATACCATATGCTTCCACTTATAGGGGGATTAGGAGAAACATGATGGAGGACCATGGGGGAGGAGAAGGGGAAAAATAGTTGGGAAGAGGGAGGGAATCAAACCATGAGAGACTCTTGAAGGCTGAGAACAAACTGAGGGCTGATGGTGGGGGGAGAGGGATAGGAGGTGATGTGCATGGAGGAGGGCACTTGTTGGGATAAGTACTGGGTGCTATATGGAATCCAACTTGACAATAAACTATGAAAGAAAAAAAAGGATATAGGAGGATGCCTGCTTTCATGGATTTTTTATTATACAGTCAGGTAGATCTTTTCCAAATTCTCACATAAACCATCCACTAGATATACCCCTTACCTTGTTTGAGAGTTATAATTCAGGTAACAGGCCCTCAGGTTCATGGAAATTGATGGGCATGGCCTATTGCAGAGACAAGCTTATTCTCAACTACCTACATTTTAGTAAAACTCACCTGAATGTGTGCCACAGATTCAAAGCTCCACTTCCTTTAATATTAATATGATAATATAAATCAAGCAAAAAATAATGACTGGGACCAATGAGTTTTCTACTATCCTTTACAAGAAACAGAGGACATAAATATCCTCCAGGATGTTATGCCTTAATTCTAAGTACAGAATAATGGCAGGAAATTTAGGCACCTATATGATTTTAATAGAAGAATCAAGTGCCCCTGAAACCACCCTGAAGGGTACACATCCATTCATCCATTCCACTTGTATAAAGTAGAACTAACATCTCATTTTTAAAATAGAAGCTAACACAAAAACTTAATGGTCTAAAACCAGAATGGATAGGATTATCTCACTTTTCTTAAGCATAATCCTTCCCTAACTTGGTGGGCAATAAGGACTAAAGATCACCCTATAGCTAATCAAAGCAACATTTTGGAAAATTAACTAAAGCAACAGAATCAAAGCAACATTTGAGAAAAATAACTAATTGTCCTTTGTTATCATTATATGATAAAATGCGTCTAGGGGGAGAGAAGGAGAGGGATAGAGAGAGAGAGAACACAAGTGAGGGAGGGCCACTCATGTGGGAAAATGACCTGAGCCAAAATTAAGGGCAGGGTGTTTAATGCTTAACCACCCAGGCTCTCCTAAACCTTCTTAAATTATCCTATTTTGAATATGGCACTTGCTCCATGACTGAGAACTTGAATGACAGTGGTTAATATCAAAAGTGATTCAAAAGGTATCTGGGTGGCTCAGTCAGTTGAGCACCTGACTTTAGATCAGGTCATGATCTCTCACTTCATGAGTTTGAGCCCCTCGTTAGGCTCACTGTTGTCAGTGCAGAGACTGTTTTGGATCCTCTGTCCCCTTCTCTTTCTGTCCCTCCCCCACTTGTACGTGCATGTTCTCTCTCCTCTCTCTCTTTGCCTTTCTCTCTCTCAAAATTAAAAATAAAACATTAAAAAGTAGGGGTGCCTGGGTGCCTCAGTCATTTAAGCATCCGTCTCTTGGTTTTGGCTCAGGTAATGATTACGGTTCACGTGTTTGAGCCCCACATTGGGCTCTGTGATGACAGCACAGAGCCTACTTAGGATTGTCTCTCTCATTCTCTCTTCCCCTCCCCTGCTCACTATTTCTCTCTCAAAAATATACATACATACATACATACATACATACATATATACATACATACATACATAAAGTAACTCAAGAAACAGACTTTCGAAGTAAGATTCTGTGATTGGATTGCACATATCCCAAAGGAAAAAATGGGACATGAGGTATCCAGAGCAATAGTAGCAAGATTTCTCCAGTTAGCGTGGTATGCAGTGCAAATGTAAAGCAACGTATAAGGACATCAAGTGGATGCAACACTTTGTCATTGTGTCAACACTAGTGATTATAAAGACTATAATAAAGGAAACTTTATTCTTATTATGGCTTAAGAGGATAAACATAAGATAAAAATTATAAACTATATGTATAAAATTAAGACAACTAGGGAAATCAAATGACCTTTATGGCAGACTTGAAACCCCCTATAGTCACAGAGCAAACATGGTTGAGGGTTATAAGAGCTGAATAATTTCAGTGCCTCTTACATGTTCAACTCAACCAGGTCTCTTATGGTAAGGTAAAGGTAATATTGTGGAAGGATTAGAACCATCAGGTATAGAGTGGGAATATATGGGTAAATATGGATGAGGCTAAGAATGTTGAAATTCCAAATTATTCTGAGTTTCCTTACCAATAAAGGTAAAAGAGTGTACCAAAATATTCATCAGATTCCTGAGCAAATTACAGAGGTATGCTCGAGAAATGCAGAAGGGATCGTTTCTGTTATATGTCTTTTTATTCACCTTTTTGGTTTAATAAAAGAAAGAAAAGAAAACCATACCAAATGCTTCCTGTAGATTGACAGTAGATTATCAAAACTTAGTCATTTGATTATGACAATCATAAATACAATTACAAAATGGTTACTCTCTACTACAACAAAACAACACAAGGTGTGGCACCTGGTATGCAGGTATTGATCTGATATTTTCCTTCCCTTTCCAATCAAGATGGTTAACCCTTGTTCCAGGGTTATGTTAACCCACCTATTCTCTATCATACTAGAGTCTCTAGAGAATGTGATCAATTTAAAATCCTATAGAACATCATGCTGGTCCAATTCACTGATGGCATTACATTAATTGTACCTTATTAGCATGAAGTGTCATGTTCCTTTGATGCCTTAGGAAGGCATAGGTATTCCAGATGGTGAGAAAGAAACTTTGCCGAAATTCAACAGCCTACCACTTTGGAGTTTACAGAGGTCCAGCAGTAGGAGTCTTGGCAGGATATCCCTTCTAAAGTGAGAGACAAATTTCTGCACCTTGCACCACTTATTATAAAGAGAGAGTCACAGTACTTGGGAGACTTGTTTGGATTTTGAAGGTAATATGTAACACATCTGGGTTTGGTGCCTTGAATCATTTACTTGATAACTCACAGGACTGTCAATTTCAAATGGGGCACAAAAAAGTTCTGCAGTTATTACAGGCTTTGGTATAAACTTCCTTACCACCTGGACCTATGACCCAATAAGAATATAATTATCTGTGGTAGAGTTGTTGAATCCCCAAATAGAGAATTTTATACAGATATCTAGGGTTTTAGAGTAAAGACATGCTCTCCTTTGTTGACAACTGTTTTCTCTTTGAAAAGCTGATTTTAGATTGCTAGTGGGTCTGTACACAAAATGGAGATAGAAGTTAAAAATCAACAGTATGGTTTTTCTCTCACAAAAGCTGATCTGACTATTACAATTAAGGAGTATGGCAAAAAAAAAAAAAAAAAAGAGGAAAGTGCTGATAATCCAATATTGCACTATTCCCTGAAAAAACCATCAGCCTCTTGGTGGCACTTGACTGCATTGGGTGTCTTCTGTCATGGAGGGGAAAGACACAGTCTCAAAAGGATAGGCATATATTAATGATACTGATTTGCCTTCCCTGCCCATAGGGTTCTACGAGCACAGGCATTTGTGGACTTATAGAATACCTTTTCATTACCAGGGCATCCTGTACAATGTTGCTTCTAACCAGGAGATTGATCTTATAGCAAAGCCCACACTCATAGAATCACCACATGGCCCATCATCCATATGGGGTTGGTTTGATAGAAGCCTGGCATGTCCAGCTAGAAGAACAATAACAAAATCAGCTGGAAGTTAATATCCTAGAATATTGAGTGCTCTACTATAGATGGAATTTTGCTTTAAACATATGGCCAATACATATTGTTGTTGTTTTTTTTAACACAACCTAAATGTATACATTTTGGAACCAAATAGTAAAGTTATTCCTTTCACTATTATACCAATAACACACTTGACAATTTTATTCCTTCCCATTCCCACAACCTAAGGTTCATTGTGTTTAGAGGTCCTGGTGTCTGAAAGAGGAATACTTCTACTGGAAAATTAAATCATGGATTAACTGATTTAAAAAATGAGAATTCTCCCTGCTCGTTTGGTTCCTGGTACATATAACCAACAGTCAGAGAAGTATTCTATCCTAGCCACAGTGATCCATCCTTACCACCTATGGGAAAATGAGTTGTTGCTACATAATGAAGGCAAGAATATTGTTTTAGGAACCTATGCATTTGGTGGGTTACCTTTTCATACTTCTTTGACCAAAATTCCTTAACCAGTGGAATACTATGGCAATCCAAAAGGAAAAGACAAGATAATCAAGGGCTCATATGTTACCTGAATGAAGTTTAGTGTCATTCTACCAGGTAAAAAACACTTACTATATAGTGCTAGCCAACATAAAGGGGAAGTATGCAATGCTCTGTGGAAGACTGTTGTGATTACCAATTTTGTCTCAAGATCCAATACAGAAGCAAAGCCTGTAGCAGCTATGCTCTGTGTCATTGAAATTTTTTCTCTCTTCTCTCTCCCTGCCACCTGATATGAATAATACAAGTGGTGCTTATTCTTACAGATGGTAGGTGGGAGGATTACTGCATAGACAACATCCACATTGTGTAGAGAAAGTCCTTCTGAGTAGGGACCTTACAGGGTGAGCAAGAGCAATAGACATCATGGCCTCACTATCTTCCATCTATCCTATATGCTGTCAAAGTCTATCCTTTAAGTGAACCCAGTCAGGAGCTAGAGGGAAAGGGAACCATCAGTGTCTTTACAAGGTCAGCCTCCTGGGGCAGAAAGCAGATGAAAAGTAGATCTGGAGAGACAAACAGGAGTTATTCACCATAGTCTACTCTTGTACTCAGAGTACTTCTCTTGTTCTTCTCTTTTATTTCTTCTGTGTGAAAAGTCTGTAGTCTTCAACCTAGGAAATCCATGGAATCTATTTGCCCCAGGAGGCTGACCTTGTAAAGACACTGATGGTTCCCTTTCCCTCTAGCTCCTGACTGGGTTCACTTAAAGGATAGACTTTGACAGCATATAGGATAGATGGAAGATAGTGAGGCCATGATGTCTATTGCTCTTGCTCACCCTGTAAGGTCCCTACTCAGAAGGACTTTCTCTACACAACTTTATCCTGTCAGGTTCTGGAACTCTTTTCTTCCCTTATCCTTTTTGGCTTAGACATGGTAAGAGTTACTCACCTTGGATTACTACATCATCTCTTTTGGTTCCCATATATGCCATCTACACTTTATATTAGTCCCTTTGTGAAATAAACAAAATTCTCTGTATTATCAAAATTAAAGTTTGCCACCTGTTTCCTTTTGGGGACTTGACCAAAACTTCTTGCTAGTCTAATCCACCATCATCACTACCAGAATCACTATAATAACCTCCTAACTGGTCCCACTTCTTCTGTCTTTATCTGCCTCTGTTCTATTCTCAACAGAGATGCCAGAATGATCTTTTTAAAGTATACATGAAAGCAAGACACTTGGCTATTAAAAATCTTCAAATGGCTTCCTGATTCACCCAGAAGAAAAGTTTATTTGTTGACCCACAAGGTACTAAATGATCTCCTCACTCCTTACTTTCTATTCCCACTTTCATTCTGCATCACCAGTAAAAGCTCTGCCAACAGTTCCTACCATGTATCATTTACTTCTTATGGAAAGCTTATCCACCAGATATCCATATGGCTCCTTCCCTAACTTCCTTCATGCCCCCACTCAATTAGCATCGTCCCAAGGTGATAAAAAGTGAAAAAGTCCTTGACCACATTATCTGAAAATTGTAACCCTCTTCCAACATGACCTATTCTCCCTTCCCACTTAATTTTTCTCCAAGGCTACCCTTAATCTTATTTATTTTATTCATCTTTTTTCTTCTTTCTCTCCTTCTAGGATATAAACACTGAGGGTGCAGGGATTGTTGCTCAGAACTATTACTCAATATCTGAAAATGTGCCTGCCACATTAATAGGTGCTCAATCAAAATTACCTGAACCAATTTACTCATTCATTTCCAGTTTACTCAGAGTAAAAGCCAAGGTGTTTTGGCTCAAATACTGAGTTCCTAATCAATCTGAATTAAATTGTCAAGTATCTTAGCTTGTGAGCCATTGAAGAACATATAGGTATTTACTTCTTTTTAAAAGAAAAGATGTGGGGGGAGGAGGGATGGGCATGGAGGAGGGCACTTGTGGGGATGAGCACTGAGTGTTATGTGGAAACTAATTTGACAATAAACTATTTGTAAAAAATAAAATAAAATAAAATGGCATATAAAAATAAAAAAAAGAAAATAAAAGTAGCAGTACCCTATTTGATCACATACTTTAGGGACCAGGCTTTTCACCCCATCACATATTTTCCAAAGGTCACTGCAGTTTAGGCTGATAAAGTGATTGTGCCTGATTGTAACTTCATAAAAGAAAGTCAAGATTATTTTAAGCAAAGGCAGCACTCTTTAAATTTGTCTAGAGTCCCTAAATTGATAGCTTTAAATGACAATGCAAATGGAGAAATGAGATGGAAAATTAAGCCTCATTTTTCAACTATCACAGTGTTATAGATATAAAATCTTATAAGTTGACTTGAAGTGAACATCCTTAATTTATACTTGAGCTGGATTAGAAGGCTTGGAAGGGAGAGAGCAAGGCTCTCTCTTCTGTGATCATAAAGCCTGCTCTCCTGTTTAAAAAAGTGCATGAAATGTTCAAAAGTAAATGACTGTCAGAGATGTGGAACTTAAAAACGTACCAGACTAGATATTTTTATTAATTTTTATAAGGTATAGTTGACACACATTAGTTTCAGCTGTACAACACAGTGATACAAGTTTATGTTATGCTATGTTTACCATAAATGTAGCTACCATATGTCACCATATAATGCTATTACAATACCATTGACTGCATATGCCCTATGCTGTATCTTTTATTCCTGTGACTTACTCATTTCAGGGTGAATGGATGTTTTAATTTAAAAACTTCAGCTTATAGTCTACTTAGTTTATTATTGTTGCCAAAAGGCCCATAGAGATAACTCTATACACCAAGGTTTACTAATAGCAGCAAAGGATTATGCCATCAGCGTTTTTTAAATATTTGAAGTTTAATTTTGACTAGCTGCTAAAGGATCAATATACTTCTGCAGGGAGAACGAGATTGTTGAGTAATTGGCCTTGACTTCATGCAAACATCACAACTTCTATAAAGTGAAGCCTGTAACTCTACCCATAACTTTCTCCTTCTTGGACTCAGTTCACATCATTAGAAACTTTAGTAAGTTTAATTTTTACTTTAAAAAAAACCATAAAGTAAAATGTATCTGTCCACCAAACACTTCCTGAAAGTGTAATACATCAGGAATAGTGAGTATTTTAAATACTGACCTCAAGACATTTACTCTATTATGTGGGCCATATCCTTTTGCTGTTTAATGTTTTCCTAGCATTATATGAGAATTATGTGTATTTTCAAAGGCTTTTCTCAACTAAATAGTTTTATTTACAAGGTGACCTTTAGGATAGAAAAATGACCATACTGCACACTGAACTATTCATATGTCACAGATACTCAGTGAGCCTGGGAGAGTTGACAGTTCTCTTGGGGCTCCAACTGAGGACTTCAATCTAACAAGTAAAAAAATATGCTCAATTGCCAAAAACCCATTACAGCATATATCAGGAATTTCATGACTATAATATGGGAAATGCAAATGTAATACATAATACATATAATTTGATTACAACTCATGGAAGATTGCCAGTTTAAAAATGTATCAGTAATCTATGAACTATCTGTTCATATGGATAAAATTTTGATTTTGTGATTCAGAAAAGATAAAATTATTTATCTTGAGTGTGTTGTAGAAGACCCAGATGCATTAATTAAATGTTTTGCAACACAACAACACTATAATAAAGGCATATATTTCTAATGCCTACAAAGAGAAAAGAGACAGAAAACAGTACTCCACTAATGAAGGTACACTGGATTTTCAATTAGATATAGTGGTGTGATTATCTTTGACTTTACAGTTGGTTATACATTTGCCAAATATAACTGTATGTAATCATAAGCCAGGTACTAGAACATTTTTTCAACTTCTGCTAAATCCTCTACCAGTTAAACCATACTTCACTAGTAATTATTATAGCCATTCTAGTAAGAAACTTTATAGGCAAGCATTGGAAATCTAGTACTTCAGAAATATAAGACATTTCTCTGCTTTTTTTCATCTTATGTTGTGAATGTACAGCTTTTGAATTTCCCTTTTCAGGTACTTTCTGATACCTAACTCAACGCTTTTATGTCTATCTTCTGGTGGTGAGTCAAGTGTTCAGGCTGGAAGGTTAGGAGGTGTACATGTGTGGCAGGGGGTAACTTCCCAGAAGATCCTATAGTGGAATTCATCCTAAAAAGGATTGGGTTACTGAAATTAAAACTAAAAAAATTTTTGAAAAAGGTGGATAAAAGAAAGAAACTTAATGTAGTCACTGGGCAGAGCTCTGTGTTAAAATATCTATTGTCTATGTCTTATACAAAGATGAAACAATACTTAGGCATTCTCAGGAAGCTGGATAAGGGGCTTTCCCAATTCTTCCCCATATCCTTGCCCCATGTTTTTATGTTAACAGTACCTTGGTTTCCAAGATCCAAACTACAGACCTGAATATTTATGATTTATTTTATTATCAATATTTTGTACAAAGGTCTTTTTAGCTTTCTCTTAAATAAATCTCTCAAAGAATTGCATGGCCATTAAACAGTTCTTTAAAATGGCCATTTTATTAATGTAGTGCAAAGAAACAGATGGATTAATTTTCCTTTGAAATACATTTGGTTTAAAACTTCCCAAGGGAAAAAAATATATTTGCTCCAATGTATTTCAGTTTTTCTAAAAGATTTACACCTGGGAAAAATACAAAGGTGTTAGCCAATTTGAAAATCTAATGTCTTTCCGTGGCAGTTAACTTCCCTCCTCCAGTTAATATTTGAAGGAAACTAGAGAGAATTTTGAACTTTACCAAAAAATATAATTTTAAATCAAATATAGTGTGCATAGGTGGTACAGTAAATACTGACACCGTTCCATGGTAAACACAGGTTTAATGAACATCCATTAAGAGATAAGCACTCACTGACTATTAATATAATTCAAGCCCTACCTTTAAGGCAATTTTAATTTCACAGATTTTTAAGATACAGGACCATGTCCAAATTGTACCTATCTTCCAATGCTTAATCATGAGAAACAATTGTAAGCTACTTGCTCCAAAATGCTGATCTGATCATGACTATTAATTATTTCAGTTGGAAAAACTATTAGAATTACTCAGGGCAGCTACTGATGACCTCTCTGGATAAGTCAGTCCAAGAATCATCTTTCTTTACAAATATCGGTGTCTCTGTGTGAGTGTGTCTAGGCCTTAAGTAATATAAATTCTGGCCACATTATTCCACTTCTACTCAGGTGTGTATAAGGATAAATATAAATTAAAATATGAAGGCAAAGAGTGGTGGTTCTCAAACTTTGGTATGTAACAAAATCACCTGGAGAACTAATATATAACACAGAGGGGAGGCCCAGGTCCCCTAAAGTAGTGTGGGGCCTGACTCTTTGAGATTTGCTGACCTACAGTTGATCTCTATTCTTAGCCCGAAATTGAGCTCAAATATATTTATGATTAAAATATTAAATTTATATATCTATTTCATAGATTTATACTGTATCTACACTGATGTTCATACAATATAAAAGTTGAATAAGGAAGACCTCACTTCAAAGAAGTATTTGAAAACAACCCAATGATTTAGCTGATCATAAACTTAACAGGAGGTAATAGTGTGGTGCCTCTGAGCAGAAGATATGCAGTATATACAAGAACCTAATATCTCATAAAGGAAGTGGTTCATAATATTGGGAAAGGATAGAATAGTCAATACACAAAATTGTGGAAACTGGCTTTTGGAGAGAATATATCACTTTACAGCTACTCTTCCCAGTATTCCCTGAGATAAGCTCCAGATTATATGACTATATATATATTCATAAACTCCAGATTATATGAATATATAAGCTCCAGATATATATTTATATAATCTGGAGCTTATCTCATATATATTAATATATTTTTAATATATATTTTTAATGTAAAATGGAAGAAAGAAAAAATATGTCAAAGTAACAGAAAATTTGGGAATATATGTGAACAAGTTTGCAATGGAAAATAATCCCCAAACTTAAAAAGATATGACTGTTTAAAAAGGTAACACTTGATACAAGAGTGCTGATGCATAGGGGCACATGTACCCCAATGTTCATAGAAGCACTCTCAACAATAGCCAAAATGTGGAAAGAACCTAAGTGTCCATCAACGGATGAATGGATCAATAAGATGTGGTTTATCTCTACAATGGAATACTACATGGCAATGAGAAAGAATGAAATCTGGCCATGTGTAGCAACATGGATGGACCTTGAGGGTGTTATGCTGAGCGAAACAAGTCAGGCAGAGAAGGACAGATACCATATGTTTGCACGTATAGGAGGGTTATGAGGAACTTAACGGAGGAGAAGAAGGGGGAAAATAGTGGGGGGGGGAGGCAAACCATGCAAGACTTGAATGCTGAGAACAAACTGAGGGCTGATGGGGGTGGGGGGGAGTGGAAGGGGAGTGATGGGCATGGAGGAGGGCACTTGTGGGGATGAGCACTGGTTGTTTTATGGAAACCACCTTGACAATAAACTATTAAAAACAAAACAAAACAAAACAAAAAAAGATAACACTTGGTGAATAAGAAAACCACTATTTGGAAAGTTAAGTGCCATAAAAGAAATATATGATGGATTATTATGCTTCCATAACCCCATATTCTCCTCCCTCAAACTACTTGGTTTCCTTTTTTTCTGTCAAACTTCTCAAAAAGGCGATCTACTTTTTCTGCCCTTACTTCCATCAACCCCCAAGCCACAAAAATCTTTCTTTCCTAGTCAGCAGTGATTCTCAAATTTCATCTTACAATATACGAATTGAGGGGACCCATCCCTGAATTTCTGATTTAGTAATTCTGAGTCAAGCTTGTGATTCTGCATTTCTAACGGGTTTCTAGATAATTTGATGTTGCTGATTATGGACCACACTTTGAAAATCACTGTCTTACAGAAATTCTCTTAATATGGTAATAGAGCTTTAATCACTAGTAAGACCACTGACTTTCAACCCTTATTTTACTTAATATCTCAGCATTGTAACTTTTTAAAAGTCTGTCTTCCTGCGTTTTGATGACTTTTTTATGTTTTTAAAGAATCAATTTCTTTTATTTATATTATACCCAAATAATGCTTGATTAATAGTGAATTTTTCTAACAGTCCACAGACTACTTACAGAAAATACCAGTTGTTGAAATAGTAAATTTAATATTTTCTCTTTGAAGTACTTGAAAAACTTAAAATAGATGTTGGGATTTGCTGTTTTAATTAGATTCACTTAAAATATGATCTGTTGGGGTACCTGGGTGGCTCAGTTGGTTGGGCATCTGACTTCAGCTCAGGTCATGATCTCGTGGTTCATGGGTTTGAGCCCTGTGTCGGGCTCTGTGCTGACAGCTCAGAGCCTGGAGCCTGCTTCGGACTCCATGTCTCCCTCTCTCTCTGCCTGTCCCCCTGCTCACACTCTAGCTCAAAACTAAGTATTTAAAAAAAATTAAAAATATGATCTGTTGCCTTCATACCTGGCATCCTAGCATATAACTGTAAGCTAATACAGTTACTATATTATATTATATATAAATACTATACCCTTCCAGCTGTATTCATAAAGTAAGGACTCCAATCTAGTCACATTAGCATTTGTAATGCTGAGTTGTTTGTAACTTAGAATTCTCATTTATATACCTGGTATATGTCTTCTATGATGTAAGCCCTAGTTATGATGTCCCTTTAGCTTTTATTGCCTTCTCTCCCCAATCCTTGTGCGGCATCCACACTGGTTTCTCTCCAAACCTTTACAGTTAATGTGATATTATACTTATGTGCCTTTGCCTGGGTAGTTTTCTTCTTCTGTGCTTGACATATTCCCTATTTACCTTTCAAGTCTCTCTTCAAATGACCCACACTTTGAGAAAGGATTCTGCCAGATGTAATTTTGTCTCTTAGACTTTTCCCACCATTTTACATATAACTTATTATAGCACCTAACGTATTTAAGTCTATGTATTCATTTTTTTGATGTTTTTTCTTTCATAGTTTGTTGTCAAGTTGGTTTCCATATAACATCCAATGCTCATCCCAACAAATGCCCTCCTCCATGCCCATCACCCCCCCTTCCCCTTAAGTCTATGTATTTATACCAAATCCATTAAAATATTAATTCATGATATAATTGCTTCATATGCAAGGACCTAGCACAGTGTTGATTCGAGGAAATTGCCAATGTTTAATGAATGAATCAGTGGCCCAAACCACCAAGAAGTAGTGGTAAACATTGCTCAGATCCAATATTAATAGCTGAATGGTTTACAGACTCATTCTATTTCTGCACTACAGAACACATTTCTATCAACTGATTATAGGATCTGATCAGGAAATGAATGATTAACTTATTTTTCAATGTACCTGGCACCACGATGACAACAAAAATGTATTTTATAAATATATAGAAGATGAGTATGATAAAACAGATAACATCTTCCTCTTAATTTCTTAGAGAGTACACACTACTAATTTTACATTAACATTGACTTCTAACAGACCAAAATGATAAATTAGTAGTTTAAAATTAAGAGATATTTATAACTCAGCTATAGGACACATTTTGAAAAAATGTGTTAATGTATTAATCTGTGATAATTTTTCACAAGAGTAATTCAAATAAATTTTACAAAAGGTTCAGTTTTTTCAAACATCCCAACCTTGGGATCATTTAAACATACTTCATGGTTCTACAGGAAAAAAATACACACACACACACACACACACACACACACACACACACACACACACACCCTCAGCCCTCAGTTTGTTCTCAGCATTCAAGAGTCTCTCATGGTTTGCCTCCCTCCCTCTCCTGAACTATTTTCCCCCTTCTTCTTCCCCATGGTCCTCTGTTAACTTCCTCCTAATCCACTTATATGTGTTAACATATGGCATTTGTCCTTCTCTGCCTGACTTATTTCACTCAGCATAACACTCCCTAGTTCCATCCATGTTGCTACAAATGGCCAGATTTCATTCTTTCTCATTGCCATGTAGTATTCCATGGTATAGATAAACCACATCTTCTTGATCCATTCATCAGTTGATGCACACTTAGGTTCTTTTTATGTTTTGGCTATTGTTGAGAGTACTGCTATGAACATTGGGGTACATGTGTCCCTGTGCATCAGCACTCCTGTATCCCTTGGGTAAATTCCCAGCAATGCTATTGCTGGGTCATAGGGGAGTTATAGTGTTAATTTTTTGAGGAACCTCCATATTGTTTTCCAGAGGGGTTGCACCAGCTTACATTCCTACCAACAGTGTAGGAGGGTGCCCGTTTCTCCACATCCTCGCCAGCATCTAGAGTCTCTTGATTTGTTCATTTTAGCCACTCTGTTGTGAGGTGGTATCTCAGTGTGGTTTTTATTTGTATTTCCCTGATGAGGAGGGATGCTGAGCATTATTTCATGTGTCTGTTGGCCATCTGGATGTCCTCTTTGGAGAAGTGTCTGTTCATGTCTTCTGGCCATTTCTTCACTGGATTGTTTTTTGGGTATGGAGTTTGATGAGTTCCTTATAGATATTGGATACTAGCCATTTATTTGATATGTCATTTGTAAGTATCTTTTTCCATTCCATCAGTTGCCTATTAGTTTTATGGATTGTTTCCTTTACCATGCANATTCTTCTGACCCATGAACCATGAATGTTTTTCCATTTCTTTGTGTCGTCTTCAATTTCCTTCATAAGTTTTTTATAATTCTCATCATACAGATCTCCTATATCTTTGGTTAGGTTTATTCCTAGGGATTTTATGGCTTTTTGTGCAATTGTGAATGGGATCAGTTTCTTGATTTCTCTTTCTGTTGCTTCATTGTTGGTGTATAAAAATGCAACCGATTTCTGTACGTTGATTTTGTATCCTGTAAATTTGCTGAATTCATGGATCAGTTCTAGGAGGCTTCTGGTGGAGTCTGTCGGGTTTTCTATGTAGAGTATCATGTCATCTGTGAAGAGTGAAAGTTTGACTTCTTCTTTACCAATTCTGATGCCTTTTATTTCCATTGGTTGTCTAATTGCTGATGCATGGAACATTCTCCAAGATAGATCACATACTGGGACATAAAGCAGCCCTCAATAAATATAAAAGAATTGAGATCATACCATGCACACTTTCAGATCACAATGCTATGACACTTGAAATCAATCACAGGAAGATGTCTGGAAAACCTCCAAAAACGTGGAGGTTAAAGAACACCCTACTAAAGAACAAATGGGCCAATTAGGCAATTGGAGAAGAAATTTAAAAATATATGGAAACAAATGAAAATGAAAATACAACAATCCAAGCTCTATGGGATGGGACAAAGGCAGTTCTAAGAGGAAAGTACATCACAGTCTAGGCCTATTTCAAGAAATTAGAAAAAGCGCAAGTACAAAATCTAACAGTGCACCTAAAGGAACTAGAGGGAGAGCAACAGGAGCACCCCAAACCCAGTAGAAGAGAAATAATAAAACTCAAAGCAGAAATAAAAAAACAGTTGAAGAGATCAACGAAACCAAGAGTCAGTTTTTTGAAAAAATAAACAAAATTGACAAAACTCTAGCCATGCTTCTCAAAAAGAAAAGAGAGAGCACTCACATAGACAAAATCATGAATGAAAAAGGACTTATTGCAACCAACCCCTCAGAAATACAAGCACATATCAGGGAATACTATGCAAAATTATATGCCAACAAACTAGACAACTTAGAAAAAATGGACAAATTCCTAAACACACACTCACTACCAAACTTCACATGGGAAGAGATAGAAAATCTGAACAGACCCATAACTAGTGAGGAAATAGAATCAGTTATCAAAAATCTCCCAACAAATAAGAGCCCTGGGCCCGATGGCTTCCCTGGGGAATTCTACCAGACATTTAAAACATAATTAATACCCATTCTTCTCAAGCTATGCCAAAATATAGAAATCTAATGAAAACTTCTGGACTTATTTTATGAAGCCAGCATCACTTTGATTCCCAAGCCAGACAGAGATCCAGCAAAAAAAGAGAACTACAGACCAATATCTTTGATGAGTACGGATGCAAAAACCCTCAAGATACTTGAAAATCGAATTCAACAGCACATAAAAAGAATGATCCACCATGATCAAATGGGATTCATTCTTGGGTTACAGGGCTAGTTTAATATTCCCAAATCAATCAATGTGATACATCACATTAACACACATAAAAAAGATAAAAACCATATGATCCTGTCGATAGATGCAGAAAAAGCATTTGACAAGATACAGCATCTCTTCTTAATAAAGACCCTCGAGAAAGTCGGGATAGAAGGAACTTACCTAAACATCATAAAAGCCATCTAGGAGAAGCCCTCAGCTAACATCATCCTCAATGGGGAAAAACTGAGAGCTTTCCCCCCTGAGATCAGGAACACGACAGGGATGTCCACTCTCACCACTGTTGTTTAACATAGTGTTGGAAGTTCTAGCATACGCTATTCATATTTTTGCATAAGCATATTCCTGAGCGCAGAACAAGGATTTGAAAGAAACCCAGCATATAACCATCAAAGGATTCTTACACTCCGACAAAGGACATAATCGTGATGATTACTTTCCTTAGTAAGGGGACATCCTCAACTTTTAAATCAAATGTTTAAGTAGCAAACTCCACACTGACTTCTCATACTTTGTATGAAATATTTTGTTGTGTTTATTTAGATATAAATGATGAATTCTTATGTTTCCCTTCTAAATTCTTTATTTCTACTTTGACAATCATAATGACCTTACTATTTTATTTGAGTACAGTTGACACACAATATTATATTAATTTCTGGTGTACAACAGGGTGATTCAACTTCTCTGTACATTATGCTGTGCTCACCACAGTGTACGTGGTGTACCTACTATCGGTCACCATACAAAGCTATTACAGTATCATTGACTATATTCCTTATTCTGTGCCTTTTCCTCTCATTACTTATTCATTACGTAACTGGAAGCCTGTATCAGTCTCAAAAAACCACTTGATCAAAACTGACCTCTCACGTTTTCTCAACTATATTCCACCATGTAGCTAACTGAAGGATATTTCCTTATTTGCCATTTTTGTGGATCTGTGAATCACTTGGACACTATAACCCCAATTTTCTCTTTGGTTCTTTAATTCTTTTGTTTGTTCACAGCATTATTGAGGTATATTGAGATATAAAACTGCACTAACTTAATGTATACAACTAGATGACATATGCATACACCAGTGACACCGTCACCACAATCAAGGTGATTTAATTTTTTGTATTTAGTGTTGACTCTATTTACCTCTGTTTTCTTCTTGATTTTTCTTCAGGTTTGTTTTTTGATTGTCTTTCTCAATGGCTCTTACCCATCTACCCTCTTTCCTACATCACCTCTGAGTACTTATTTTGTAAGCATCTCACAAAGGCCAAGCAATCAAGAAAGAAAACTGTTTTCTCTTGGTTTCATTTCTTTGCCTGCTTTCTCTTATAGTACTTTCTTAGAGAAAACTCTCTCTTTCCATGGGCTCCTCCTTTCCTAAGCAAGAAACTGAATGAGGGTTCCACTGGTTCCATGAGGAATGTAGTGTCTAATTAACTTCTTGCTCTCTTCTGACTCTGCAGATCTCTGGTGCCTTCTTCCTCTCCATATCAGCTAGGAGACACTGGAGATTTATCCAATATGTTCCTTACCCAATATGACCATGTTTTACTGATCTGTGGCAGCTGTCCCAGAAACAGGGATTACCAGAGAAGGCATGAGGTTGTGTCGGTCTAGTGCCTTTACAATAACTCTGCTCAGTTGTCAGGAGTTACCCCACCTACCTCCCCTGCCCAGCAGTGGCTACATGTTATCCTTCTACACTCCATAACCATCCACACTAACTTTGATCACTGAATCACTCTTTACCCCGTCTCTTGTCATTCTTAGCAAGAATTCCATGGTAAAGCTGATAAACAAATATTCCTTATCACTGTGTGTTTAATGTTATGAATGCAAATTCCAGCCAGCAATAATTTTCTCCAAGTAAATTTTAAATGGCCAGAACTTATAGCCTTCTTTGATCCCATCCACTAAATCTTCATTACCCACAGTGTAGTTCAAAGCCCAGCAACATCAGTGTCACCTGGGAGCTTGTGACAAATGCAGATTCTCAGGCCCCACCATAGACTTTCTGAGTCAGAATCTGAATTTTAGCAAACTAGGTGATTTGTGTGCACATTAAATTTGAGAGACATCACCCTAAACTTCTCCAGGAATGTCTTTTGGGTTAAATCTAATAATGGTTACCAGATTTTTTTCTGGAAGCACTTTTTTTAAAAAAAATTTAATGTTTTATTTATTTCTGAGAGAGACAGCATGAGTAGGGGAGTGTCAGAGAGAGAGGGAGACACAGAATCTGAAGCAGTCTCCAGGCTCTGAGCTGTCAGCACAGAGCCCAACGCAGGACTCAAACCCACGAACCATGAGATCATGACCTCAGCCAAAGTCGGACATTTAACCGAATGAGCCACCCAGGCACCCCTGGAAGCACTTTTTAAATGTTTTTATTTATTTTTGAGAATGAGAGAGAGAAAGACTGAGTGTGAGTCAGGGAGTGGCAGAGTGGGAGGGAGACACAGAATCTGAAGCAGTCTCCAGGCTCTGAGCAGTTAGCACAGAGCCCAACACGGGGCTCAAACCCAGGAACCGCAAGATTATAACCTTAGCCGAAGTCAGATGCTTACCTGATTGGGTTACCCAGGCACCCCACTGGGTGTGTGCCCACTTTTAAACTTATACTTCTCAAAGCATTTTTTCACTAATTCTACTACATCTTCTTCACTTTCGAATATTCTATAATGTCTTCCCTTTCTCCTGGGGTCTTAGCAGTGCTTCTCAAACTATGGCCCCAAATCAACACATATTTAAGGTGATTGTTTAAAAGGCATAGATCTTGACCCATCCCAGTGAACTGTATATGAAATCTCTAAAGATAAGGTTGAGGAATTTGCATTTTAACAAATGGGGCAGTTGAACCTTATATACATTAATATTTGTTAAAAATTGCCTTGAGGAAATCAATAGACGGCATATCAGGATTTGGCTTTCTTGGGCAGTTGCCATTTGCTTGCTCCCCAATCTTTTTCCATCTTTTCTCTTTTCCCCTTCAGCTCACAGGAAAAAAGACCCTCATAAGTATTTTCCAAAATTAAATAAATAAAAAGTTCCATGTTTTGCTCATTTTCTTTAACGCATCACCCATCTGTTTCTACTTCTTCTCTCTTATAACTCCCATCTTTTCTTTTATCACCCTGTTCCATACATTCATATATCCACTTTCTTATCATTTCCTGTGAATATCTCTCTGATCTTCCAGGTGCACATAGTGCAATGATTTACTCAGTAAGGTCTATGGCAGCTGGTGATGATTGCTTCATTCCACAGCAAGAAAAAAATGGATTCAGGAAAATGCATTGCCCAAAACGAGGCAATTGGGCTTTTATACAAATAAAATCTGACTGCATGAATGTCCCATTTTGCTTTTTATTTTTTTGGTCAGAACCTATAAACCAGGAGCATTAGCATCACCTGGGAGCTTATTAGAAATGAAGAATATCAGGACCCACCCCAGACCCCCTGAATCAGAACCTAAATTGCAGTAAGATCTCCACTTGATTTTTTTGTACATATTAAAGTTTGAAAAGGTTTATATTGCATATAGCACTATCAAAGGTAACAAAGAATTAAACCATCAATTTATGGAGCCATTAACAAATTTTAAATAAAAGTAAAATACTTCTCATTTGTATAAGACTCCAATATTTGGAAGAAGATACATTTATCTTTGATGTGCTGTAGCTGTAGCTGAAACTGCTGCTTTTCAATTACACAGGTTCAAACATCCTGTAAACACGTTGAAATATTTTCACTTGAGAAACAACAGTAATCATCCCACTAGGTGCTTTCTCTAGGCCTACCTCCTAGATGACTGAATCTATTATGAAAGGCAATGGTAATGTAAAGTAAGGATTATACATTATTGGACTTGAAAAGGATCTTAAAAGTCATAGAAATCCAAATCCCTCATTTTTAAAATGTAGGAACTCCCTCTTGGATTCCAAACCCCTCTATCTAACTCTCTGATAGCAGTCTCCTCCTAGATAGCCTTCTGACATATCCCACTGAAACTGTTCAAACTGGGCCCATTTTACAGCCCCACCTCCTGTCTCTTCTACTTTTCCTTGCCAGTATCAACCAAGCAACCCACATCAAAATCAGAAGATCATCCTATGTTTTGTTCTTCTGCCCTCTAACATCAAAACACCACCAGGACCTTTTTACACCTCAACACTTATATACCTCTAGGTTTTGCCCCTCTGATCCATCCCACTGTTCACTTGGATTGTCACATTTTCTTAAAAGCTGTTCATGTCTTCTATCTCCTATTTCTCCAAAACACCTGTCATCATACTGCTGTCCAAGAGAACTTTCTAAACACCAATTCTAAATACTTCAATGTCTCATATGTCTTCCACAGTATGCTCTTCACCTAAAATGCTCTTCAAATATTTTTGATGGAGATTATAACTGATGCTGTTGATGCCATGCCTCACATCATTTGGCCCAACTCTGTTTCCGCCTGTGACTTGGAAGCTAGTATTCAGCATGCTGACACACTTCCTACTAGGGGCACTATGGCCTCATCCCACTCCATGAGGACTTTCCCCAAGTCCCTCTATATCTGGATAGAGGAATCCTTCATAGGAACATTTAGAGGCAGTTTGGATAAGCCAGTGATTAAATGCCTTACATGGGTACACTTCAACAAATGAGGGACATGAATCAGTGAGAAGTATCCCCACAGTTACAGGTCTCAGTGACCAACTCTGGGTGACTATTTAGACAGTCCCCAACAGGACTGAGCACTAGCTGTCCACCTTGCCCATACCATTTATTGGCATTTCTCTCTTTCCTGTTTCACTTCCTGGCTCTCTCATGTGTTTTACCTGAAATCATCTCCCGTACAAACTACCTGCCCAGTTCTTGTCTCAGAATCTGATAATGAGGGGAAAAAAAACTTCAGCAAGTATCAACAATACATGCATATCTCTGTATGTATATACATGTGTATACATGTATATACATATGTATATGCATTTTCTGATAAATCATATACATATACCATCATACCGATATATCATATGTATGGTAAAAAAAAGTCAAGAAATAGAAACATGAAATATAAAATAATACACTATTTCCAAATAGCTTGGTACTTAAAACGATTTCATATTATGAATAGCTAAAGAAACAGTGCCCACTAAAAGCATGGCATGAGCTATATTTTTAAAAATAGTATCATTAATTCCATACTATAAATAGCCTTTTTGATTATTTCTTATTTTTTGCTTTTTTTTTTTGGTTGGGGGGGGAGATCTACTTCTTGCCATACTTGATTATTTCACTGTTTATAGTCTCATGTAAGGATGGATGAAGCAATCATTCTAAGAGGAGGACAGAAGTCACTGCTACTGGTACTGCTGTTTCTTATCATTGCTTAACTGGTATTATCTTGAAGGTGACGGTTCGTTTCAAGAATTCTTTTTAATGTACTTGTACATTTTATTAGGAGAAATTCAATGAAAACCCAATAATTAGATGATTACACCTACCTCAGTTGCACTTAACGAATCTATATTACAATAGACTATGAGAATAAACAAGAGAGGATGTCACTGACTACCACATTGCTCTGTGGAGCTCCCATCCTTTCTACAAGCTTCCTCCAAGATCATGTTTTTATGTTTGATTTTATGTTAACCAGACTGAATTCAGGTGCTATAATACAGCCACCTATTAAAGAGTTGTCAGGTTCAATTTCTTTACTTTCTAAGATCAAAAATACATAATTCAGAAACTCCACTTTGGACACTATTCACATAGACTCTCTACTCTAGAAAAATAAAACTTAAACTCCATTGAATGACCCTTGGATCTTCACGATTTGCCTTCTGCTTACTATATCCAACTTTATCTTGACTCACCACTTCTCATTCGGTGCTCCAACATCACAGACTTCCTTAAGTTTCTAAAATCAACCTTGATATTTTATATCATTGGACATTTGTAAACTCTCTTCTCTGTGTCTGTTTGCATTTTCATTCTTTTATCAACCTAAAGAATCATAACCATAGTAACTAACATCTTTTAGAGCAAATACGTCTAATGTTTCATAATATTACCTCTTGGCTTGCCACCAATGGCAGGTGTATTTGCAAGAGAGACTTCCAAGTGAGTTCATTCTACCTCATCCTACATGGTCCCACCTCAAGTATGCCAGAAGGCATCTTTTAGTTCTCTGCCCTGGAGACTTTGCTATTCTGGCTCCCATGAGCATGCACAGTCCCTAGAGGAAGCTCTCTACCAATGGAGACAGGAGCCAATGGTATAAGTGCTCCATTTTCCTGTATCTCAAGTGGACCATTTTGAAAAGCATTGTGTTACTCAGGAAGTCCTAAAGGAACCAAGCCCCTCTGCCCATAGGGGAACTCTTGTTAAGCTACCGTGACAGTGGCTTCCCCCTTTGCCGTCTTGACTAATCTCACTAATGCTTCCTGAGTCCTACTCCCAAAAAACCAACTTGCACCCAAACCCTTGTTTCAGGTTCTACTTTCAGTAGAAAAGAAACAGACACACCTTCTTCTGTAAAGTATCCTTGGAACCCTGAATCCCTCCCTCCCCACAAGTAGACTGATGTATCTGTATTCTCTTTGCTACTCTCCAACTTTATATATATTATGGTTGTTTCACTCACCACAAACAGATGTAATTATTGATTATCACACATACTCTAAGGTCTCTCCTCTGGCCCCTGTAAACAGGCCATCCAACCACATAGAATGTCACACATACTCAATACCTGTCTGTTCACCTTGGCTCCGTTGCTCATCTGATGTGGCATTCTGGACTCCTTGATGTCACTCTACTTCTTGGGCACTGTGGTTCCCTTCACACTGACACTGGCCCAAATCTACTCATCCTGGTACAACAACTCTCACCAGACTCAGCTCTCTTTCACGTTGTTCCACCAGGCAGAGCAACCAGACTGATACCAGGCTGATACCAGGCTGATACCCATGGTTGATCCCTCAAATACCCTTGCTCATATCTTGGGCCTCCAGGCTGCCACAGCTCTAAGGTGCCTATGGCAGATTGCTTAAGTCTCAGAGTTTTTTCCATTCAGTGAAACAATTGTTCCATTTTAATTTCACTAAGATGCTATAATTCATTTAAAAAGTTAGGCAAGATTGGGTGGCTCAGTCGGTTGGACATCCGACTCCGGCTCAGGTCATGATCTCATGGTTTGTGGGTTTGAGCCCTGCATCGGGCTCTGCTAACAGCCAGCTCAGAGCCTGAAGCCTATTTCGAATTCTGTGTCTCCCTCTCTCTCTGACCCTCCCCTGCTCCTGCTGTCTCTCTCTCTCTCTCTCAGAAATAAATAAAACATAAAAAAATAATTAAAAAGTTAGGCAAGATATACATATTAGATAAACAAATAAGTAAATAAATAAATAAATAAATAGGCAGGGAAAGATAGTTTCAATCAAAAGCTACCATTCCCCATTTAAAATTACTACTCTCCTTAATCTCCCTAAATGACTAGTAGTATATCAGTAACACAAATTCAGTTTTCTTCCCCCACTCCTATGCCCATTAACCTGCATGGCTTAATCAAGTTATTTAACTTCTCCTGGCTTTAAAGTTTGCATTTGTAAAATGGGGGTAATGATTATTTACATACTTATATACTGAAAGAAAATATACATAACAGCAATGACTCTTGAGTTTAACTCTTGAGTTTTCTTTGAACTCTAGCCTAGGGTTTATGATTACTGCCACCTAATGTATGATTTCACCTACTAGTATTATTCTAGTACTATATCAAATACACACTCTCTTACATACATGCCTGCATGAACACAGGCAATATCCTCCTCCAGCCTTTGACTGATGCTGTCATCCTTTGAAGGATATTTCAGCTATGTACCTGAAATGGATCCACAAATATAATTGCTGACATCAATTTATTCCCCCAAAAAAGCCTATTACAACAGTGTAAGTGTGTAGCACTCAATAAAGGATGTGACAATTGCGGATATAAATTCAAACTCTGGCATGCCAGTGTTATAGCATCCTCATATTTAGACATCAAACAAGACTTCTCTGTTGTACAAAGCAAAGGAACAGGAAAACATAGACCACTCAGCATGACTGCAGTGGCTCCAGCAGGTCAGGAGGCTGCTTCTTCAGAGGATGAAAATACTCATGCTTCCTGTGTTTCAGGAAGAACCTGGGTCCATCTTGGCAACATAAAGCTCCTTGGTACTTAAAAACAAGCATGCCTCATATCCACATCACCAGTTCTGAAATTGGGAGTGGGGGTTAAAAGCTTTGGATTCCACTGAGAGAAGGTGACATTAAGAGAATAAAACCATTAACTAGGAAAACATTAAATAGTTAGGGAGCAGGAATTAGGATGTTTTTCATTTACTCATCCTGGATCATTTACTCATGCTTATTTTGGGATCTTTCTGCTCTGAAATCATGGGGGATAAGAAAGGCTTGATCTAACCTTGAACTCAGGGCAAAAATATTGATTTTGTAGAATGACTGCATATGTGAAATTTATTGTGAAGGAGGCCATTAGCACACAACTATTTCATATAAAGCACAAAGGACATAAAGAAAATAAAAAGGAGGATAGGATCAGGTGGAATGGTCATTAGTTATTTATTTAGGACATTTTTATTGTGAACAATTCAAATATGCAAAAGGAAAAAACAATATATAATGAATCATCATGCTCTATGTCCCCACACCTTCAACAATTACCAGCCTGGGGGCATCTGGTGGCTCAGTTGGTTGTGTCCAACTCTTGATTTTGGCTCAGGTCATGATCTCACAGTTTCTGAGTTTGAGCCACACGTCGGACTCCATGCTGATAATGCAGAGCCTCCTTGGGATTCTTTCCCTCTCTCTCTACCCCTCCCCTGCTTGTTCTCTCTCAAAACAAATTTTAAAAGACTAAAAAAATTACTAGCCTGGTATGGACATTTTTAGAGTTATAGATACTTTGACTACACAAAGCTTAGCCAAGCCTAACAGCAGTGCATTTGGCACTTTTTGGCACATGATTCTTTTCTTCTTCTCCTGCCATTTGTAGCCACTATAAATCCACCAAAGGGAAAAGTGGGTGAAAGCTATGTGGGTGTGTGGGTGTTTTCCCATGCATTCTATTTGTTTATTCATATAGCCCAGTCCCCAGGGAAATTTTTTTTAAATTTAGTTTCACTCTACAAGATCCAAAGAACTCAGCATTTTATAAGCTCTGTGTCATTAAACCTTATAGCTACCTCCTTATGACATCAGTAAGTGGGAAGTGTTATTATCCCCATTTCACAGATGTAGAAACTGAGGACTTTTATGACTATATGTCTCATCCAGAGCCAAACTGTGCTGGCAAGAGAATCAAGGACTTCCAATAAAGCTCATGTATTTAACCTTTAGATGAGCACTGTCCAACAGAAGTATAGTATGAGTGACATGTGATTTGAAAATTTCCAGTAGCCATATTATAGAAAAGTAATAACAGGTGAAATTATCTTTAATATTATTCTTTATTTAGCCTATGTCCAAAATATTATCATTCTAACAATATTTTCAAAACTATTAATGAGATCATTTAAATTATTATATTTATACTAAATCTTCAAAATAAATATATATTTGACATTTAAAGCACATCTCAGTTTGGATTCACCACATCTCAAGTGCTCCATAGTCATAGGTAGTACCAGTTCTCAAAATGGGCAACAGAGCCCTACACCATAAGCTCTTCTCTCATAAGGCCTTGCTTCCTTCCACTAGACAGCTTAATCAAGACATGCCAGTCTTTTGTTGACTGTTTGGGATGCCTTCAATTTTGCTTGAGTATCACTTTGGTTTGGGCTAATTTCACCAAATTATATATATGAATTGAAGCCTTTAGAAAGTAATGTGAAGTCCATCTCTAGGAGCAAAATGGGGGGAAACCTCACACATTTAGAAAGAAGATATAATGCATATTAAATTCCAGTTCCTATAGTTGAGAGGGTTTAATAGAATTAGGAGTAGAATAGAATTAGGAATTTGCTTGTGGCAGGCAAGCAAATCATCAATGGCTTGTTATAGTATAAGAGCTATGAAGCTTTGATTCTTGGCATCAGCTCACAGGCAAATATTTAAAACATATTTTTCTATTGCAAACTTCAATAAATTCCACAAATTATAATAGTGATATAGTAACTAAATAGTATGATTTTAGGGAGAAAATAACTTCCATTTACCTCACTCCTTAGTGGTATTCACATAGTCAGAGAGAGCTTTGCCTTTTCTAATTAGGAAGTACTTGCATTCCCCATGGTAGGGGGTTGCCCTTTGAACACTAACCTTTATGCACCACACAAAACCACAAGCAGATTCATCTGAATCTTTCCCTTATTTCACTGGAGGTCCCTGAATTTGGTGGTAACATTAAACAAAACATCTGAAATCTCAAAGTATTTCACAAAGTCAAAAATCTATGGCAACATAAGGAGAACTTAGCATCTGGGTCAGAGGGAGACAAAGCAACATTTCCATAGGCAAAAATGTAACTATAGCCTGTATTTCACAAGTGGTGCTACTGTGATGAAGGAAAGCCTGAAGTGAAACAAATCTAGTTCACAATCATCAAAATACATGACTTTCCAGCACATAACTCTAGGGTTAAGGAAACCATTACACAAGAAATTAAAGGTTTATAAGGTAATGAATGTCAATAGCAGATTTAGAACTATTCGTGATGGCTAACAGTAACCATCAAAGTATCTCAATACTAGGATATACATTGAATCTTCAGTTACTTAAAAGAATTTTTTGAGGTAGACAGTTTAGAAGAGTTGCCCCTATAAGTGTTCTATAATGAAAGCCAATAAAGGAATTTCACTCTATTTTTGTGTCTATCTATCCATCTGTCCTTCAATCTATGTACATATCTATATGTACATATCTATGTATGTTCATTCCTAAAGAAATTGATCATAAAACTATATCATAATGGAAAATAACAAATTAGGAATATATTAATATATATGAATAATACTGAAAAAAATGCCCACCCCATTTGCTGAATAAAGATCCATTCAAGAGAAAGAATGTAGTACGTGATAGGTAATTATTCCCCAATTTAAAAAAAGGAAATCCTTCTATTTGCAACATAGGTGAACTTTGAGGGCATTATGCTAAGTGAAATAAGTCCAATAAGGAAAGACAAATACTGCATAAACTCACTTCTTTGTGGAAACTCAAAAAGCTAAGACGATAGAAAAGAGAGGGTGGATGGTGGTTGCCATGGGGTGGAGAAAATGTGTAGATGTTGGTCAGAGAGCATAAACTTCAGTCTGGTGATGAGTAAGTTGAAGGGATCTAATATACAGCAGGGTGACTACAGTTAACAATACTATATTGTATCCTTGAAAGTTGCTAGGAGAGTAATTACTAAATGTTATCATGAACACAACAAAAATGAATGGTAATTAGGTGTTAACTAACCTTACTATGGTAATCTTTTAGCAATATATATATGTTTCAAATCATCACATTGTACACCTTCAACTTACACAATGTTATATGTCAACTTATCTTAATAAAGCTAGGAGCAATGGAGACCCCTTCAAGAGACAACTTTTCAAAACAGCTTTATCCTGGTCAAGGCTATTTTAAAATTCTTCAAAAACTATAAAATACCTCCAGAATTCACTTCTATTTGAAATATCTAGTAATGAATTATATAACTACACTTACTTGAAAGTTTCCATAAAGGCTATTCGATCAACAAGTTTGCCTTTTTGCTTACAGGATTCAGTCTGATTATCATTGCTTTAGCTCCGATTCCCTAGACTTCTCCCACAAACCTTTCCCCTTGTTAAAGACTCTCCTTTTCCAAACAAATTCATTTGACTTTACAAGAATTCTGGCATGAAGTGAAAAATGGGCACCCACAAGAAACATGCATCATGCATTTATTCACACATATTACAGAGAAACCTGGCTATATTACCAAGCCAAGTGGTGAAGCCAATGGAAACCTCAACTCTCCTATTAGGAAGTCAGCCAATGAGATGAGGAATAAATGATTCTCCCTTATGTAATTTTTGCTTCATTGCCAGAGGATCAGATCATCCAAACTCTAAAATGGCTCCTTTGGGAATTTCCCTGACTCCCACTTGGACAAACTCTGGCCTCTCAGAAACTGTCTTAGAAGTCACTCTGATAAATAATAGCTAAATGATTACAAATTGTTCCCTCCTGGGGTGCCTGGGTGGCTCAGTCGGTTAAGCATCCAACTTCAGCTCAGGTCATGATCTCACTGTTTGTGGGTTCGAGCCCCATGTTGGGCTCTGTGCTGACAGCTAGCTCAGAGCCTGGAGCTTGTTTCAGATCCTCTGTCTCCGTCTCTCTCTGACCCTCCCCTGTTCATGCTGTCTCTATCTCTTTCAGAAATGAATTTTAAAAAATTGTTCCCTCCTATATGAGCACATAATAAATAGTAAATTACTAACCACATCATCAGGCTATTTAATATTCTTTCACATTGTGCCTTGCGAAAGAAAAGAAGGGAAAGGAGAAGGGAACAGAGAAGGAAAAGGGAAGGGAATGAGAAAGGAAAAGAAAAAAATGATAGGAAAGGAAGCCTTTTTTCCTGTCTCTTGGATAACACATGTAATACTTAATTTGTATTTTACCATGCTAAAGCAACTCATCATGTTCTTTGAGCACATGTATTACTATAAAGCTGGGCAAATTTTAAAGCATCACACATTTATTAGATATATGGAGTCTGACAATGGTGAATAAAAGATCCCTGAATCCTAAAGAAATTTTCGACCAAGAAAATACTTGCTTTCATATGAGCTTCCTTTTCTCCCACAGACATTTCATAATCTGAAGATGGAAAATCAAGGGACCATTTGATGAGGTTGGATATCAAACACACAGGCTCTCCAGCCCTTAGGCAGTTTACTTGGTGGCCCCACATCACATCTGGGTTGCAAATCCCCCTTCCGTATAGCCCTTATATTCAAGGCACCAGGTTTACACAAAGAGACCGCCCAGCTGCTAGCTGGTAAAAGGCTCCCAGGGTCTCATGCAGTCCCTGAGAGCTGCGTAATTCAGTGCAGAAGCCGTCCACGCAATTACATGTCCCTGTAGATTACAGGGTAATTACATCAAGGAGATGAAAAATAATTGCTTGTAACTTGCACTGTGGCTGAGAAGGCATAAATAATCACATGTGCACTATGTAATGATGTGTGATCATTTTGCCACTACTGTGTCACAGCTACCACATGTTTAGAAGACCAGCAGTGACTAAAGATGAGAAAAAGCACTGGAGGTTATTTGTAAACTGAAATGTAAAGAACTGAAGACCTGACAGCTACACCTTGCCTTTCCAGAAGATTGCCCCAGGAAAAATTTTGTAAGACCCCCCAACCTGCATTCACAATGGGAGTAAAAAAGTGAGTAGTGTATTAAGTGTTGCTTGATTTGCACATTTCAGTTTGACTTGTGCCATCTGGCCCCTATTTCCCAGGCTCCAACATTTGATCTCTAGAAAGGCATAGATAAATGTATGCAAGTTGTTAAAAATTCTACCTAATGCAGAATTGCTTTTTGAGAGATTGTTGAGTCATCTTACATGTTTGATTCATAATATCCTAGATATTACTTACTAAGATTAAATCCTCATTCTCTTAAGCAAACAATTCCTCAGTCTCGTTCATTGTTTTAAATCAAGAAAAGAAACATTCTATGTCCAAATAACAAGGTTTTAAGCAGCTTTGCTGTATAAAGGTAATTTATGCCTGGTTCATTAACAACTATACATTATTTAATATATTTAGGAATAAAGTGGAAAAAATGTGTATGTCTTTGCATGACTTCTTCCAGAGTAGTGCTGTTTGATCTCTTTGCTTAATCAGATGTTGTTTCAATAATTGATGAAGCCTGGGAGTAACTCAAGTATTAAATTAGATGCTTTAAAATCCCATATTAAAGTCCATTTTGATAAGATGTTACATTTATTCCTTAAAAATAGTGATCTTTCCATTGGAGAATACAACATTCTAATCATTTTAGAAGTGGCAATAAAAATTCCTGCAAGAAACTCAAGCTTAATCTCTTCCTAATGGGGACTGGCATAGAAAACAAATGTTAGTGAGCAAGATAGCTTGAATTAAGAAGAAAACATCCTTAAAATTAGTTTCAAAACTTTGGAAAAAAATAAAAATTAACTTCTAAACAAAATCTAAATATTTGAAAGTATTATTTACTATAGGCACTTACAATCCCTTTTGTACCACTAGTCCTTTGGCAATCTGGCAAAGTCAATGGTCTCCCCTAAAAATAACGTCTTTAAAAGTATTAAATAAAATAGGAATACAAAGGAAACCAATTATATGAATGTAATTTAAAAAAATGTTTGTGATGTAGTAAAACATAGTTTTTTTTGTTAATGAATTAATATGTGACTATTAAATGGGTCTATTAGCTGCTGTATTTTCAAAGTAGTGAGGAACATATATGAGATTTTCAAATATTGTAACAACTCTCATGCAATATGACAATAATCCATATCCTAATATTGTGGTTTGTTGTTCACATTCATTACTTAAAGAAAAGCTCAATTTTGAATAGAATTTACCAAGAATAAGATGTAATTTCCTCCTCCCAATCTACAGATCCCCTGAATCCTATCCACAGACGCTTTTGGGGGGTGAGGGCCTTTGGTTGCTAGGTTAAAGATCCCTGATTTTATGCCAGTTTCTAAGAAATATTAAAAACAAAACTGTTTAATATTGCCATTTTATTCTTACCATCCCTGAGATTAAAAGAAATAGCATCATGAGCTATTTGTTTGTTTTGCAAAGAAACTGGGAATAGGAAAACACTTAATAAATTATCAATTTATAAAATACTTCTGTTATTCAAGATAAGGGTGTATCTGGTACATAATGCCAACTTTTCACAAGTATAAATTGTGTAAATACAAGGTGATAAAATAGTACAGGGAACAAATTCATTTCCTCGACCCTTCATTACTTTATCTACAAAATAATGTAACTGGTCTGGATGATCCTCATCTGACATGCTAATACCAAATCTGTACCAATCTGCAACTGAGGCTATGATGGAACTATTTAACCCTTCTTATCTTTCCCACACCATCAGGCTGCTTCTTTAAGTATGTTAGTGTTCCTTTCAATTCCAGTACAATGTGGCAGTGTATAAAATAATTACAGATATTCCTATTCTCATTTCCATTATTGCAAGTATGTAACTTTAATGCCAACATTTGAACTCCTCTAACTCCCTAAAAGATATGAAATGCTCATATAGCCCAGCCATGTTATAAATGGAGGGAAAATCCTTATTCCCATATATAAATACCCCCTCTCATGGGATGTTTTCTTCTGAAACTTCTAAGTGCCTATCTCTCGATGATTATGCCATTATTATTTATTAAGCTGTGAAAAGTGGTTCTCAGTACATATAGCAGAGAGGAACAAGCTTGCAACTTTAATAAGGCCCAAAGATAATTAAGACATACAATCTCTTCTCTAATGCCAGGCCAGGAGGACTTTTCAATCTGTAATATGAATGACTAAAGGCTTTCATGTTTGAATTTATACATAGCTATAAAATATATTTTGACTTTTTTTTTTTAGTCAGTCCTTTCATTTGTCTTAATTTCCCCCAGGCAAATTTTGTTCCACTAAAAGTGGGGAAGTTCAATTGGGCTGCAGCTTCATCTATTTCTTTCTTTCAAATGTATAGTGAACACTGTGTGCTTGATCACTCATCTGCTCATGAAAAATAATAATAATAATAACATCAAACTGCATCTTAGAATATCTCCATATATTTGTGCAATCCTTCCTCCAAATAAGGTAGGCCCATGCTCCTGAGAGGTAAGCAAGAGTGAGAATGACTAATTTCATTTTATAGATTCAGTCTTGAAGTCAACATATTTCTGGAGTTCCTACAGTGGTAGATTCATTGAGGGACATAAAATATGGACACCTCTTCTGTCAAGGAAGATGCATCTAGTATGGGGCATAACACACAAACATGAATGCAATGCTAGGACCTCTGTCAATTACCTCCTGTTAAAAGTCAAGAATTGATCTTAAGGAAGTACCCGAGGAAGGCATGGGAAAAGGAGACAGTTTTAGTGTTGAGAGATCAGAGAAACTCCATGGAGATAATTAAACTTGAAAAAGGCTTTGAAAACAAGGAGAACTTCATCAGGCAGAGTCTGACATGAACAAGATTACATGGCGGGGGGTGTGGGGGGGGGGGGGGTGNGAACCAATGATTTCTGTTAATATACTCCTAGTGGGCCATTTCCCTGTACATAGAATCAAGATGACCGCAGAATAATCCAAGATGTAGATATCATTTAGAAGCTGTATTATCAACTAACTTAAATTATGGTCCACAGGAAAATCTGAACTGTTGAAGAATTAGAGTGGAAGAAAGAATAGTTAGTACAAGAGGTGAAAAAGCAAAGTTATTCAAGAGCATTGTTATACAGTAACTACTTCAGAAAATGTAAAATAAAAGTCTGAAAAACTAATGATAGGTCCAAGTAAAACTATCTAGTATTAATCATAATCAATATATAAATTTATGTTACTAACCATGGAGATACTTTGTACCAAGATAGATGGCCTCAGTTGTATCACAGTGGGCATGCTCCATGAAGAAGACAGGTTTTAATTCCAGTCTTCAAGGAGGTTGGGTGGGAGGGAGTATATTTCTCTCAATGGGAAAACAAAGACAAGCAATAACTGGAGGACAAAAAGCAGGAAAGTAATGGCACAAATATGAAATCAAACAATTTTCTTCATGAGATAACATAGTTTGGAGCACCCAAGTTAGCATAAAAAGTGGGACTATATTACCTTTTTGTGTTATAAACATTCTTCAAATAGCAATTCCAAATAAGTTTAAGACCTTGTACTAGTAGAGAAGAACTGTAATTATAGCTCATTACTTAGCTCTACAATGAACAAGAATTACATTATAATCATGTGTTATTAGATTTCTCCTGTGAGACTCAACTTACATAAAATGCAGAGAAGACTTGACTACAGTTACAGAATATAAATGTTATCAAACTTAACAACTATTTCTTAGGAGATAAGAAGTAGTGATGGTAAGAGGTGGCAGAAAGAGTAAATACAAAAAAGTAGCATATCTTACATGGAGAGAAAGGTTTAAGTATATAAATTAAGAATACATGAAATTATTCAATGGAATGAAATAAGGATTAATTATCAATCAAAATAAAAAAGAATTGGGGCAGAGAGAGTTGGAGAGATATAAAGGAGCTATACCCTCATTTTTCATATAAGAACATAGAGAAACTAAACATAGTAATTTAGGAATTAGTGGTGGGACTACATTATTTAAAATTATGGACACAACCAGGAGCTCTTGAACAGAAATATTAAAAGAGATTGCCTCTGGAGAATAAAATAAGGATAGTAGTTATTTGGAAGAGTGGAAGCAGTTTCTTTTCATAATGAAACCTATTCTACTTGCTTGTTTTATGTAATTTCACAAAATTAATTATAAATTAATATAAATGACATTTAAAAATTACAAAATGGAGAAGGGTGAAGAAAGGTAACTCCAAAAAGAGAAAAATATCTATTCAGCTTTCAAAGCACAGAGGACCATTTGGGAAGGGAGTAGAGAAATAAATAAAAGAAAGCCAGATAATTTTCTGCCAATGCAATGACCTTTCCTGCTGAGGGAAAAAAATCAAAGTGAAGCCAAGGAGTGAGGTGGTGGAAGGGAGAAATATAATGGGAATAATCTGAGTATGAGTAGAGAGAAAGCACTTCAAAATGCAAAGTTTGTAGGTCTAAATGATTTGGTCTAAGACAGAAATATATTTCTGATAATAGTGCATGGACAAAAAACTCAAAATACGATGCTTGAAGGGGTCTTAAAAGCTGGTAGATTACTACACAGATCTCCTAATAAGTATCTATCCTATTCTTTAAAGCCTTCAGTACCTATTATCTTGTAAATAGAATAAAAGACTTTCTAAATCAGGAATTTCTTCCCAATTTTTAAATCAAGCATTATTGAAACCTAAGCAGAAAGGAGAGTCTCTTCCCAGAAGTGGATTTGGTGGGTTAAGGAAAATAGACATTTGTAATTTTGATAGCTATTGCTAAATGTTTCCCTATAGACACTGCATCAATTTACAATCCATTTTGCAAAGTAGAGAAACAAGCCAGTTTGTCAGCTTTATAAATACAGATTTTGATTTTTTGGCAACTATTCATTTCAATATTGTCATTGAGAAATATTAGAAGCATCTTAAATGTCCACTAATAGGGGAATGGTTAAAATTATACCATACAATGGAATAATATGCCAGTATAAAAAAGAATGAGAAGATTTTCTATCCCTTGAGATGGAATGGTCCATAAGATATAGTTAATCAACATTTAGAAAGTATGCACACTATTCTATCTACTGTGTAAACAGAGGAAGGGAGATAAAGGATCTTCATGCATGTCTATCAGTGCATGCCTGTATACTCCAGAAGGATGTACAAAAACTAAAAGCAGTGATTACTCATGGAAAGGTGGAGGGTGAGAGGTAAGAAAAAGGGTGCAAAAGGGAATGAGACTGTTACCGTATATCTTTAATTTTTAAAATTTTTGAATCTTATAAATGTATTACTATTTATTTAAAAACTAACATAAAAAGAGAAAATATAAAAAATCAATAATCAGTTTTATATGGTAAGCTATACAGTGTTTCTGTTCAATATTCAAACTTGCAGTTTTTATTTCTTTTTCCTAAAAAAGGACTTTGTTATAACCTAAAAAGCAATCCATCAGAGACTCTTGAATGCTGAGAACAAACTGAGGGCTGATGGGGGTGGGGGTAGGGGAAGGGGGGGTGATGGGCATGGAGGAGGGCACTTGTGGGGATGAGCACTGGGTGTTATATGCAAACCAACTTGACAATAAACTATTTTTCAAAAATAACCTAAAAAAAATGGGATCCAAAATGACTTGGTATAGACTTTTCAACAAAGACAAGCTTTCAAAAGTCAAATACTATGAAGTGAATATATATGGTTATAAAATAAGTTCAGAGTTTTAAAACTAAGTCATTAATTTTAATAAACTTATAATTCATCATACATATTAATAGCTCTAAAAATGGAAAAACACTAAAAACTTACCAAAATCTCAAATCTTTTCTGATAAACATATGCAACAAAATAGCAACATATGGACATTATCCTAGGTTAATAAAGCACTTTATTACAGTCCAGAAGACAATATCATGCTTGTAATACAGGGAATCACTAGAGACCTCTCAGAAATGTTGGGAAAAATACAATAATGTCTATTACCACCACAAATGTTTAACATTCTATTGGAGGTAGTGCTGATATAATTAGAAAAGAGAAAAATTAGCAGCCGTAAAATAGAAAACAAAAATCATCACACTTTTCAGATGATTTGACTAACATCTGAAATTTCAAGATTCAAATAAAAGGTATTTGAGTTAGGTAGTGTCATTTTACAGAAATTAATACTTTCGTATTCACAAACAACAACCATTTAAGAAATCTAATGGAAAAATCCTATGGATAAACAGTAACAGAATGGGTAAGCCAGATAAGAAAAAATACTTAATAAATGAGCAAAATCTTTTACAAAGACATGATTTCTATATCCTTTTTTACAATTCTTTAGACTTTATCATTTATTTACAAATCAGAAGAAATCATATGCAGATGAAGATAGAAAATAAAAACAAAACATAGATGAGAATTATTATATGGGCACTGATATTAATAGAATAGAAAAATCATCTAAATTGAATGACTTTATTTAAGAAAGCAAAACATCATTAAAAACCAGTAGGGAGAATCACAACAAAATTCCTGAAATTTAAATGGCAGGGCTGCAAATTAGAAAGAAATAATTTTCTTTATCTATGTACCTTCAAGCTGCTGTGGTGAACTTTGCCATCTCTCTCTTTTTTTTTGAATTTATTTTTAATTGATTATTTTTATTTTAGAGAAAGAGAGAGTGCATGCATATACAGGGCAGGGGAGGGGCAGAGGGAGAGAGGATCATAAGCAGGATCCACTCAGTGCAGAGCCCACAAAGGGTTGGATCCCCTGACATTGCGATCATGACCTAGACAGAAGTCAAGAGTCAAATGCTCAACCAACTGAGCCACCGAGGCACCCCTGAACTTTGCCATCTCTGTCTTGTCAACATCCTAAGGTTTGTCAACTGAGACTAAATTGATGGACATTATTACTAACTACTGTCATCTATTAACCCATTGTTAGATACCATGGTCCTAGGCTCCTCAAGATTGTACATATTTTTCTTCACAAAATACTTACAATACTCAACATAAATACCAAGAAACCATTATTCTCATTTTACAGAAATGGTACATTAGGTTCAGAAAGATAAATCTCTTGGCCAAGTTGTATACATGATACTAAGTAGAGTCTGATTTTCAATCTGGGACACAGCCTCAAACAGCACACTTATCTTATTTCCACTTTAGTGTACTAAATTGCTTTCCATTTTAGTCAACTTCAAATCACTTCTTTACACATTCACTTTTTTAACACCACAAGTTAAGAACTATAGTAAGCAGATATAAGATCCCTCCCATTGCCTTCCAGGCAATCATGTTAACACAAGTATAAGAGGTTAAAAAAAAGGTACAAAAGGCCTACAAACTCTACAATCCTGATAATAATTCCCCTGCGATAACATTTCTTATATCTTCCAAAAGTAACAATAGAGAAAATTACACACTGACAGCTTTAATCAATTAAAAAAATAAATTAGAACCCTCAGCACATACTAGATCCATAAGCTAGTTATATCTCTGTTGACAGTCTTTTTTTTTTTTTTTTGGCATAATTATTTGTTCTTAGGGCAATGCTATTTACACTGGAAGTATTACTGTTTATTTTAAATATAACAAGTGATCTAAAAATCACTATATGTTTCCCCTTGTGAAAGATAGAATCCCCATCATATCAATAGCATCATATCTTAAACCAAAAGGAGCACTTTGGATTGGAGCCAAAAGCACCTTTCCAAGAAAAACTCTTTGATCAATTAGGAAATGATTATTTATGCTTTTATATTTTTCTTGTATCAAATATCTTAGATGGAGCTGAACTCTGTTAAGTATTTACAGGCTATGTTTATAGGAGTGTGTTTAATATGCAATAATATTTGATTTGTTTTTTATTCTTCTCAGCCCCTTTAACCTCTAAGACTGTAATGACTTCCATATGGCTAGCCACGTCTATTTTTAGATTGTTAATTATTCATCCCTATTTTTAGACCTTTTCTTTCTTTTTGTTGCTGATTATTATAAGACCTAAAGTGCCTTCTCAAATTTTAACTATTTTGTTTTTCTTCCAGATTAGAGGCCAATTCTGTCACTGAATACTAGCTTCCCTCCCCAATACCAACTTCTTCCGCATTTAGTTTTTTTCCCAACAAATCAGTCAGGACAATATGATTCAATACATTTGTCAAAGAGCACTAAGTTATTTAATATTTTAGATAAATATCAAGCAAGATAGACATTTTCAAAGGGCTTTGGCCATGTGGCTACCATTAAGATGGAGAATAGTAAAACTGCCTATTATAATTGTGAAATTTGGGTTGAAAATCAAGTTTTGCACATGTAAAACAACCTATTTAGAATTCTCATTTCTTGCCCTAAAGATATTTTTCTTATTTCAGAATACAAATGTGCATTAAGAGTTTCTTTTGAGATCAATAAGGTGTTCCAATTTCAGTCTTTAGAGACTGTGGCTCTTGTCTTTGAAAATCCCCCAGTGTAATAACATCCCAAATTGGTGAGCTTTAATCTGTTCTTTATCACATGAAATTGTCAGGTTGTTTCCTTCCCTCCTTAATGTCTGTATGAGTATATACATGTGTATTGAAAGAACAACAGAGATTAAAACACTTAGGATTTATGCAAATAGCTAAGGATGAAATCCAGAATTTCTTCTTTCAAGTGCCTAGTACATAAAATAAATTAAAAGTCACACACACACGTCACCAAAATTTTGTTCTATGATTCATTCTGTATCCTAATCAAGTAGTTTTTAGAAATTAGTCTATATACAAATAGAAAAACAGAAAGGAATGGGCTCTGCCCTAAACCCATCCTACGTTACGTTGCAACCTTAAATGTCTCTTGTCAAAGTGATTCCAGTTGTCTATCTAGAGTGCCATTTGCTCTGTTTGCCAGGGGCTGGAAGAGTGGGGGTAAGTGTTAGAAACAACTGTGTAAGTGGGGAATAGGCAACATTGTAGTTAAGAAAACACTTGTGTTGACTGTTTTTGTCTCTTCATTTGAGGTTTTTACCTAAATATCATATCCCTTGAAATGTGAAGGTAATTCACCAAACTCCTCAACAAGAATGAAGTGTATGACAATACTTCATAAATTCTAAAAGAATTCACAAATAGGAAGAATGACTTCAACACCATTTAGGGCTACAAAATTCAAAATTGCAGTATATTGACAAAGGATATTTAGACATAGGGACATTAACATGGTCAAGTTCTGAAGCAAGAAAGTTTGTTTCTGCAATTGGCTAATTCATCCTTGGCTTTTTGGAAAAATATGCCTCAATGGAAGAAAACAATCATGTGTCTATGTCCTTTTAATAAGATATTCATCCCATGGGAGGATACCTCTTTAAGTGTTTTGTGGTCACCTGATCTTATGTGTCTTATGTGGCATACTTCAGATGATGTAGACTACAATATAAATCTTAAATGTTTCTTTTAGAAACATTCCCCATGTAAGTCTTACTATGAAAGAGCATATAAAACACTCAACGTGATCACAAATTATATGTCATCTGGCAAAACCCTCTTTCCAAGACTGATCTGAATTAAAAACTGATAAGGCAATAATACCAAAAAGAAATGAGAGAAATCAGAAGAGTTGTTGAGAAATCTCTGTTGTTTGATATTGGTATAGGAAAAACAGTCCCCATTTTATAATTTTCGGTGGAAGGGTTAGTATTGTATTCCTAATCTATCTTTTCATTAAAAAATAATAAATATGAAAACAGTGGGTTTAGATCTAAATCTAATTTGCAAGAACCAAATATATAAACATGACTCTAAATTTTCTTAGAATCTAGCTTCTCCGTCTATACCACAAAGAAAAAGTACTCATTTTCATTTTGACTGAACAGAGCATGATTTGTTGAGGTAATTAGCTTCACTGTCACTTATATATTTTCTGTCAGTGTCTCATTGTGTGAAATCCCCAGTTAGAGGAATATTAATTTATGTATCCACTCATTTAGAATACATTTAGTAATATACAATAATCCCATAATCATCACAAGTGTTTCCTTCAGCCTAGCAGGAACCACTGGAGGAATTCAAGCACATTTAGAAAAAAGATTAGGGAGCTTTTGGAGCAATACACTGCTTTATTAAGAAAGAGAGGAATACTATAGAATCATACAAATAATTCTATCAGCAACCATTATTTGAGCAGCTTCTATATCCTTGATATTTTATCAAAACCTCTAATGTTCACAATAATCCTATAGATATATAGTATTATTATTATTTACTTTTTTACTGTAATAACAATAATATATAGAGCCTATCCAAAATAGGACAATGACAGGATTTGAACTTAGGACCATCTGTTCTCAAGTTTGTGCCTTTTCTATTACACAACACTATTTCTGTAAAAGTAAATGTGTTACATTTTACTGGTCATGTGCTCTATTTTACTCTACTAGGTGCTTTAACTATTTTATCTCATTTAATCCTTCCAACAACGCTGAATTAGGGACAACAGCACTGTGTCCATATTTATTATAAGTGATGAAACAGAAGCACAAAGGTATGACCCAAAGTCACAAAGGAAGATGAGAGGTAAGGATTTGAATGTAGGTATCTATGAATTTCTCTGTTATATTACTGCCTTTCCAACAATGGACATAAAATTAACATAACAGCATTATGAGAACACCAATATGAGGTTGGAAATATGATTTTGGGGTGCTAAATCATCTTATAAGAAACCCTCTTTCCCATCTCCAAGACGGGCACAGTAACATCTACTGTTTGACATAGCAAATCCCAATGCACCTATCTAGTATGCAAGATTTGCCATCATGCCACATGTCATCCCCAATCCTATTAGCTTCATTTCCCAAGATTTTCCCAAGATCCAGTCTATGGAACATCAATGCACCTCAAGTTGATTGAACAGTGTCCTAGGGGCAAAATATTTCAGAGACACAGTGCGGAAAAAGCTCAGTTCTACAAATTTGTGGGGATTTTGGGGGGAGGGTATTTTTTATAGACACTCAAGGGCTCTTTAATCCAATGTATGGTATGAATCTCTGAATTCTAGAAGTAATCTGCAAATTTCTCAAATTTTATGTGAGCATAGGAAATTTATGTGATAGGAACACCTACTGAACCATCACAGGATATTAATTTCTACAGGTAAAAGCTGTTCTTTGTGTTCACACTTACCTATTCATCCTCTGGAATCCCCAAGTTCTCCCTCTCTCTTCCCATTCTCTACTCATGGAATGCTTTTTTCTGTCACCCTAGGCCTTTCAGTTCTTACTAAATCTCACTGAAAAGATCTCCTAGAGAACACCTTTTCTGATGTGCCACATCTCCTGGATTCCTATTTGATTCCCACAGCACTTGGATTTTTTTCTGTAAAAGGTTATTTATAGTGTCCTGTAACTAACACAAGTGTAAACATCTTTAATCAAAGAAATTCTGTATGAATTTAAGAAACCTAAACAACTATGATATGAGGCAGCAAGTGATAGTAGAGGGGAGACCTAGCTCTTGCTTTGTTTTACATTGTGTTATGTTATTTTAGACTAGGTTTCTCTAGAAAGCAGAGCTTGAGTGCAAATAGTTTTGTTTTTGTTTTTGTTTTTTTTTTTGGTGAGGGGGGTGGGAAATGATATCAAGCTGAAGACTGGGAAATTTCAATACAGAGTGCATTGATCATCTTTTGGACTACCTGGGACTCATTGCCACTGGGAAATGCTGAAGAGCCCTGTAGAATGAACTTCAGAATTACCTGCCTTAGGAATGCACTAGCTTGTTTGCCACTGGCTAAGGGTTGCCCATGACTTGTAACCCTCTGGCATTTCCAGGCAATGCATGTTTTGAGTAGCCTGAGGTTCTTGCCCCAGGGCAAAAAGAAATATGTGATGCAGCTGAGGTGAACACCATCAAATTAAACTGGCATAAAGGCAGATGCTTCTTCAGAAATGATCAAAGAAAATAATGGGTAGAGAGTTTGAGAGAAGGCCCAAGAGATAGGTGGATTTGTGTCTGGTCCACTTTCACTCAGTAAAGTATAATGCCTTTGCAAGGCCTGCCTCTGTAATGGCAAGGGCAGGAGAGTCTTAACTAGACACGTGGAGGTAGAAGATTTTTCGATAAAAGCCTCTAAGAAAGAAAAACATTATTTTGGAATAACATTTGGCAAAATGTTTTGCCAAATAAGTTGGCAGATGCAAATATTTATGTTATCACTGATTCTATTTTGTGTTAACAGCCCACATACTTTTACTAAAAAAGTTCATGATCTTATAAGGACCTGCTATTTTATCCCCAAGAAAGCAAATACAGCCCTCATGGAGATCTGTATAAAATTACAGACATCAATTAATTAAAAAAAAAAAAAGACAATAAGTTAACCTACAAAAGTACCTCACCAAATGGAGAAATTACCATGAACTCAGTTCCTTAACACAGATTCTAGTGACTTTTCTTAACAAAGAAAGAGGAGACACTCCTGTTTTAAGTTTAGATTCTCTCTAGATGTCACAAAATATCTGGTATGTAGTAAGAGTTCTGGAATAGCAATTTCTTGTACTTTGAATAGGATCAAATGATAAATTGCCCCCCGCCCATCCATAGCTCCAAGGAGGAAAGACAGAGAAAAACATGAACTTTTTCCATTTAAAAGACAAGAGAAAATGAGAGAGAAATACTCAAGGAAACATCAGAGAAACAGATCAGAGCTTGCAAGGACCCAAAAGTTAGAAAGAAAAGAAAACTTGCTGCTTATCCTTAATCACAAGTGACTTATTTAAATAGACAAAATGACAGGCTGACCTCCATCTATTTTAACTGCCAAATCCTATCAGCAGGGTGTGATTACCTCCCAAGACCACCTTCTGAGGGGGGGGTTCTCAAGCCTGCCCTGAGAATCCCTGACATTCCTTCCTCCATCCAGAAATCCGGAATTCTTCTAAGGAAACATTTGTGGCCATTAAACCAATTGGAGTTGAACCCATGTCCTAGAGGTTGACAGGACAATTTATTGATGTGCTATATAACCAAGTCTGGATTTTAAAAAGATCTCACAGATTTTTTCCTTCTTTTTTTTTTCTTTTAAGTTTTACAAGATGTAGTATCCTCAAGATCTATATCTGAAGGAAGCTGGCTTAGAATTTCCTGTTATTAATTTAAAGAAACTCATCTTTTATTTCAAAAATAGAATTAGAAGAAATTAAGCCCTAGGAAAAGTTGACTAAAATTATGTCTCATGAGTTAAAAGGAGATCTAGAAACTAGTATGAAACAGCAAACATATTTATGCAACTATATAACCAAAAAGAACTAAATGAAACTATTCCTTCCAAAAAAGCCACTGTCTTATGTGCCAGGTTAATGAAACGGTTTTTCCAAGTAAAATGAACCATAGTTCATGTTCATGCATGTACATGCATGCATGTGTTTCTTATCTGGGAAAACATAATTTATTATAATGCCTAATATTCCCAAAACTTAGAAATGAGAAGGTAGATATAAATGTCTATGGAGAATTAAGAAATAAATAAACCTGTAGCTTATTGAATATTCAGAATTCTGTTCTATGCATTCAACTGTAGCACTTTCAGTACAAAATACAAACCAAGACAAATGGTTTTACTTATTAATGCAAAATTTTAAGGACATATCTTTTCATACCAATCTAAGTGGTGTTTTGACTTAAATTATCAAGAAGCTTGCTCTGAAGGTCAGAAATAGTTTTCTGAATCATCTAAACATAGATGCTTCAACTCTTTCCTGTAAATGCGATTCTAGGATTCCCAGGCATTAATTGGATAATTGAAATCTCTTACATTGGTGACTCAGGCTACCCTTTATGTTTCCAGCTGTTCTCAGGAGCAAGGAAAAGCTCTTAGACTATGATATAATGCCACTCTATTGCTTTAGTCTTGCCTAAAATATATTACCCATGGACTATCATGATTTTTCCCTTAAGCATACAATTTAGCATTCCAGGCATTAATCTCTGTTGGACTAACAAAGAAAACACTTTATATTAAAGCAATGAGAAGTTGTTTATGTTCAAAATGATGAAAAGGAAAGTCTCCAATATTTTAACTTTCCATGTCCCTGGTGCATAAAGAAAATATCCCAAGATAAAATGACATTTCAATTATCTTAAGCAAAAAGAGAGGAGGGAACACACACCACACACACACACACACACACACACACTCACACACTCACGGGAAACCACAATATATCCTATGTGGACCTCAGGGTGTTTTCTTTGTTCTTTTTAGTTCAAGATGAAACAGCTGTTCATTGTTTAAAATAGCATTTCACATTTAGATCTTTTTCGCGTCAAAAGGAAACCATCTTATCCTTCCAGTTTGCTAACATTAGAGAGGAGTAAACACTCATTTCCTACATATATTATTTATAATGCAGACTTGTGAACTTTCGCATCCAGCATCAGACTGACCTCTCTCCCACTAGGTTTTGAACCTTCCTTCCCCTGACCCCATCAACAACCAGAGTAACCTGAAGGTCATCTTTTCCTTTAATTCATTTTTTTAACACATGTTTCCTCATTACAATCCAGCAGCTCTGACTAATCCAAGGGTTGCTCCTATAAAAGGTGGTAATGGCAGTTATTTTATGACATTGTATCAGTGGGCTGATATGAGTGTCTCAAAAAAATTTCTTAACGGCGGTTAAATCTTCACAAGAGTTTCATATTTCCACCCCTTCACTCAGAGCCCAGGTTTCTTTAAGTACCTGCCAGTTCGATTTGAAAATCAGTTTTGTTTTTTGGGGGAAAAAAAAAAAAGCTTTTATAATTAGCAGTTCTCAAGCTATTTAATCTGAGGTAGCTTGAAACATGCTCTCAGATCCTTAAAGTAAAAAGGCACAAAGATACATCTCTCTCTCAGGGGAACTTTAAAATAAATTCTCTGCACTTAATTTAGGGAAGATTTTGAAACCTGTCACACTAAAACTGAATGGTCCACTTAGGTTCAATGCAAGCCCCACCCTGCCCAACTCCCTTATTGATAAAAAGTTAACTACTTATTAAATTAAAATGCTAAAACATTCCTAAAATATAGTTAGCAGCTAATAAGGAGAAACCCAGGAATTTTTATTCTTACATATTCAAATGTTATTGCAGAAAGACCATAATGATACTGTTGTATTGTGTTTTTCTAGAAATACAAATAGTTTCAAGAGTTGTATCCAAATTATAAAGTCCCTTTAATGAAATATACAAGCTAGAAACACTTACACAATTCAAAGAACAAAATTTCAAATTTGGCTAATCTCAATCCATCAATTTACAGATAAAGAAAATGAGGCCCAGAGAGATTAAAGGCCTGGTCTACTGTACATTAAGATTTTGCTATTTGTTGACTGAATTACATGATTGTTCTATCATTTTGTTGAATAGAGAGAGCCTGGGATAATGGAAATAAGCCAGCAAAATCAGAATTGTCAATTTTTAAAATATTAACATTGAATTTGAACCAGTGGTTATTTGTCCTGGCCCATTTAAAACCAAAAACAGCTAAATGATGAGGGTTTTTGGTTTTGTTTTCCAATTTTTTTCTTCAGTTCATGGAAGATCTCCTCAAATTCATACAATTCTTCCAATATTTTAAAGGGCAAGATTTTGTCCTTTATTCCATATTTCCTGACAGCTTTTGAACATTCATTCAAATGTAGTTTTCATATCTTCTAAGTTCCTCTATAAAGCCATGTTTTTGTAATAAATGATGTGAATTTTATCTCCAGTCATTTTAGAAGTTTGTAAAATGTGAATACAGTAAGTCAAAAGAGAATGGGAAATTCATTTCAAAAAATTATTTGTAACCTTTCTCTCTTCCTGATCTCTAAATACCACTGTTCTCTTCTGGCTACTAGTGCTGGGCATTTATTCTGTATTTCTCATTTTGCCCACTAAGAAAATGTAGAAGAATCTAAAAGAATGGGCCATGTCTGAGATCCAGCTGGTTCCCACCCTATGAAGACCCTGTCTCACCCACGCAAGTGGCACTCCATAACCTTATTTCCACTGACATTTTTTTTTTGCATCTTAGAAAAACTGGGCACGAGGAAGTATGTGCTCCCCCAGGATCTTGAATTTATCCAATCAGGCCTTACTCAGCAGCTCAGTGTCTTAACGACCCTGGCAAAATGACATGGGTCATATTTTCACATGGATGAACTGTTCCTGAACAATTTCTCTAGTGTATGAAGCACAAACAGGCTTTTCTTCAACATCAGGCATGCATGTCTTCCCCGCCTCTTGCTTTTTAACAAACATATGTATTGTGACCAGTGCAAAAGAAATTCTATTCTCCATTAATGTTTGAGTTTCTCTCCTACTCACCCCCTTTTCCTACCCCTTCAGATGTCTCTCTCTCGACCTTTCAAGATATCAAAAAAGTACAGGACCTCTGTCCAGAATTTTTTATTTTTTGCCTGTAGAAATGGATAAAGTTGTGTGGCCAATTTATATTCCCCTGTATTCTTTCTACATTAGAATTTGGGGCAAGGGGTATCAATTTTCATAGACATTTTGGCACTTAAAAATCTGCATCTTGCTGGAAGAGATCATTGCTGTTAGGAGCCACTCTGCTTCACGAGATGCCAAGTTTGAGACTGGATCTAGGCCCATTATAAATTAAAATTTTAGATATAACTATACCACAACCCTTGCTAGTTCTGCTTCCAAAAAAAGAATGGCATCCCCAAATCACTGTATCTACCACTTGGTATCTAAGTAATATAGCATTCTATATTGCACTATTGCACACAGTAGACAATCCATAAATATTGTTGAATGAATGAGGACATGAATGAGGAACTAAACAGCAGGAATTCCATTTTTTTCTTATTTTTTCTTTTAGTCACACCTGATTATTCTTTATAAATTTGTGTAACTGTAAAACATTCCTTCATGGGGAAAAAGGAAAGGATAGTGTAAAATATGTCCATGGATCAGGCTCTTTTTTCTTAAAAGCAATGAAAAAGAAATATTTTCCATGATGTCACACAGACAATGTGTTTCAAAATAACATCAATCAGAAGCTGAGTACATGTACTTGATGGTTCAATTTGGCTGTCATTGAGTAGCTCTGTTCACAAACTCTCATCTTGAGAGTCCTAATGTTAGCATTAATAATAGGCAATTGGGTCCACAGAATCATTTATCTGAATGGGAGAAAAAGATAGTTATCAACTGTATGAGAAGTTTTTAATTCCTTCTCCAAAGATAATTTTTATGAAAAGATTGAAGGATCACAAAGGCTCATTTCTGAGAAAGAAATTAAAAAGTATGAAATCCAACTGATGACACTAGAAAAAAGAATATCAAGAAATTGATTTCCTTCCTTTGTGGATTGGATATACTACACTCATCAGTGTGTTCTGTTTGAATTGTGTCTGGGGCTTATTTTCTGAATATGGGCATGCATCTGTTTTGAAACAATCCCCTGATAGGTTTCCCATCACCAGTTTAATGACCCAAATTTTATGACTCTTTTGGGCCCTGGAACATTGGGAGGTGCTTTAATATCAGTTGTGAAAAAGAAGAGAAGATCAAATTTCTGTTGGCTCAAAACAAAGAAATTCTTTAATGATATATCCTGTTTTCTTAATACCAATCCTATCAATAACAGACTTTTGAGTTTTCCAGAAAAAAAAAAAAAAAGGGTGAGTACAATCTAATCCTTCCTCAATGATAAAAACAAAATGATTGTTGGAAAGCCAAGATAATTACTGGACCATTCAATAAGCCAATGAATTCTCCCCCACATTTTTTCAGAACAAAGGGGTACAGTCCTTCTGAGGGACCATGTCAAATAATGCAAGATAATTTAACGCATGCAAATAATTTAAGGTGTCTGTCCTGAAATATACAGATCAAGAAAAAAAGAGGTCCATTTCAATGTTTATGCAGTTCTAGTAGTTTATTAATGCTTCCTTTTACTAATAAAATTAATTTGAAGCTCAACTTCAGTCATCCAAGTAGTTTCAAATTGTCAGAGGAGTTCAGAAGTTAATGTTATAGTAACAACTGCTTGTTCATATCTTTAAACTAGACATCTCTTAGTCACAATGTCCAGAAGGTTCATAGTGAACCAAAGAATGCAGCAATAGTTTTATAAGTGCAACAAAAGATCCTAATAGATGATAACACAGGTGTTTTGTTTTACCTTGCACACTACCCCTTCACACACACATTAACCAAGAAATATCTCCAGAGCACCTCCCCTTGTCAAATGACACAGAAACTGCTCACTGCCTGCAATCATCATCATTCAGATTCTCCAACACAGCCACACAGAAACTCATATAGTCACTTTCTAGAGTTTTGCAAAATATAGCTAGCAAAATGTCCAGATCCTACAGAAGTCACTTCCAAAGAGAAGCAGAACAGGGTAAGCATGTATTTGAGCCCTTCTTACATAATATTTGCAGCTAGGCACCCACTGGGATCCCAGAATAACTAAGAAGCCCCTCTTGAGAAAGACACCCTGTCCTCCTGTCTCCTTATCAATAAAATGATGAATAGATAATTAGGTTATAAATTCAGAGCAGCTTATGCATAGAGTCACCAGCGACAGGGATTTGTTTACTATACAGTTAGTTTCATTTCCTCTCAAAAGTTATGAAAAGTGTCTATCAAGCACAGCCTGAATTATCAGGCTGAATTCTTAAAAACAGTAACTACCTTAAACTCTTCTGCAAGCCTTATTTATTTAAATTTCCCCACCTGAAATAATCGAGCACAATATGTCTGTTGATTAAAAACAAACAACCAAGCAAACAACTTGGGCAATTCCTTTTCAGGGGTCACATATTTTTTTCAATATTCTGTATATTAATCAGTCTTCAAATATGGATTTGGACTTTGGAAGTAATCAAACATTATTAAGTATCAATTGTGTAAATAGGATGGGTGATGAAAGTGGGCAGTGCAAATTTAGATCAAAAATGAAGTGTGACTATAAATATAACAAGACTACTTTTCCTCTGCCAATCACAAGCCAAGCCTGGGGGCAATTCCAAGGTTGAAGCTATGGATGAGAGGGTGATCTGACAGGGACAGCTGTCATCAGTCATCCTGTTGACCTTCAGGGTTAATTCACCTGATCTGGCTGGCTGACTAAGGGTCATCTCCACTCGCCCTTACTACCCCATGGGCATCCCTTTTGAAACTCCTTGAATGATAAAAAAAAAAAAAAAAAAAAAGGAAAAAAGAGGCCTTCTTTCATCAGGAATGACAATTAATGCTTTCAACAAATGTTTATTGAACCTCTTCTACATATCAAACATTGTCTAATATATGCTAGTGAACAGCACAGATTAGAGGCCTGTGTTCTGGGTAAAGGCATAAAGAATTTTAAAAAATCAAAAAAATTTAAATGGCAATACATGTAATGAATAAAAATTTGGGACATCAGATAAAGACATCACATTAGAAGGTTAGAACAGGCCTCTCTCTAAGAAGGCAGCATTTCCACTAAGATCTGAATGATGAATTGTGGAGGAGTGCCTGGGTGGTTCAGTTGGTTAAGAGTCCAACTTCACCTCTGGTCATGGTCTCGCGGTCTATGAGTTCGAGCCCCATGTTGGGCTCTGTGCCGACAGCTCAGAGCCTAGAGTCTGCTTCAGATTCTGTGTCGCCTTCTCTCTCTGCCCCTCCCCCACTCACACTCTGTCTCTGTCTCTGTCTCTCTCTCAAAAATAAATAAAATATTAAAAAAAAAAAACTCTATGAATGACAAATTTTGAGGAGGATTTCCAGGCTGAGAGAATGGTAAACCAAGTTCTAAGATAGGAGATAAGCCAGGTGGTTTCTTTGAATTTCATAATCAAGTACCATATGCCTAAGTATGATGAGCAAAGACCAGTATACATCCAAGTAATTGTATTCTTCTGCCACAAGCATTAAGTCATTGGCATTCTCAAACCTTCTGACCAAAAGTAGCATCTGAGCAATAGATATAAATCTTCCAAAAGTGACCACCTAGAAAGACACTAAATCGAAATGATTTCAAGAAAATAAGATATTACCTTAGAGTCACCAATGGAAGTTTAACACATTATTTAAGAAGATGACAGTGGCCAGTATTTAATTTGGGATTTTTTTCCTGGCCTAAACATTACTTCCTGCTCAGGCAAGCTTGAGAAGATGGGATCAAGGGAGTTTTGTGGTCCAGTGAGCAAAGGATGGGAAAATCAGAAAGATTCTGAGTTATAATCCCAGTTGAGCTACCAGGTGACCTTTAGGCAAGTCATTCGACCTCCCTGTGCCTCATGCTCCCAGCTGGAAAATTGGATAAGACCAGCAGGATATCACTGAAAACCAGATGCTGTACTGAACCCAAGCTTTCCCAGCTAAATAAATTACCACCAAAGAGATGGGGGGGGGGGAGTCCAATATATCAGCCCATGTGAAATGCCCAATTAATGACATTTGGTCCCTCTTTATATTTACAAGTTATTAATTTCTCCCATATATGTAAAATCAAATTAATAAAATGAATAATTCAAATGAGAGTACTATTTCCTGAGATACTTAGAGGTGTCACGATAGCTTACATTTACTTTGCAATAGCATACTTGCAGGTTAATAATTGTTACAATCCCAGTCGTGCCTCATTACACCTTCCCATGACAAGTCACACCAGTGTCAATGACACACAGCTAGAACAACAAAGAGGAGGCTGAAACAAGAATTTACTTCTCCATTTTTCAAACAAAATAAACTTGTAGTTTCTACGTGAAACAGAACAATGATATTTTGTAAGTATTAATAAGATATTTAAATGGAGAGAAAAAATTCCATCGTTCATTAGACTGTTCTGTCTCTATCAATAATGAGTAATATTGTGCTTATCAAGACCAATTCAGAAAACACAAAAATATTTAAACCTAAGGACTTTTTCAGTTTAAAGTAAAACATTTTTATTAAGTCTTATGGGAAAAATATGTATGTGTGTATATATACAGTTACATACCTATATTGTATATGTATATAATTATATATATACAGAATATAAATATATATATATTCAGTTAAGTTAAATTATTTACTGTACAGAAGAATATTGATATGGAAACTGACACTGCTTTACCTCTCTGATAAAGCTAATATTTGAGTGTATTTGAGAAGTAACAACATACTGATTCTGTAACCTGAAATTGGACCACAGGTGGTAAGTAACACAGGCTTCAAGCATCATCTGCATGGAAACCTGCTCAAAACAGGTGTATATGATTCCAAATATCTGCATATTCAGGAATATCTGGGTTTCTGGCTTAAATTTCCATTTTCCACTTGGATATTTTTGATGTCACACGAACATATATAGAAAGGAAATTAAGCAAGCTAAAGACATTAAAAGCATTACTACAGATGTCAGCATTTGCCTAACATCACACCAAAGAATTACACACATAGAATATATGTGGAATTAAAAATCCCTTATTAAAACCCCATTAGGTGCCCTCTTCTCTACTTCAAAACTTAACACACAACAGCCCCTTTCCTCTGGGAGACTTGTGGGGGAGCAATGTCACCTTCTTGGATAGGACTGTCTGTGAATAAGACAGCTTTTGTATGGTTGTTTTCCTTTTACCTAAGTCTAGTGATGTTCCAGACAGATGTGAAGGTTGCTTCAGGTTTTTATTTTTTTATTTTTTTAATGTTATATTTATTTTTGAGAGAGAGAGAGACAGAGAACGTGAGCAGGGGAAGGTCAAAGAGAGAGACACAGGATCTGAAGACGGGCTCCAGGCTCTGAGCTGTCAGCACAGAGCCCGATGCAGGGCTCAAACCCACGAACCATGAGATCATGACCTGAGTCCAAGCCGGATGCTCAACTGGCTGAGCCACCCAGGCACCCCAACTTCAGGTTTTTTTTTTAATTAAACATTGATGTCTTTCTTTTATCTTAATTCTGATAAAAGAATTTTTTCACCTAAGAACAAGTTTTCATTTCCTTAAAAACCCATGGAAAATACTCCTCTATGATGGATGAGCAGCTGGAGCTTAGGCAGATTACCTTGGTATGGTTGTGCAATACCTCAGAGACTCATTCTCACTCATCTACAAGATGGAGAAGGTAATAATAATCTCAAAGACTATGATAAAGATCATCAAAATAAGAGTGTTTGCCAATTATACCATGCTATAGGAATGTTACTTCTCCTTGTTCCTGAGTGTTGTTTATCTTCATGAGTTTGCCTTGAGGGAGTTACCCAACTAGGCAGCTCTTTATCCCCACATTACCACCAGATAGATGCCTGATAGGACCTGAATCAGTCACTCTAGATCCACCAACCAGGCATCTGCTGAGATGCCCATATCCTAGGAGAGCTGACTGAGGGACCACAGAGATCACATAGCAGGAGTCACAGCTGCCTGCGTATGTAAGCCACATCCCATCATTCCTCAATCTGTAATTATTAGCTATAAGCTTTACATTCAGGAAACCACACCAAGTAAGTAACTGCCATTATTTAATATGTATCAAATCAAGTGTATATTCTTTCCCTGTTCACTTTCAGCAAAACATTATGTTTTGTTCTTAAGCATGAGTAAAGATTTGGAACAACTCTAGCCAAAAAACAAAACAAAACAAAACAAAACAAAAAACAAACCAAGATAATAATAACTAAGTGAGAGAGAGGAAGAAAAAGGAGAAAGAGATACAGAGAGGAAGAGGAGGAAGGGAGGGGGAGAATGAAGTTGAGAGCAAGAGCAAAGTATTTTGGAAGAGGAAAGGGTAGGGAAAAAGAAGAGCCAATCCCTGCAAAATCACAAGCAGGTACAAAAAGTGTATATTTGGAAGACTGTGTACAAATATATAAATCAACTATCAGTCATGTTCATAAAGCAAAGACACTGTCAGTAATTACCATACAACACTACTGATGGTACTTTAAAACAGAATTGTTATGAAATAACTAACAGATCTTTTAAAATGGAGGTTCTAAAGACTAACATAGCTAAGTTTTTAACAGCCAGAAATTAAGTAGGGCTTGGGAGGAAAAAACGAGTATGTTATATTTTATCATGCAGCTAGGTGATGTTTTTTCATGCCATTTTTCTTTGCCTATTACTGAGGTGTTACCTTTTTTGAAATGTTCATAACTCTATTCTCTTAGCTCTAAACTCATTATCACCATAGCAGTTATATATGCTAGCCAACGTCTGAGTTGTGGTAAATAATACTGAATACATAATTCATTTTAAATGAATAACTGTTAACAATCAGTGAAATATGGAAATATCATTATAACAGAAACTTCTACATAACACATGAATTTTAGAACCTTGGCCTGGCATCATTTAACAGTTAGACACAGCTTCAACAGAATGAAGACGTGTGGATATACACTTCTTTGAAATATGCAAGTGTGGATATGGATATGCAACATACATTTTTTCATGTATTGTATTTATACGCTGCCCAAACAACTGGCTTAAAACCTTATAAAACTAATTAACATTACTTAAAGGATGAAGTCAATCTTTTCTTTCTCTTTTATAACTAATAATTCTTGAAACTTAGTTTGCATATATGGGCAACCCTAGTCATAGGGTTACCCATAAAAAGATATGATAGGTCCTGGAAAATTCCCATCATGCTTTGTTCAGTTAGTATCAAGAATGTTGAAGAGTTTCCCCACCCTAAAATTCCCACAGTGGTGTTGGTAAAGAATAATGTTTTCCACTTTTCTATACCTACAAAATTCTGGCATTTAGTTGAAAGTAAATCACATTTTTACTATATAAAGGTTTTGATGAAACAATATAAAGTATTTCAGTGGTGCTCAATAGAGCCTCTTAGGTTAGTAATATGCATTTTAAAGCATTCCAAAATAATAATAGACATTTTATGCAATAGATTATGATTGGGCTCTTAAAGTCTGCCTGGTCTATCAGGTTAATTTGAGGGATATTTGCAAAATAAGAGCAACTGGTTTTCTTTAGAAAGAATTTTATGTTAGCTGGTTTATATCCAATACATCCTTAATTATTAATGTAAGCCTATAATGCAAAGTTGATCATGCATTAACTCAAAATAAGTATTAAAATAAGTCACATAAAGTTCATAAATGCAAGGTACCTAAAATTAAAATGCATGGTGGAAATATATGGGAATAGACATGGCTTTAGCCTGTAAAATTTGGTCTGCTTCAGTGGCAAAGCATCTAAAATTAGTTTATTTCACAGGCAGGCTACAAGTAAGTAACTAGATCAGCAGCAAATATTAACTGATATGATATGATACACTAAACTCAATCCCAAATATTACCTTTGATATATTACAGCATTCATATTTTCTATTTGTGCATTTTATATTTGGAGGTTTGCCAAGTTCTCTGAACTTCACCTAGTACTTAATGTGGCTTCTAACCGTGACTTACATTCCTGAATACATATTCCAAAATTTACTGTCTGCTTTATGCTCTCTGTGGTAACAACTGCTCATTTGTGCTGACTCATATTCAATACTTGGTCTATAATGGCTAATGTTATTTTCTTACCTATGCAATTATTATATTTATGTGTGTGTTTTTTAGGATACTCCCCTAGTTTCTAAAACTTTGTAGTAATATGATATTCTAGACTTCCATTTTCATTCCTGGTCCCAATTGCCAAGAAGATTCAATTTGCATTTTTCTCCACCACATTCCATGGCCCCTCATTCACACTTCTTATAAATACAACTATTTCTCATGAAAGAGAATTATAATACAGGACATTGTGCTTGGCTTGGATCCTGCCACCACCAAAAGATGCATTATGTACTTCAGGTTTATGAAGATGTTAACTTTCAGCCATTTGGGAACAGCAATGAAAAACAAAGTCCACTGTGCAATCTATATCCCCAACCTTATCTGCAGACACAACCGTCTAACAATCTTACACCTCCACCTGGATGTCATAATGATCTCACACTTAAATATCTGAAACTGATCCCCCATGTCTTTGTCATACTTGTCCCATTTTCTGTATCCTACACCTCAGTGAATGGTACCACAAGCTATCTGTTTGTTGCATTGGATGAAAAATAGGGCAGAATCACCCAAGTTTTCTGACGTTTCTGACAGTGATTCCAACTGCTTATAACTGTATAAAATCTCTGGACTCCCTTCATCCCTATCTCTCTTGCTACAGCTTCTCAATTCAGAAACTCCTCATCTCTGCTGAAATCCAGTCAATCTTACACAGCTGCCAGAGTGAACTAATAATATGTAAATCTGGCTATCACTTCCTTTGTGGACCCTTTAGAGGCTTCCTGTTGTTATCATAAAAACCAAGCTCTTTGGCATGATATGAAGACTCAGTAAATTGGTTCTTACCTGCCTCCCTAGTCTGATCTATCAATAGTCCCATCCATACCCCCATCCAATCCTTTAAAGCCTTCATTCTAACTTTACCATCTTTAAATTGACAATCTCTCCTCACAATTATTCCCTGTCACATCTAGTGGTTTTTCTTCTTTTAATGTTTTTACATTATTTGACTTAATTAATTCTATTTATCCTTAGAAATTCACCTCAGACATCACTTCCTTCTAGAAACCTCCTTGGACTTGGACCCAGTGTGAAGGAATATGTAAAGGACCCAGATCCCTTTCCACTTACCCTCTAGCATTTTCATTCACTTTTTGCAGTTAAAACTGTATGACAATTGTTTCACTTCTTTGAACCACATGTCCATGTGCCTATCCTTACACCTTCACATAATCAAATTATAAATTCTTTGAGATCAGAGAAACTGGCCACCAATTCTTTACATGTAAATTAATACCTAGTGCAGTTTCTTGCAAACAGTAGATGTTCAGTAAGTGGTCGTTACATAGACAAATGAAGTTATTTGGTTAATTTTTTACTTTATACAAACTGCCCCCCTCCTTTTTGTGTGTGTCTTTTTCCACCAGAGTTTTTCAAGGGTTTTAATGACTGGTTACATTAGCAAAAATAATTTGATGTCACTTTCTGCTTTATTTGGTCAATTCTTCAGAAGAACATCAAGGAACAGGGAGAAACTAAAAGAGAGAAAGAGAGTAACTGGAAGTTCAGGTAAGTCACAAACTGTCTAATAGCTTTTTATGCTAATGACCTCCAAAGGTGTTGTAAAGTTTTACAGTCATGATTTCACTTTCCAAAATCTGTGACATTGGGGTCAGATTCCAGGATAGAAGAAATTGGCAGGAAATCTACAGCATATCACATAAAGTGTTCTGTAAAAATTCCTACCTCCTGGCAAATGTCCAAGTGTTAACCACCTTCTGTTTGCCCCTCCAGATCTATATTCAGTTCTTTTCCACTCTGTATTACATGTAGCCCCTAATCCAGTAGCTTCCAGTTGAGTTCACTCATGAGGAGCCCAAGGAGAAAAAGTGTAGAACAAAGGAGGTGAGGGGAGATGCTAAATCTCCTGTCTCCCTCTCAGCAAGGTCACCATGGGCAGCTAAAGGCAACTGATCCTGTCAGGGCAGCTTTCTGTCTATGGCCCACTTCTTGTAATGGTAACAGCTCTTTCTCCTCATCCCTTCAAGAGTAAGTAACAGATTACTAACCCCAGGTTACTTCCCTTTGCCTTGTGGTTATCCTCCACTTCACCTATACCTTCCTAAATAGCCCCTTTGTATAAATCTTCCTCAAATTAGTGTTCATTCAAGCATGCCTTCTATTTCCCTTTGGGACTCTGACTGATACATACCCTTCTCATTACTCTTTAAATGATTCCTTATTTTACTGACATTGTCATTTGAATTATGGTTCTGGATTAAGGCAATAATCCTTAGGTGAAGAAGGCAATATGTGAAAGAAATGTGCATTAACCCATTAGGATCCACTGACTGTATTAATAAATGTGTTACATTTCCTGAGGAAAATGGGACTATTTACAATGAAGAAGGAAGCATACACATTGTTCCTGTCTTAGGATGCTAGAGTCAAAGTGGCTAGAGAAAGGTACTGGCAATTTAGAATGGATAAGAATTAAGATGACAGGAAAACAAACCAAAAGGTAGGGGTGTGTGTGTGTGTCTGTGTGTGTGTCTGTGTCTGTGTGTGTGTCTGTGTGTGTGAGAGTCTGTGTGTGTGTGTGAGAGAGAGAGAGAGAGACAGAGAGAGAGAGAGTGAGAGAGAGAGAGAAAGTGAGAGAGAGAGAGAGATATGCTATTGTCTGAGAGAAAGTAGTTTTTGTTTGTTTGTTTGTTGTTTTTTTTTTACAGATAGTTTATTGTCAAGTTGGTTTCCATATAACACCCGGTGCTCGTCCCCACAAGTGCCCTCCTCCATGCCCATCTCCCCCTCCCCCCCACACCCATGAGTCCTCAGTTTGTTCTCAGCAAACCATGAGAGACTCTTGAATGCTGAGAAAGTAAAGTTTTTAAAAAATATAAAGCTTTTAGCAAGCAGTTACCACTCCATACCTGACCAGACTCTCCCATATCTATATTGTGCCAGTCATCCCTGGTCCAGACTATAGCAGGTACTGCCATTTCTATGTCGCTGATGTCCTGCCCACACCAGGTAAGCCTGAGGCCTCACATGGGCCCATCTACCTTCACTGAGCCAGGCCTCAGGGGGAAAGAATTTTTCAGATTGTAGAAAACTCAGTTTGTGTTGGCCCATAATAGTAGTTTAAGTATGAATTTCTTCTACTTCCAAGAATAAAATGTGATCTGATCTCAGGATATAACTAAAACCTCCTGGTGGCAAGTGTCAGGCCAGGTACAGCCTTACATTTTTGACAGAATGCCTGTGGGCTGGCATCCAATGAAGTCTGGACCAAAGGAACTATGACCTAAATGGTTTAATTGTTTGGGTTTATTTTTTGGGGGGAGGATAACCTATGAAAATTTTCTTTATCTATAATTGGGGAGGAAGGAAAAACGAAGGGTGGTTTGAGGGAGAAAGTATGCTTAATATGAACATTTTAAAAACCTATTTTTGAACTAGTTCTGTATCTTATGTGATATTAGTCAAATGTAATTATACTCTTACTCTAAAACAAAATAACTCCCTTATTGACTTGTTGTGAATATTAAATGTTGATTTCTTTCTTTTCATTTCAAACATCCTTCCAATTCTAAAATTCAAAATGACCTAAAGACAGGTTAATTCTTTCTCATTATTGTTTTAATACTAGATTTCTGTAGTCTTGTTTGATCCACCTACCTTCAATATCTGATAGTCTATAAAAACCAAAGTATTATACAGTTGTGTAAAAGTTGAGCTCTGTCTACCGTCTACTGGTACCAATTTCTATAAGGAGGCCAAGGAGTTGCTTTATAAAACATTGTAGATTTAATTAAGCTCTTCTCACACTTGACATTGTGGAAATGAGCAGTTTCATTTTTTCTGAGCAGGGACCTTAGAATTAGCCAAGAATCAAGTTTTCTTATGTGAACCCCACAAGAAATATTAGTGTAGAAGATGACCACTCAGTCATTTGGCATTAAGTCACTTTCTTTAAGATACTGCCAAAAGGGTTTAAACTGTGGTTTTGTTGAGTTGGACCCCGGTCAACTGAGCTCTTGACTCAAACCACCAACTCATTTCACATAATTGACTACACAGCCCTCAGTCTGCAACATTTTTCCAAGACTTACCTTGTAGAGGCAGGATTTGAATCAGTGCCCTTAGGGCAAAAGGCTTCAAAGCACACCATTAATGACTTCTGCATTCCATTCATACTAGATAAGGCCTTATGGTTGGGGGGGTGAAATTCACAGGTTTTATCTATTTGTGTTGGCATCACTGTTCAGCCAAGCCTTGGTTAGCCAGTTCATTTCACCCCAAGCCACAAGTCTACCTTTGGGTAAAAATCTTTCAAGAAGTAAACACGAGGGGGGTTGTCACAAAAAAAGAAGTTGCCAGTATCTCAGTAAAAGTGAGACTGAATACAGCAAGAACCTATAAATTAAAAAGACTTTCATTGGTTTCATATTCAGGGTATATTGGCTCTGTTGAATCATCTTTATAATAAACATATTAGAATATTACTTCTTTATTCAAAATTGGTACAAGAATTAATCAATTTTATTTTAATATTTGAAAGTTATTAGGGGAACAAGATTCCTATAAACATCTGAGTCAGTTAAATACATTTCATTCATATAAGAATTAATCAGGCATAATTACAAAAAGAAAGCATAATTGGTAAAAGAAGGGTCTTTGTTATTTTTGACAATACCAAGCCCTCAAGTAATCTACCAGTGTTAAGAAACACAATAAATCAATCTTAAATTATAGGATCTTTTACTTATTATATGATTTTCTTACATTTATATAACTTAAATTGATGAAACATCTAATATATTTTTTAAATTTTGAGCACATCTCACAGTAGTCAACACCTAAGAACATTTTTTTAAGCAGTGATTTGAGTGTTCTCTTGATAAATTTTTGGACTGCCCCCAACTTGAATTGAATTTCACATTCAGCTCTACTGTGAGCAACCACAGATATGCCAAAGGGCTTTCATGAATCGTTTTTTATTTTTTTCACTAAAAATGTAAAAAAGTATTACTAAACAGATTTTTATCCTTTTTGATGATTGAGGTATCTTCTCAGCAACTCTATGTTCATGAAGGCAAAACATGATTCATAATTTCTTAGTCACCCTGAGTTGTATGGAAAAACATATGAGGAGAAAAAAATCTTATTTTTAAAGATTTATTCAAATATTAACTAAAAATGAGAATATAAAAAAGATTACCAAAAATAAAGAGTAATTTTTAAAAACTGGAGTATGACCTAAATGGTTTAATTGTTTATAGGGTTTTTTGGGGGGAGGAGGGCAGTTAGCATATGAAAATTATCTTTATTTTTAATTGGGGAGGAAGGAAAAGGAAAAAAGGGTGATTTGAAGGAGGAAGCATGCTTAATAGGAGCATTTTAAAAACTTAAATCTAGAACTAGTTCTGTACCTTATGTGATAAAATTTTAAGAATATTTTCCAACAATCTGCTCTCTTAACCCCATTTTTTCCTTGGCTTTGGCAGTATTAGCTATTCTCTATCATCCACAACCCTTCTAATATGCAAATCTGGTATTTGTAGTTTATAAATAAAACCCTGCATAAACTGTGCAAGTTTTCCACTCCTGGACTATTCAAATGGCAATATTCCTACAAAATAAATAGATTCAGTTCAATCCCCTTGCCCACCATGTGTACTTCAACCAATAACCTTTAATAGATTTGATTCATTAACTAATTTGATGATCTTATACTATAGCATCATTAGTTATCTAATGAAGTTCTCAATTTAGGACTCCTCATTAGATTAATCAAACTGTGATGCCTTAAGAATAGATTAGGGAAATGTCAGCACATATTAATTTATTTAATTTTAGAATTATATATCAGAGACCAAAGCAATTTGCAGGGTCAAATTGTCTTTCCACATATCAGATTCATGATCTTTTAGGTTCACAGATCAAGTTCCCTTCTTCCCATGTGCCATGTGAAAACCATCAAATGCTGTTTAGCTTACACAATGTGTTATACACAGCAAAGTCTGCTCCTTCAGTGGGTACAAAGAAGGTAATTCAATCTTAAAGTTCTACTGCTGTCATAAGTGTTTATGACATCACCAAGACCTAGCAGATGAATTGTAGCTTTGTCTTCCTTCTGCTAACATGCTCTATTAGAGATGGACCGTAAACATCTAAGAAGTCATTTTAACCCCTCCTTTACAAAAATTGCTGCTGATGAAAATTCCCTGAATTGTCAGGATAGTAGAACAAATGACTGCTAGTCCTCTAATAACTCTACCAATGGAGTAAGGCAAAAACCTTACTGTTAACTCTCAGAGTTCACACACAATTATGCTTTTCATTCCAAGACCTCAAAAGCTTTTACAACTTAGTGAACATTTTAAGATCACCTCCCTAAGCCCAACCCTGAAGGCCCAGTTCAAGTCTTACTTCCAGAATAAAGACTGGGAAGTCTTGATGGAAAGAACATGGGGTTGGACATGGAGGAAAAAGATAGCTTAGATACTGTCCTCACCACTGCCAAGGCAGATATTACTGGCTTCCTATTTCTTCCTTCTGCCATTTGTGTGAGAGCTAAGGGCTTTGAATGGGAATGGTCTTGATCATCGTTCAAGGGATGATCCATAACCATTTAAAAACAGTTAACAAAAGATGAGGCACCTGAATAGCTCAGTTGGTTAAGTATCCAACTCTTGATTTTGGGTCAGGTCATGATCACATTGACAACATAAGGCTTGCTTGAGATTCTCTTTCTCCTGCTCTCTCCCTCTCTCTCTCTGTCTCTTCCCTGCACTCTCTCTCTCCTCTCAAAATAAATAATTAATTTTCAAAAAATAAAGCAATGTTTCAAAGGGGCACATGCCATATGTTTGCACGTATAGGAGGATTAGGAGGAACTTAATGGAGGACCATGGGTGAGAAGAAGGGGAAAAATAGTTGGGGAGAGGGAGGGAGGCAAACCATGAGAGACTCTTGAATGCTGAGAACAAACTGAGGGCTGATGGGGGGAGGGGGGAGGGGAAGGAGGGTGATGGGCATGGAGGAGGGCACTTGTGGGGATGAGCACTGGGTGTTATATGGAAACCAACTTGACAATAAACTATTAGAAAAAAGAAGAACAAAAAACAAAAAACAAAGGGGCACATGCATCCCAATGTTTATAGCAGCACTATCGACAATAGACAAATTATGGAAAGAGCCCAAACATCCATCGATGGATAAATGGACAAAGAAGATGTGGTATATATATACAATGGTGTATTACCCAGCAATCAAAAAGAATGAAATCTTGCCATTTTCAACTACATGGATGGAACTAGAGGGTATTATGCTAATTGAAATTAGTCAGAGAAAGACAAATACCATATGACTTCACTTATATGAGGACTTTAAGATACAAAACAGATGAACATAAGGGAAAGGAAGCAAAGATAATATAAAAATAGGGAGGGGGACAAAGAATAAGAGACTCTTAAATATGGAGAACAAACAGAGGGTTGCAGGAGGGATTGTGGGGGGGGGTAGGCTAAATGGGTAAGAGGCATTAAGAAATCTACCCCTTAAATCATTGTTGCACTATATCTTAACTAACTTGGATGTAAATTAAAAAATAAATTAATTAAAATATAAATACAATAAAATAAAGCAATCAACAAAAAATGAAAATTTTTCATTTGCAACAACATGGATAGAGCTAGAATGTATTATGCTAAGCAAAATAAATCAATCAGAGAAATACCATGATTTCACTCATATGTGGAGTTTAAGAAACAAAACATATGAGCAGGGGAGAGAAGAGAGAGAAGCAAATCACAAGAGACTCTTACAGATAGAGAACAACTGAGGGTTGATAGAGGGAGGTGGGTGAGCAATAGGCTAGATGAGTGATGAATTTTAAGGAGGGCATTTGTGATGAGTACTGGGTGTTGAATGTAAGTGATGAATCACTGAATTCTACTCTTGAAACCAATATTCCACTCTATGTTAACTACAATTAAAAAAAAAAAAGCTCTCAATATAAGCTCACTACTATTAAGTCTTTTAAGAGTAGAGATAACCCAGCCTAAGCCAATTAGCACATGGTTTTCTTATAGACATAGTGATCGATTCAGAATGGACAAGTGACCTAATTTTGTTATAGCCTAGTAAAGCTTTTGATTGTTTCCTCTTCTTAAGGGTAGTGTGGTATACCATTCAGAAGCCTGGAACTGCTGCAACTACCATAAGATAAGGCACTTGGAAGACAAAGCCAATGCAAGGAGAAGGGCTGAATGTAAAGAATATTGAAGCAAAGGAGCTGAGGACCTGATCAAACCATACCTGAAGCTTACACCATTTCACCATTTTTTTTTTTACAAATAGTTTATTGTCAAATTAGTTTCCACATAACACTCAGTGCTCATCCCCACAAGTGCCCTCCTCCATGCCCATCCCCCACCATTTTCAATTACATGAGTTAATCATTTGCATTGTTTAAGACACTTGGTGTTGGGTTTTCTTTTGCTTCCAATCAATAATCTTCAGCTTTAGTTTCCTCATTTGTAAAGTGAAGATAACTACTGAGATGGGGAAACTGAAAGGACCCCTTGAAAGACTGTTGTTTTTTTTGCTACCTCTATTCTTGCTACAACCTACACCCCCATGCTACACATTCCTTATGGCATAATGTATATACTCTTTGTAAAGCTCAAGGAGTTAAAGATTTCTTTGACATCTTCCCCACAACAGATAACATCTAAGGGGTGACCAGGGGAGGTCATCATGTATGTTTTCCAAGACCACTGACTCCAGACACCTTGACACCAAGACCCCTGGCTCTAGGGCATAAGTGACTTATGGAGGACATCAAAACACTTATCTTTGTTTTAACCAGTTCCTGGACGCCAGAGAGGACACCTACACCAGACCTCAATAAAAATTCCAGACCCCAAGCAAAGATGAGACTCACTCTTCTTTCATTTCCAAGTCTCTGGATGTTTTGTATGTATCTACACTCAGTCTACATTGTCAATAAAGTGCTCTCACTTCTTGGCTTGTATTTGATTTCTATCTTGTGCAAAGTCAAGGGCCCTCTTGGCTGTTCCTGTGGGACTCCCCCACTGTGGGTCCTCAGACTGTCAGCTTGCATCACCAACAAGTACCTTTTAGAGCCTTTTTTGAGGAACAAATGAATTGACACACATAAAATACTTGGCACATGGTAGCTCTTTTTCTACCAGTAGCCACAAAGAAGTACTCATTTTTTTAAATTTTTTTAATGTTTTATTTATTTCTAGGAGAGAGAGAGAGAGACAGCGTGAGCAGGGGAGGGTCAGAGAGAGAGGGAATCACAGACTCTGAAACGGGCTCCAGGCTCTGAGCTGGCAGTCAGCACAGAGCCCGACGTGGGGCTCGAACCCATGAACCGCGAGATCATGACCTAAGCGAAAGTCGGACGCTTAACCGACTAAGCCACCCAGGCGCCCCAGAAGTACTCATTTTTTAAAAGCACTTATCTGCATTCTACATATTGATCATGCTGCACAGGCACTTTGAATTTTGTTGCTAATCTTTTAGAATTATGCATTCTTAACATGAGGATGGAGACTGATTCCCTTTGATAGAGCTACAGACTCTATCAGGGAAAAGAAAACAGCAAATATGTCTCATATGCATTAATGAAAACAACAGCAGCCATCATATCAGGACAGATACCCTACAGTTAGAAAACTACCAGACTGGACAAATTAATGAAACTCTTTCACTTAATATCCATTCCCAACAAATATTATGACCCTTTGAACAAGTTATCCATCCTTTTACATAACTCTAAAGTTTCTTTACCTACTGCTTTGATCTCTTCTCTCCCATTCAGTGCTACAAGTTTTCTGCTACCTAAGTGACCCTGGTCCCCATCCTCTATGAATCACAAAACCTCCCCTCCCTTGCTGAAAAAAATAATTTTTATGAATAATATTAGTTCAATATGTATTTTTTTAATGTTTTATTTATTTCTAGGAGAGAGAGAGAGAGACAGCATGAGCAGGGGAGGGTCAGAGAGAGAGGGAGTCACAGATTGAAACAGGCTCCAGGCTCTGAGCCGGCAGTCAGCACAGAGCCCGACGCGGGGCTCGAACCCACGAACCGCGAGATCATGACCTAAGCGAAAGTCGGACACTCAACCGACTAAGCCACCCAGGCGCCCCACAATATGTACTTTTAAAAAGGATTTGATTTGCTATGCTAACATGCCAAAGGATTTAATGCTAATTTCAGGCAGTGTATATTATTCTCTCTTCTTCCTACATGCAGTTTGTTGTTACAAACCACTATCCTGTGTTAACATTCATCAATTTAGATTAATACACTTGAATAAATTTATACTATCTGTATCACTTAGGCTTTGCTGCTTCACAAACTACCCAAAATTTGGTGACTTAGAACAATAATCATTTATTTGCCTCATGGTTCTGATGGTCAGCAATTTGGACCAACATCCCTCATGTGCCCATGTTGTTGATGGATATTAAGGTTTGCTGATCTAGCATGGCCTCAGCTGGGACTTAGCTCTGGTATTTCATACTCCAGCAGTCTAAGTTGACCTTGTCCTCATAATGGCATTGGGGGTCCAAAAAAGAACATAGGGGTGCACACAGCTTCTGGAGGCCTGGTCTGGCACAATGTGATTTTTACCATATTCTGTTGATCCAGTCAAGGCACACAGCCAGCTCAGATACAAGGATCAGGAAATACCTTGACTTCCTGATGTACAGAGCCGTTACAGGCACATTGCAAAGAGGTGTGGATACAGGAAGGGAAATAATTCTAACCATTTTTGTCATTAAGCTACAATACCCTGTCTCCCTTTCTACACTTTAAATTCTCAAGAACTGTGTCATGTTACTTGTACCCTCAGTATTTGTCACTGTACTTCCCACAGCTTTACCCCAAGTCCTCAAAAAAACATGGTGATGGTGTCCAACTTAATTCATTTGGATGGCTATAACAGACTTCCATACACTGGGAGGCTTATAAGCAATGTAAATTCATTTCTCATTCTGGAAGCTAAAAAGTCCAAGATAAAGGCACCAGCAGATTCCATGTCTGGTAGGAGCTTGCTTCAAGTTTTACAGAGGTCACCATCTCTCTGTGACCTCACATGGCAGAAGTGGCAAAGGAACGCTTCAAGGTCTCTTTTTTAAGGGTGTTAATCCCATTCATGAGGGTTCTGCCCTCATGACCTAGTCACTTATAAAAGGTCCCATCTCCTAATACCATATGCTAGGGGATATGATTTCAACATATGAATTTTGAGGGGACACAAACATTCAGTCTAGAACAGTAACTTTGACCATCATATCCATTTATAACATATCTAGTCAACCAGAAGATGTATTCATTCATGTGGAAATAAGCCTACAGCCACTGTAAATGTTTGTGTTAATCAGTTACAAAGTAATACTTGGTCATCACACAACCCTGACTGCACTATAGAATCAGTTGTGATGCTTTGAAAACTATGGATGCCCACCAGGGACAATTAAATTAGAACATCAGAGGAGGGTTTCTAAGCATCAGGGAAATACAAATCAAAACCACACTGAGATATCACTTCACATCGGTCAGAGTGGCGAAAATGAGCAAATCAGAGGACTCTAGATGCTGGTGAGGATGTGGAGAAACGGGCACCCTCCTACACTGTCGGTGGGAATGTAAACTGGTGCAGACCCTCTGGGAAACAGTGTGGAGGTTCCTCAAAAATTTAAAAATAGAACTCCCCTATGACCCAGCAATAGCACTGCTAGGAATTTATCCAGGGATACAGCAGTGCTGATGCATAGGTCCACATGTACCCCAATGTTTATAGCAGCACTTTCAACAATAACCAAATCATGGAAAGAGCCTAAATGTCCATCAACTTACAAATGGGTAAAGAAGATGTGGTTTATCGATACAATGGAATACTACGTGGCAATGAGAAAGAATGAAATCTGGTCATTTGTACCAATGTGGATGGATCTGGAGAGATTATGCTAAGTGAAATAAGTCAAGCAGAGAAGGACAGGTACCATATGTTTTCACTCATATGTGTAACAGGAGAAACTTAACAGAGGACCATAGGGGAGGGGAAAGGGAAAAAATAGTTAAGGAGAGGGAGGGAGGCAAACCATAAGAGACTCTTAAATACTGAGCACAAACTGAGGGTTGATGGGGATGGGGGAGAGGGAAAAGTGGGTGATAGTCATTGAGGAGGGCACTTGTTGGGATGAGCACTGGGTGTTGTATGAAAACAAATTTCACAATAAATTATATTTTAAAAAATACACCATTTCAGACATGTGTTTGTCCCTATTACTGCCAAGTTGGCGGAAGTTCCTAATTTATAGACCAATATTAATTCTGGGAGAGGAAAAGGATGATTTCTTCTATACGTACCAATGTTTGATTAAACTGGGACCAAGGCAGTCCATAGATAAGAAGTTGTCCCCGGTGATTCTAATGTGCTGCCAGGATTAAGAACTACTTGCCCAGTCAAAGTATTGTCCCAGAATCAGCATCAACATCACCTAAGAACTTGTTAAAAATGCAAACTTTCAGATTCTACCCCATACCTACTGAATCAGAAACTCTGGGGGTGGTGCTCAACAATCTGTTCTAACAAGTCCTTCAGATGATTCTGGTAAATGTTTAAGTTTAAGAACCTCTATATTAGTGTATACTAACAGTGCAAGGAAGCCAAATTAGTGCCAAATGAGGGATACGGATTCCAAGCCCCATACATGTTCCAAGAAAGTCATGTTAGGGAATTCATTGGAATTAGGCCACAGAGGAAAAAATCTGAATGAGCAGAGCAAAGATGGACTTCCAATTCTCCTAGCTAAAAGAAACACATGATTAAGTATACATGGCCATCAGAATCCTTAGGTGGTCCTGGGGCAGTGAGTTGACCACACTAAAGGCTGCTGGGGGTTTATGCAGCAAAGTAGGGATTCCTAATTCCACACTGGAATACAGCCTGTACCAGAATTTCATTAAAAGATGGAAAGCGTCATGAAGGGACTATTCCAATTTCCAGTCCAAATCAGCAAATGACCTTCAGAATCTCTGTTACCTCCAGAGAGTTGGAAACAAAATCATTGATGGAGTGGTGAATTCTCCTGCTATGGAAAAAGGAAGAAGGAATAGCTCACTGTGAGAACATGATACTGCCCTCTTTCAGAGAAAATAGATAATGCCAGGGGCACTATTTCCTTTCCTCATTCAACAAACCCTATTGAGTGTTTCCCATATGCTGGAGATCCCAGTTAGTCACTGGGAATACATCTGGGAACAAAACATAATCTCTGCCCTGAAGGAACTAGCCTAGTCAGGGAGGAGAGTCAAAGGCACCCACAAAATTCACATTACTTTAAGAAGTTTCATCATATCCAGGAAACCACACTTCTGCAGTGTCTTTAAAAAAGAAATGATTCTGTTCAGATTTAGGTATCTATCCTTCATCCCTCCTCCTCTCAGAGGGTTGCCACAGAGAGGAACACACAATGAACAATTGCTAAAATGGGGGGAAAATACATGAGAACACAGCCAACACTGCCCAGTACAGGGTTCTCTCATGAAAAATGGATTCAAGGGCCTAGATTCCTTTTCAAGCATCTAGATGAGTGTTCCTATTCTATTTCCTTTAATCTAGAAATGCTGACTTTGCAAAGAAAGAACCAAGCCAGCTAGCCAATCAGCTTTAGGACAAGGGAGCTGAAAGCCTCCACTGCCCAAGATGGAAAGCTATAAAATAAAATAAAAATTAAAAGTCACCAGACAAGCCTAGACTACCTTTCTGAAGCTTAAGTCAATCTCTGCAGAGGCCAGGCTGCAGATGAGAGAAGAGCATAGAGGAAGTGACTTTATGATTAGTCATCTCCAAGGAATAAGACTGTCTTTTAAAATTAACCATTTGAAAGAGAAACAGTGGAATAGATTATTGAATTATGGACATATTTCTTTTAGGTTTCTTTACAGTTTGTTTTTGAGAGAGAGACAGACAGACAGACAGAACATGAGTGGGGGAGGGGCAGCAAGAGAGGCAAGAGACAGAATCCAAAGAAGGCTCCAGGCTCTGAGCTGTCAGCACAGAGCCCAAAGTGGGGCTAGAACTCACGAACCATAAGATCATGACCTGAGCCAAAATCAGACGCTTAATTGACTGAGCCACCCAGGTGCCCCAGGACACATGCCTTTTAAAGCACAGTAACACTGCCTCATAGTAAAAAATACTCCAATCAATATCTGGGGTTATAAAAAGAATCACCTTTACTACTCTTCTGTCCTTAAAAAGAATATAGTAAGGGGATGAAAAGAGCTGGATCTTACACAAGGAGTAACATTTTAAACTATTTAGCCTATGACACAAAGTTGTGTCAATCCATATAGGGTTATTAACCCAGAGCTCTTATCAAAGAACTTGATTTTTAAAATATCTCCTTTTTTAAAATTACTTCATCATTTACTTGATTGCATGCAATCTCTTGGTTTTAGTTGCTGTGTTCATGTTGGGTCCATTTCCAGCCCATACTTGTTCCCTGAAATCCAGACTTACATATAAATTGCCTCTTTAATACTTCAGTTGGATGTAATAGGCACTTCAAACTTACCAAGTCTAGAAGTTCAGAATCCCTCCCTCTGGAGCCAACTCTTTTGCAAATACCAGCTCTAATCATTCAGTGGTTTCCCATATCACTTTACCACAGAATCCTACACAGAATCCTACATGAGCTGGACCCCACATCTTCATTGACCTTAACCTCTATCCATCTTTTCCTTGTCTAGTCCAGCCCAGCCATAGTAGCAGCTCTGCTGTTCCTGGAATATGTCAACACCTCCACCTTATGTTTTTTGTTCTTCCTTTCCCCTCTTCTCCCAAAGATCCATATGACTTCCTTCTTCACTACATTAGGTCTCAGCTCAAATGTCATCTAAGCAGAAAAAACACTTCCTAACCATCCTAAAATAGCTCTTCCCTCAATCTCAATCCTTTATCTTGACTTATTTTCATTATATTCTTCACTATTTATTACATGTATTTAATGACTTATAGTGTATTTCACCAAACCAAAACATAGAGTCCGTAACAATGAGGCTTTGTCTGCCTTGTTTTTCTATCTCTGGGTGCCTTGAACAGAAGTTGGCATATAGTAGATGCTCTGTAAATACTAGCTACATTATATGATCCATTCACTTCTTTACAAATTGGACCTGTGGCATTTAAGAAACAGTCTTGAATTGAAGCAGTTCTCCTGTGTGTACATAGCCTCCAGCTTTATGTAATAGGGAACACATTATAAATTAAAGAGCCCTTTGGCTCTATGGCTTTTAGAAATTTTGGGTTTTTTTTTCTCTTTTCTAATTTTTAATTCTTTTTAAATTTGAGTACAGTTGACACATACTGTTACATTCGTTACAGGTGTAAAGTTTAGTGATTTGACAAGTTTGTACATCATGCTATTTCACCACCAGTATAGCTGCCATCTGTCCCGTTGCATTACTATTATAGTATCACTGACTGTATTCCTTATGCACTTCTTTTTATTTGCCCGACTTACTCATTCCATAACCGGAGGCCTGTATCTTCCTCTTCTCCTTCACGCATTTTGCCCATTCCTCCACTTCTGATAACCATCAGTTTGTTCTCTGTATTTGTAGTTCTGCTTTTAGAAATTTTGATCTTAACCCATCATTTGCTTGATTCTCCTCTACATACTCACCTCCTTCCTATCTCTCTGGTCAAGTGATTTAAGAATAGTACCAGTATCTCTGAGCCCCCCAAAACTCCAATGAGACTTGTGGTCTGGGAAATTGCTGCCCTGCTTTTTCCAGATGTGAGATTCAGACCCTTCCACATGTGTGAGACAGCATACATGAAAAAATATGAGACTATCTGCGACATTTTTATGGTTGGTGGGAAAACCAGAACATAATAGTTAAATTTGGAACTACCAAGGGAATCCAGGTTGAATAATCATCATAATTCTAAGAAATAAACGTTTATTTCTACTTACAACAAACTGAATAAACTATTTGAAAACAACACTGCTAAAGAGAACTAATAAACCTAATAAATCATGAACTTAAATAAAATTTGTAACAATGGGTTTGCTAAAGGATAACACTTTCATTCTTAATGGCTGCTTTTTGGGGTCTCTTTTTAGCTTCCCAGTGAAATAGTTGGAATATTTGTGACCAGTCTACTCAAAATTCCTTTTCAGAATTTCCAAGGATCTGGAGTGTGCTCAACTTTAATTCAACAATTTGAGTTTCTATTTAAACTGGAACATTATTTGCAACCCCACTGGAAAGAAACATCTAAACTCATGGGTCACCCATGAGAGTGAACCTCTTTGGTAATATACAAAATTAGTAAACTCAAAAGCACTTTTTTGCCAAACCCTCTCAACACATATCGTCTCAGCCCCTGTAAGGTGACTCCAATCTCACTTTTAGGACTATACCCTCCATGCACTTTTGTCATTTGTTCAGTCTCCCATAAAGAATGAGTCCCAATGATGCTAATCTCTGTAGAGAAGAAAAAAAATAATCCTAAAGGCCTTCATTAGGTTCCCCTTCCCTTTTGACTGTCAGATCTAATCACCTCCCCCCTTCATTACTGCCTGTCAGAACGGTAAGTGATAACCAGTTTGATTTTCACCAAGCATATTTAAATTTCACTCTCTGACATTTTAGTAGCAAGGGTCTGGGCAGAGACCAGACCCTTGTTTTATCTTGCTACCACTTAAAATCAAAACATGAAGTCTCATCCACAGTTAGAATTGAAGACATACATGCTCTAAATGCTTTTTTCCTAATCCAGAGACGCACTCCATTTTCTCACCTGAATTTCTTTTAGTAAAGTCACATATAGGAGGAAACTCAGGTTACCTGAGTCCCGTATCTAAGTTTCATAAAGCTTTTTACCCATTATTCTTTTCTTCCAATTCCAAAAGCTAAAAAGAACTTTTCCAGGGATATTTTTTCTCTAAAGTAATATGTACTTCTCTAGTATATTATCTCACATTCTACAGAACCCTTTGAATGTATAGGAGTAAAAACATCACAAAATTCTCCAAAAGTAAAAGATATCTATGGGACCAAGTTTTACACACTCTTTAACATCAAACTAAGCAATATCTATTCAGTACCTATTACAGGCAAATCTCTGATAAAGGCAGTGGTGGATAGAAGACTCTGTGAACAATCATAAGGCAGATTCTTTCTTGTTGTCTTAAAGCATCGACCTCAGGCTAGCAATAAGCTAAGGTGTCTTTGCTTATTTAGGAGGCGTGATTTGAGCAATAGGCAAAAAACACCATAGGCAAAATTGACTTCCTTCCCCAGGTAACAGATTTGGGAACATCAGGAGATTAGTGAGGCCTTCAACTTGAGTTCTTCTATAATTCTCATTCAAAGGACGAGTGTCCCTGTGCAGTGGAGAAGATGGAGCTAAATCACTCTAATGTCTCTGTCAATCAGAGACATACATTTCCCTAATGAGAGAGATGACCATGAAAGTCCTAAGACCTTGGAAACAGCATGGGGGCCACCCCCTTCCTCTTATTGCCTCTCAAGGGGGAAAAAGTAAAGATAGCCATTATCTTGAGGGTTGAAGCTATGAAAATTCAGCCACATTCATATCAAATCATTACCTCTCACTATGGCTTCCTACTAGAGCCACACCCCATAAACACATCCAGTTCAGGTGGCTTCAAATCAGTCACTGTTTGAAATTTTCTTCTTTTTTCTTTTTTTAACCTGTTTTGGGAAGAAAATTAAAACAGGACAGAAGCTGTTTCAAACTGTAACCTTCTCTAGCTACCATCCAGACAGATGAACATTATTATTTTTCAATGACTGTAAAGACTAGTTCTCAGCTGGCTCCTTTGTGTCTTGATCTTTGCAAACTTTTGATGTTCTCTCTTATCTTGAGAATAGCTCCACCTTTTCCTGGTTCAGGCAAGCTTATTGAGGTCACCCAACTTCAAAGTTCCTCTCTGCAGCTCAAATGGTGAAGTTCTCCTGTGTAAGTGTCTAGGGGATGCCTATGGAAGAAGAAATAATACTCTTCTGTAAGGTGATCTGGACCAATGACAATACTGCACTCTTTTTTCCACAAATACCAGTCGTGATTTCAGCATCACAGGCAGTCCTGATAATGTCTCTAAAAGGCATCAGTGTTCTGTGAGATGCTTCCCAGGTATCCTGTTGCAAGATCTAAAGGGTCTCCGAACTGAATACAGTTGCCCAGTTTGTCATAGGCCATGCCAGAAATGCTAATAGATTTCAAATACATTCCCTGGATAGCAAAGGGAAAACTTTGTTTCAAATCCATCCAGCAAGAAGTTAGATGAAGGAATCCCTGCCTGTTCCATACCAACTTTCCTTTCCCTTCGCATGGTTGAGATCAACACATGCAGCCTTCAGCCTTTGACTGCCTAATGTAAAGACATCTATTTGTGCTTATAAATAAATCAATTCACATACAGCCACCCCAAGCTAAGGATTTTAGCAATAATCCCTGTCCACTGTATCTCATCAAGAGGCATCTTTAAAGTGGTTCAAGGGAACTAATTTCTCTGATATCGACCCCCTCCAAACTGGACAAGTCTAAACATATAAGGCATAAAAGACAGAAGAGCCTCAGGAAAACAGACTGCAAATCTTTAAGGAGAGAAAGAGCATAGCAGAAAACAGACAACTAAGGGGCGCCTGGGTGGCTCAGTTGGTTGAGTGTCCGACTTCGGCTCAGGTCATGATCTCACGGTTCGTGGGTTTGAGCCCTGCATTGGGCTCCATGCATATAGCTAGAGCCTGGAGCCTATTTCAGATTCTGTATCTTCCTCTCTCTATGACCCTCCCCTGCTCACTCTCTCTCTCTCTCTCTCTCTGTGTGTGTGTGTGTCTCTCTCTCTCTCAGAAATAAATAAAACATTTAAAAAATAAAAAAAAAAACAGACAACCAAAAAGTCACTGCCTCTAAGGAAAACAAAGAGTCATCTGGGCAGCCTGCAGGCCTAGCACTGTGGCAATGTCAGGCACTCTGTACAAAAAAGAACTTTTGTAAATCTTACTAAAGGTAGAAACAGAAAGAATATCCTTTTTCATTTCTCAAAATATGTGCTTCTTTGACTAAAAGGCCAAATTCTCATAATCAAACCTCACTTCTAGTTAACTATTGTTTTGCTTCTCTGTTTTCGTGTGTTTTAGTCACCAACCTCAGGAGAAAGTCTGATGTAGCAGTTAAGTAGATTCAAATCCCAGATCTATCAATTCCCAGTTGTGTGATCTTGGGAATGTCACCTAACTTCCCTGTGCTTTAGTTTCTCATCTATAAAACAGGGGGAAAAGACCAGTACCTACCCAATGACATGATTTGAGGACTAAATGTGATAATCTGGGTAAAGCACTGGTGCCTGGTACACAGTAAATGCTCAATAAGTACTAGCTAATATGATTATTCCCAAGGGAAGGACAGAAGTAGTCAAAGCATAGGAGGGACAAATTATCTTAGACACTATTAATATACAGAGATACTCGCCTTGGTCCAAAGCCTTTCAGTCTGACTCCTCTGGAGGCCAAACATGATAATGGAGGAGGCTCCATCGGAGGTAAAGGATGCCCACAAGAGGACTGAAGGACAGTGTAGGTTTTCATTGGCAGGATGCTAACTAGCCAAACCTCAGAAAAGTCACAACACCCACTTGGCAAAGTAGATGCTGTCTCCTTTATTGAAAACATCTTAGGAGTATAATCATTAAGATGTATGTTGTTTCCATAGTTTGAACTTGTAATTCTGTTGGCCAGGAGTTGTCAGAGAGAGGATTAGTAAGTGCAATAATGCTTAATAAAGTTGAACTGATGAAAGAAGAGCTTCAGAAAGTAGTCCTGCTTGTGAACAGAACAAAAATACGCTTTTAATTGGAACAAAGCAGGCACTTCTCAAAAGGTCCTAGGGCCTGACAGGCATACTTCCCACAGTTTAGTACCCGAATGTTTTCCAGAGTCACCCACACACCAGAGAGACACCACAGGTCTGTTTGTTTTGTGACTATGTAAGATGGATCGACAATGGTGGAAATTCTCAAATCTGCCACGTGTAAGGCTAGCACAAACACCGCTTAGATGAAACGATAGAAAGTCCCTAGGATTAGTGCAAGATTGTGGGGCTGAGCTGCAGGGCCTTGGGCTTCTGAACTGGCAAAGGAAGGAGAGTGCCAGAAAGGAGTGGGCCTTATTAGAAAGTGATGGAGGAAATTATACATGTGGCTTAATTGAGTAAAATTTATCACTAACCTAGAAATCCTCAGGCAGCCAAAGAAGCAACAGCTTCAAGAACAAAAGGGCAGGGGTGCCTGGGTAGCTCAGTCGATTAAAGCGTCCGGCCTCGGCTCAGGTCATGATCTCACGGTTCGTGGGTTCGAGCCCCATGTCAGGCTCTGTGCTGACAGCTAGCTCAGAGCCTGGAGCCTGCTTCAGATTCTGTGTCTCCCTCTCTCTGACCCTCCCCTGCTCATGCTGTTTCTCTCTCTCAGAAATAAATAAAAACATTAAAAAAAAAAGAACAAAAGGGCAAAACTAAATATGAGGACTGAGAGGCAAGAGCACAGAGTGGTAAGGCTGCATTTCCCATGGATTTATACACAAGGAAAGACAATGACAGAATGCATCGTATGGTCTGTATCTACACAGGGTTAAGCTGGCACACCATTATGTTGACAGAATGTTCAGAGAAAGACCACATTGGTCATTAGCCAACCATCTTACCCCATTGAGAGACAGGTAAGCAGACAAGCAGCTATGAGAGGGATTCGAGTGTATCATAACCTATGAGTACAAGTTCACAAACACATATAAAACTGTCCAACCAACAGTGGATTTAAAGGAAGGTAATTTAAACACAGAGGTGGCAACAGATCATGGAAGTGAAAGGACTTCAGACTTGATTCTCAGGTAATATCAACTTTTAATATTTAAATGGGGAAGGGGTACCATTTGTTTACCCAATATCAACTAAATCTCTTGGTTATACCAAAGTTGCCCTAAGGTAACACCATGGCTGTCCATCTTTAAAATTCCATTTCTTAGAGTAGAATATTAACTATGTGTTCCAGCTATCCTATTACTACAGACATTGCCATACTGCTTTGCCACATCTACCTTCTCTACTCCCACTACTGCCTCCCCTACCACCCCCACCCCCACCATCACTGTCACTATTTCTCCCATTTCTGCCACCCCCTCCATCTTCACTGTCACCACTTCTACCCCTACCACCACCTTCACTTCCACATCTACTGTTACCAGCAGCAGCTCTAACAGTTCCACTACTCTCATTCTCAATTCATTTTTACTATAACTTCCACCATTATCATCACCACCTTCATCATCATCACTTCTACCTCCCGTCTATTTCTACCAATACCACTGCCACTACCATCTTTGTCTCCACCAATACCACCACCACCATCACTACTAACTCAATCAACCAGCACCACCTCTTCCTCTTCTACCACCTCCATCACCAATCTGTCCACCTCCACTTTCATCACCACCACCTCCCCTTCACAGACTCCACCACTATTGATACCTCCTCCACTTCTCATACTTTTACCCAAACCAATTCTACTACCTCCACCACCACCACCACCATCACCACCTCCTACTATGTCCATTACAGTTTCTACCAACTCCTGGGACACCTCAACCTCTGCTATCAATACCATCACCTCCTCCATTTCCACCACTTTTACCATCTCTGCCATCATCACTACCACTGGTAACTATGTAGCATCCACCAGCATCAAAACCACCTTCACCATACCCATCATCTCCACCACCACTGTCACAACCTCTATAATCACCAACTCCATCAATAACCACTGCTACCGTATTAATTCATCTATAAGCTAGGAGCTAAGCTTTTATAACCACTACTACTATTTAATTCTCACAGAAACCTTATGAGAATATTCTTATTCTAATTTTATAAATGAAAGTCAGAGAAGTTATGACACTTGTTCCAAGTCACACAAGTAAAAAGTATATTTAAATTTTCATTCCAGGAGTGTATAATTCTGTATTCCTATGTTCTACAGAATTGTGGACTATTCTCTAAAAAGAAAGTAAGTATAAAGAGAGTAAATATACTTTCTCTACACACCTACAAGGACAAAACAAAATGCAGTAAGTGTTAAGATCAGAAATAGAAGTATGTAACTCATGGACAGCTGCCCTCCTCCTGTATCAAGTACAGATTTAGTCTATGACCAAGATAAGCTTATCATTATGAGGTAGCCCTGAAGATGATACAAATATGCCATCCGGAGAATTGAATCTATCAAAAACATCTGGTTTTACAAAAGTTGATGTCTCCCCATTTCTTTAAGTGAAGATTTATTACAAGTAAGCTAGTGGACATTTTGAAATAGAAAGCATATTTCAGAAACAAAACATAAAAATATATGTTTGCTGTTGATACATACCTTTAAGTCTACATATTGGACACTGAAATGAATTGCTCATCTCCTTAATATGGTGTGGTCTTAGTTAATATTGCTTTAGAATATCTATATAAATTAGAAGAAAGGAAAGCATCATCATTGTTTCCTTATCCCATAATATTGAACCAACTTTAGGAATTTAAAAAAAAAAGTCATCATATGACCTAGCCAACAGTCTCAGGATATCTTCCAAATGATAAACTAGCCCCATAACCTTAATCCTAAAATCCAGGCAAAAATCACTGTTTGAAGTAGTAGAAAGAATCTGAACTAGAGTTAAGCAGAACCGACTTTTAATCACATATATTTACTTATTAGTTCTGCTACTCTGGATAGTTTTATTTAATCATTAATTTCTCAACTGGTAGTCTTAGGCCCACTGTCATGTCACATATTGTACAGGTGTGGCAAGATTATTAATGCCCTTAGCCATATAGGAGAGCACTATATCCACTCCCATGCATTCAACTTCTTACTAAAATATGAATCATTCTCAAATTTACATCTCCATTCTTGACTTCACTTCTGAGCTCCAGAGCCAAATTTCAAATTTCCTTCTATACATAGTCAAATAGATAACATATCAGCATCTCAACTTTTCCATCTACCACTAATCTCAACAAGCTTAAATTCCTCCTGTCTCTTAACAACATCATCATCCCATTAGTTGATCAGAACACTTCTATCCTTACATTTCGCCACACTGTACACCACATTATTATACCATCATGGCAAATCTTGGGACTCTCCTTTTACAATACCTCAAACATTCTTTGTACCCCTACTGCCCTAGTTCAACCTAACATTAGTTTTCTTTCACGTCTTTAATATTAGCATTCTCAATAGTCAACATGCTTTGGATCCCACTTGACCCCAATTAATTCTATAGTCTGTTCAACATTTGAGTCCTTGATGAATTAATCCTAAAATGTAAAACTAGTCATGTGTTGTATGTGAATATAATCCCTCACTCTTTGTTATATCCACACCCTTTAAAATGTGACTTCACAAGAGCTACAGCTCTTCCTCAAGAGGGAAAGGCTAGCAAAAAATAAACATGTGGGACTACATCAAACTAAGAAGCTATGCACAGCAAAAAAAAAAAAAAACAATCAACAAAATGAAAAGGGAACCCACAGAATGGGAGAAAATATTTGCAAACCATATATCTGATAATAATCAGGGTTAAAATTTTAAATCCAATTTAAAAATAGGCAAAAGACTTGAGTAAATACTTTTCAAGAAAGCAATACAAATGACCAACAGGTGCATGAAACAGTGCTCTATATTAGTAATCATTAGGGAACTGCAAATAAAAACCACAATGAGACTCATACCTATTAGGACAGCTTTTAGCAAAAAGATGAAATAGCAAGTATTGAAGATGATGTGAAGAAAAGGGAACACTTGGGCAATGTTGGTGAAAATGAAAACTGGTATAGCCACTATGGAAAAACAGTATGGAGGTTCCTCAAAAAATAAAAAAAATAAAAAAACACAGAACTACTATATGATCCAGCAATCCACCTCTGGGTATATATCTGGAAAGAAATGAAATCAGCATCTCAAAGAGGTATTGAAACTCTCATCTTTACTGCAGCATTATTCATAATAGGAAAGATGAAAACAACCAAAATGTCTGTAAATGGATGAATGGATAAAGAAAATGTGGTATGTATATATAGGAGATGGAATATTATTCCTGCCATTTGCAAAAGCATGGATGAACCTAGTATGCTAGATACTATGCTAAGTAAAATAAGCTGGAGAAAAGCAAATATTATATGATCTACTTTAAATATGGAATCTTAAAAAAATGTTGAACTCACAGAAACAGAGTACGACAGAGGTTAGCAGAGATGGGGGGTCGGTAGAATGAGGGTGAGAGAGTTGCTGGTCAAAGGACACAAGCCTTCATTTATAACATGAATTAGTTCTGAGGATCTAATATATAGCATGGTGATTATAATTAGTAACATGGTATTATATATTTCAAATTTACTAACAAAATAAAACTTAGGTGTTCTCATCACACACAAAAAATGTAAATATGTGAAGAGACAACTGTGTTAATTAACTTTTTTGTGGTAATCATTTCACAATGTGTTATGTGTATCAAATCATCACACTATACACTTTAAGAACATATTTATCTGTAAATTATACTCCAATAAATCTGGGAGAATAAAAAGGAGGGAAAGGCTGTTTTACCGTCCCTTGAATAGTGAAGAATTGTGACTTGCTATGGAAAAAAATAAAAAATAAATACATGAGGCAAAAAATCTGTGTGCAAAATCTAAACCTGGATATTAGGAATCCTTACTTGCTTTCACTCTCTATTTATAAATCATTTACTCTCCAGTTGAATAAAGCCACACTGCCCTGCTGGAAGATAAGGGACCAGGGAGAACAGAGGGAAACTTCCCCAGTTGATGCCATCTTAGACCTCTCTGTCCCCAGCCAAACCAAAAGATGATCACAGATAAATAAGCAAGCCCAACCAAAACCAGAAGAACCATCCAACAGACCCCACCCCAAATTACTGACCCTCAGAATCAGAAGCTGAGTAATAGCTGATTGAATTTTTAAAGACACTAAAATTTTTTTTGGTTTGTATCAATCAGCAAAACCTTATTGATACATTTACCCCTTTGGGTAATGAGCTTGTAATGCATCTCCACTGAGTAGGAAACAAACTAAAATCAGTCTGATATAAAAGTACTCCATGCCTACACAACATATATTCTAATTTGTCCTTTAAAATTTATCTCCTATGTTTCCATTCATATTCTCACACAGCCACTACCAGACCATTTTCCCAATTTTTGCATATATGTTTATCCTTATTAATTTAGTATTTTTTTCTAAATTTATTCACATCTAACATTGCTTCCTACATAATCTCTCTTCTAGGCAATGTTATCTAAGCAACTATACCTGATAGACTAGTCACTTTTTTGTGAATATATAAAAAAATAATTCTTAACTATTAAAATAAACATACAAACAGTAAAATAAAAAGATTTTCATCCAAGTCCTACACAGCATTTTCACTAGAACATGATAATCATTCTACTTTCTCTCAAACTTTTTAAAAGTCTGGATTATTGTGATACAGTATATGATAGAGAAAATTTTTAATTTGGTGTCCCGTAAGTTATTAAATGGTTCTGAATTTCAGGTGGAACCAGAGTTTTAAGAAGCTAGAAATAAAAACTAAGGAATTCTTCTCTATGTAGACCAGAAAAAATCTACAAGGAATTTGATGCCTATGGGAACTATTACAACAGGGGTATAACAGACTTAACATTAAGGGAGATTGGAAACAAGGGACCAGATAGGGAACAATTTCATTAGTCTAAGAAAGAGCTAATGTGAGAAGTAAATTAGAAAAGAGGTAAAAATCACCTATACTGAACTGAACTGGCCAGGGGAGAGGAATCAGAGTTTTAATATTTTTAAAATAGATCTGAGAAGGGAACCATATGTGGAAGATAATGAAGATAATTCTATTCATTGTTGAAGGAGGTGAAGATCATTCTGAAATTTGGCTGTGATATAATTGTACTGACAAGGTTAAGGGGAACAACTGATTTAGTAGACACTGAGGTATAAAAGACAATAGTGAAGATGTTGAGTTTTATTTTAGATGTGATTTTTGCACCAGGGTTTAAGCCTAGGATTTGACAAACAAGAGGATGGAGAAAACAGTTTTTGAGAAGCATTGATAAGGCAACTCCAGAGAGATAGATATAGCTAGGATGGCATACCAAGTGGTATTGGTCTGATTTTATTTTGTCTGATTTGTTTACATGAGTCTGAATTTCTTCTTCAGTATCTTCAACTTTTGCATGAAAAACCAGTATTGTTTTTTATTTCATTTTTGTTTATATCTCCAGTCTATTCCAATCTATGAGGAGGAAATGCATGTTTGTTAGTGTGAGCTGCTGAGAAATTGAAGTTGTCTGTTATACGGTACTACTGCAGCAAAACCTGGCTAATATACTGCTTCTTGGTAGGAATTAATAGCTCACTGAATATGGGTATAAAAAAATGGAAAGAGTCAAAGTTTACTTTGAAATTCAGAAACTTGGTGACTAAGAATGAAAGTGTTACTCCCATTATATATTCATGTGCTAAGTAAGTATTTATGTTTTTCTTTTTACTCTTTATATACAACTTTTTAATGCATTTACAATAGTAAATAAAACTATTATTTGGGGAAGAGTTTTGAACACTTGTGCAACAAATACCCTGTGAAAATATGAAAACAGTGGACATTTTCTTGGGAAAAAAAAACAACAAACAACATTTCATGGATCATCATGAATCCTAATCTCAGAAAAGCATTAAAAAGAAGATTTTTTTAAAAAAAGGCTTTTGTTGATATTCTCCTTACTGGATGCTGGAATCTTCTTTACCTTTCTTTATATCATCTGACTGCAGCATTTAGATTGTGATCAGAGAAGGGTGGGTCTCATGTATTCTGAGCAGAGCTATAAAACGTGTCTTCATTACAGTTTGAAAAGACTGGCCAAGATCATTGTCTGGGAGAATGAATTAAGATATATAAAGCACTGCATCTGAAATCAGTAGTGTATAGATAATGGCACTCATTAATTTTCAATCATTCACTGAAAAATATGTTGGAGGATGAAGGAAACTTTAGAGTAAAAAATTGCTTAAGTTGCTTTCCTCAAAAAATGGAATATGGACAATATTTCTAATGAAAATTTTTTGTTTGATAGAAACTTACAGAAGTTTATGTATTCCAGATTAGCAATTTTCCATTCAAGACTGTCCTCTAAAAAGGAAACAGTGTTAGTATAAAATATAAAAATATTTACCTCCTTTAACTCATAAGAAGACAACAGAGCCTTCCACAGAACTCCCTAAGTCTTCTCACACACATCCTATTGGGCACACATATTACTATTAGACACACCTGAAAGGGATAGTAAGATTGAGCCAAACCAAGGAAAGGTGGTCATCTATACCAACATCTCCTCAACTCATTCCAGGTTGACCCTATCTAACAAGTTGTCACTTGTTCTTTTGACCCTGAGAATCTACATGTAATAATTTTTACTTGAAAGGAGGGGGGGGAGGTTATATTTGAAACAATATGAGAAATTTCTCAAAGCACCAAAAATAAAATTGTTCTTTGCCTTGGCCTGCCACAATTACTTCATTGCTATGACATATGACATCATAGCTAGTCCTCAGACTCGGGGGTGTTTCTAATGAGCTGGAGTTGGAAGGGTCCCAGTGGAATGCAGTGAACCAAAAGGCCCACTGTTCTTTCAAATTCCAACATGATATTAGGAGGGAAAACAAAGGGCTCTTCAAGAGCCAGAGGTCAACCTGTTAAGTGGTATCAAAAGGTGGAAATAATGAAAGGGAATGGCGAGACAGTTTCAGAGCATAGCAATAGATAATTGTTACCTGTCTCTACTGTTTTATTATTTTACTTCAAGAATAAAGGTAATGAATATGGTATTTTCAAAATATCCTGATAAACTGGTGTTTTATCATAGGAGATCTTTGACACAGAACTTTTTCAAAAGAAAAATTATTACAGTTTCCAATGTGTGTATGTATGTATATGTATACATAATGAAAAAATATTTTCAATTTTAAAAACTACACGTAGGGAGTAAATGAAAACAAAGATACAAATGTTTACCCAGTCCGTGAGTTAGGTCTCTTTCTGCTACTGGGCATAAAGGACCCTCAGAGAGACAGCCACCTTCCCTAGGGTCCATGTGAACTATTAACTACATATTCCCTTCTGGGAATGTATCTAATTATTTAGCCAATTTATCACCAAGACAGCCCCAGTGGCTAACCCCAACATCAATATACCAAAGGTCACAGGAACTAACAGGAGCCTCTCCATAAGCCAAAAGTCAGAAATGGACATGGTTATCTCATTCCTAGTTCTGCGACTCACCCCTAATGCTCAGCTAGCCTAGAGAACTTAGACAAGCTTCTGGTCTTACAATAACCAAACAAAAATGACCAATTATATCCAGTTTCTAAATATACTCACAAATTTCAGGACAGATCTGTTCAACACATATCCTTCTATCTATGAAAGAGTTGGGGCAAAGGGAGGGTGGTGCTGTACATTACCTTTAAGCTTCTAAACACGCTCCAAATCTGTTTCCTTGGGAAGCCCATGAAAGGACCAGAAGTATACTGGGAGAGTTTAGTATAGCCATATTTAAAAATGAAGGAGCTATAGAGATACATAACTAAGAATATGTAAGATTTGAATAAAACAGCTTTGGTATAATGGACCCAGATAAAGACTTTTATAGCCAACAAACATAGAATATACCTTATTTTAATTTTCTATTATGAAGGATTTCTCAAGCATACATAAAAGTATACAGAGCAATATAGTGAACTTCAATGTGTTCATTAAGCAGCTACAATAAGTCGTTAATATTAGCCAGCAAAATATTCTCTATTTCTTACCAATGACTTCTCCTATCCTTTTCACTTTTCTTCCTTTTCCTTTATTTTATGGAGTCATAGTACACACACCTTTTAAACTCCTGTGGTATATTTATTGCAAAATGTTCCCAGTTTTTCACATATCCTTGCCCTTTCCATGTTAGTTCATTGCCCTCCCAACATCAACAGCACAGACTCTGACATGAAACTTATTTTAGCCAAAGTTATCTTAGCAGAAATAGCAGACAATTGAAATAGTGCTTCTGCCTTCTCTCTTTGTTTCCCCATACCCATGAGAAAATGCCTGAGCTAGCTAACTGGAGGTTGAAAGTCCCAGTGATCCTATCTGAGGCTACCCTAAATTATCCAACAGCCAGCCAATTTCCAGATCATCAAATAAACCTAGCCAAAATCAGCAGAACTTTCTAGCCAACCATCCCTGGACTGTTAGCAGTAAGTGCTATAAAAATAATCAACTAAGGACTTGTAGTTGTTTCGCAGCATTATTCCGACAATAGATACCTGACACAGAACCTATGGATTATTTATAATTATTATGTATTTCCGGTCAAGATGCAAAAAGAGGCACACAAAAGACAACAGCATCCCCCATACACATAGAAATTAGATACATAGATACATAGATAGACAATATTTTTAGTCAGTCAAAACAAATACCAGCTAATAAATTATGCATTAAAATAAAATAAGTGAAAACAGAGAGAACAAAGGCTGACAGTGCCAGCTTTTGAGCTCTGATCTGGACAGAGATGCTAGTGGCCTGAATTTATTACCCAGAGGGAAATATGGCCCAAACACACCAGAGACCAGAGCCAGGGCCACTGCGTGAGTTAGGGGACTAGCGCAAGGCTCCTGGAGTATGAACATAGTCTGAGAAAAGCATTCATTACCACCACCAATATATTTATAGTCCACTGATTCCATTAAGAGTACCAAGACAATTCAGTGGAGGAAAAGAATAGTCTTTTCAATGCTGGGACAAATGAGTATCTATATGAATGAGAAAACTGGACTCCTAAAATCACATCATATATAAAAACACCCAAAACAGGTCAAAAATCTAAATGTAAGATCTAAAACTATAAAATTCTTGGAAGGTAACATTGATGTAAATCTTCACACCCTTTATAATACATTGGTTTCTTAGGTATGACACAAAAAGCACAAGCAATCAAAAAATAAACTAAATAAATTGAATATCACCAAAATTAAAAACTTTTGTGTTTCAAAAGACCTCATCATGGTTTGCCTCTCCCCCTTTCCCCCACTATTTCCCCTCTTCTTCTCCTCCATGGTCCTCCGTTAAGTTCCTCCTAATCCTTCTATACATGCAAACATATGATATTTGTCCTTCTCTGCCTGACTTATTTCGCTCAGCATAACACCCTCAAGGCAAACCATGAGAGACTCTCGAATGTTGACAAAAACTGAGGACTGATGGATGTGGGGGGCGGGATGAGCACTGGGTGTTATATGGAAACCAACTTGACAATTAACTATTTGTAAAAAAAAAAAAAAAAAGACATTATCAATTTGTTCTCAGCATTCAAGAGTCTCTCATTGTTTGCCTCCCTCCCTCTCCCCAACTATTTTTCCCTTTCTTCTCCTGCTTCATCCTCCACTAACTTCCTCCTAATCCAGCTATATGTGCAAACATATGGGCATGGAAGAGGGCACTTGTTGGGATGAGCACTGGGTGTTATATGTAAACCAACTTGATAATAAACTATAAAACAAACAAACAAACAAAAGACATCATCAAGAAAGTGAAAAGATAACCAATAGAATGGCAGAAAATATTTGCAAATCATACAGCTGATAAGGGTCTAGCATCCAAAGAATAAAGAACTTTTGCAGCTCAATAATAAAACTGAACCCAATTTAAAAATGAGCAAAAGACTTGAATGGCCATTTCTCCAATGAAGATACACAAATGATTATAAGTACATGAAAAGATATTCAACATCGTAGTCATTGGCTCAGTTGTTAAGCGTCTGACTTCAGCTCAGGTCATGATCTCATGGTTCGTGATTTCTAGCCCTATACCTGGTGTGCTGGACCCCCCTTTGAGTGAGCTCATGTCCTACTTCGGGTGAACACGAGCCCTACTTCAGGTGAGCCCTGCTTCTCTCGTTCTCTCTCCCTCTCTTTTCCACTCTCCTCCTTCCTCCCTCCCTCTCCCTGCCCCTTGTGGGATTCTCTCTCTTTCTCTCTGCCCCTGACTGGCTTATACCCTCTCTCTCTTGAAAGAAAGAAAGAAAGAAAGAAAGAAAGAAAGAAAAGAAAGAAAGAAAGAAAGAAAGAAAGAAAGAAAGAAAGAAAGAAAGAAAGAAAAAGAAAATGCAAATCAAAACTACAATGTGATATATCTTCACATCCACTAGAATGACTGTTAATAAAAAAGATAGAAAAGAACAATTATTACTTAGGATGTGGAGAAACTGGAACCCCATGCACTGCTGGTTGGAATGTAAAATAGTGCAGCCTTTTCAGAAAACCATTTGGCAGTTTCTCAAAAAGTTAAATATGAAGATATCATATGACCCAGCAATTCTATTCCTAAGTGTACATGCAAGAGAGCTAAAAGTATATGTTGGCACAAAAATTTTTACACAAATGTTTGCAGAGGTATTATTCATCATAGCCATAAAGTATACACAACTCAAATGCATGTATGAATAAACAAAATATGGTATATCCGTATAATATTATTCCACCATAAAAAGTTATTAAGTACTGGTTCATACTACAACACAGATGAACACGGATCAACCTTGTACACACTGTGCTAAGTAAAAGAAGCTAGACCAAAAAAAAAAAAAGCCACTTATTGTATGATTCTAATTACATGAATTGTCTAGAGTAAGCAAATACATAGAGATAGAAAGTAAATTTGTGGTTTCTAGGTGTTAAGGGAGAAATGGGAAGTGACTGCTAATGAATACATGATTTCTTTTGAAAGTGATGAAAATGTTCTAAAATGAGACAGTTGTGACAGTTGCACAACTTTGGGAATATACTAAAAACTATTATACACCTTAATAGTGTGTGTTTTAGGATACATGAATTATATTTCATTAACAAGAATAATAGAGACACATAGGGGACAGATTCAGTAGATTTACCAATATCTAATGGGAGTTCCAGAAGGAGAATGAAGAGGAAAAAGCAGAGCATCAATACTCAAACAGGTGAGACCTTTTCAGTTTGTAGGATTACATGAAACTTCAAATTAAAATAATATACTGAGTGTGGAACTGGATTGATAAAATAAATCCGTACATGAATTTGGTGAGAATGAAGAAAAAAACCTAAGTTGCCAGAGAAACTATAAATTACCTAGAAAAGAATGACAAAGATACTAATTGCAGCCTCTAAAAAAATTCCAATAGCTTTTTTAAAAAATAATGGCACATTACTATTATATTATTCAGGGGAAAGTACTTTCAATTGGAACTCTATATTCAGTAAAGCTATAACTCAAAGTACGAGGTTCCAGAAAAGGGCATTTGTATATTTCAAAGGAAAATCAGTGAATCCCCAAAAGTTAAAATTTATGCAGGACACATTATTTGGCTACATTACAATAAATTATATATTCACAATAAACAAAACATTTTTCAAGGAAGCTACTTTAAAACTGACTTTAGGGGCGCCTGGGTGGCTTAGTCGGTTAAGCGTCCGACTTTCGCTTAGGTCATGATCTCGCGGTTCGTGGGTTTGAGCCCCGCGTCGGGCTCTGTGCTGACTGCCAGCTCAGAGCCTGGAGCCTGTTTCAGTCTGTGACTCCCTCTCTCTCTGACCCTCCCCTGCTCACACTCTCTTTCTATCTCTCCTAGAAATAATAATTAAAAAAAAAAACCTGACTTTAAAATTTTTCTAGTTTTGAGAAGAATGCTGGTGCAATTTTGATTGGGATTGCATTGAATGTGTAGATTGCTTTGGGTATGCTGAGTGAAATAAGTCAGGCAGAGAAGGACAGATACCATATGTTTGCACATATAGGAGGATTAGGAGGAATTTAACGGAGGACCATGGGTGAGAAGAAGGGGAAAATAGTTGGGGAGAGGGAGGGAGGCAAACTATGAGAGACTCTTGAATGCTGAGAACAAATTGAGGGCTGATGGGGGTAGGAGGGGAGGGGAAGGGGGGTGATGGGCATGGAGGAGGGCACTTGTGGGGATGAGCACTGGGTGTTATATGGAAACCAACTTGACAATAAACTATTTTTTAAAAATAAAAAATAAAATTTTTCTAATTCCTCTAACAGGAAATCAGAACTAAAATTAAACATTATTTAAAATGAATGACGGGGCGCCTGGGTGGCACAGTCCGTTAAGCGTCCGACTTTGGCTCAGGTCAAGATCTCACGGTTCATGGGTTTGAGCCCCGTGTCGGGCTCTGTGCTGACAGCTAGCTCAGAGCCTGGAGCCTGTTTCAGATTCTGTAACTCCCTCTCTCTCTCTCACCCTTCCCTGCTCACATTGTCTCTATCTCTCTCTCAAAAATAAATGAAACACTAAAAAATTTTTGTTTAAAAAATAAATAAAATGAATGACAAGAAGAGTATAAATGACCAAAAATAGCACTTTTAATTATTTATTATTCTACTTTTTCTAAATACTCCCCACATAACTCAAGATAATTTTTTTCACCTTTTAATATGTTTATTACCTTATTTTTTGGCTGCATACTCTTTTTTTTTTTTACAAATAGTTTATTGTCAAATTAGTTTTCACATAACACTCAGNCTTAGGCTCTTTCCACGTTTTAGCTACTGTGGAGAGTGCTGCTATGAACATTGGGGTACATGTGCTCCTATGCCTCAGCATTTCTGTATCCCTTGGGTAAATTCCTAGCAGTGCTATTGCTGGATCATAGGGGAGTTCTATTGTTAGTTTCCTGAGGAACCTCCACACTGTTTTCCAGAGGGGCTGTACCAGTTTACATTCCCACCAACAGTGTAGGAGGGTGCCCGTTTCTCCACATCCTCGCCAGCATCTAGAGTTCTCTGATTTGCTCATTTTAGCCACTCTGACTGGCATGAGGTGGTATCTCAGTGTGGTTTTGATTTGTATTTCCCTGATGAGGAGGGATGCTGAGCATCGTTTCATGTGTCTGTTGGCCATCTGGATGTCCTCTTTGGAGAAGTGTCTGTTCATATCTTCTGCCCATTTCTTCACTGGGTTGTTTGTTTTTCGGGTGTGAAGTTTGGTGAGTTCCTTATAGATTCTGGATATTAACCCTTTATCTGATATGTCATTTGCAACTATCTTTTCCCATTCCGTTGGTTGCCTATTAGTTTTCTGGGTTGTTTCCTTTGCTGTGCAGAAGCTTTTAAGCTTGATGAGGTCCCAATCGTTTATTTTTGCTTAACTCAAGATAATTTTATGCACCTTAGATCATATTGATTTCATTTCTCTATTTTTATTTTTATTATCTATTTCTACTTTTTTCATTTTTCATCTTTCAGCATTCTATTCTACATTTCTGTTTCTCTATTTCTCTTCTGTATCCTTATTTCTATTCTGCATTTCTATTTTTTTATGTGTTAGCTGTATACACCATAGACTGATGCTCAGATACAAATAAGGGAAATCTTATTTATTTATAATATCTCATTTCTCTTCTTATTCTCTTGCTAGTATTTGATATTCCTGCTGTTGTGATTTAGTTCCTCTTTTCATTTTCCTTAAGTCCCAATTCCCCTGTCCTCCTGAGGTTCTCTCCTGTCTGTAGTACCTGGGTCCATCTCAAGGCTTGTTACATTTCCACCCTTGCCCCAGCTGAGGTTCTTGCCTCAGTTTAGTCTGCTCTGGCCACCCACTTCTCCCACCCCCTAGGGCCAGAACTTTGTGCACATTCAAATGCTTGAAGTTAGGCGGCTTCTCTGCCCAAAGCCCCACATATGTTGCCCCTTGCACTGGGGCTGTCCTCACCGCTACCATATTGGCACTACCAGTGCTGGTCCCCCACTGCCACTTACTGAGTTCTCATATTCCAGAAGGGAACGTAAAAACTTGAATGGTTATGACGATTTTATGCTCCTCAACACTCTCCTTCACAGCTGTATGTACCTTGCCAGGATGGATGCATCAGGGCTGATTACCAAGACCCCTCTTTTCATTCTTAGGCCCCATTAATGGGTCTAGCTCACTTTGTCACAATTAGGAAAAAAATCTCTCTACTGCAAGGCTAAGAAAAGAGTCATGTAGCAAGTGGCATCTGATTCTTTTAAAAAGGTAAACCGTTGAAAAAACAGTGGATGTAATTAATGACTGTGCTTTCAGTTTATGAAAATTCATCAAGCTATGTATTTGATTTGTGCACATTTCTGTATATATATTATGTTATAGTAAAATAATTATTTTACTAAGTAGTTTTAAAATTTGTCATAATTTTAGAATTTAAAAATAAGAAATAGAATTAAAAGAATTTTAAAAACTACATGAAAAAGTTAACATATCTACAGATAGAAAATGTTACAAGAATTTCAGCTTAGAGTAGGAAGTACAAGGGCTCTATATAATTTCCTTTGTTCAATCTTTCTGAATTTTCTAGATTTTTGGTTATTAGAAGGCTCTCCCTTATGTTTTATGTTATTATATTACATTATATTATTATATTAGTACTGTCTATCTCCTAAATTATCTCTAGTAACCTCTCTCTTCTCTCTGAAGAGCATTTTTGAACAGAAAAGAGATAAGAAGGATCTTGGATCACTATCCACTGTGCGTCTTTACCTATGCCCCATATTTTCTCTTGTCCCCACTCTTATTTTTATTCCTTCTTCATCTGAATCTTCATCACTGTCTTCATCTCCCTGTATTTTTCCATTTGCCTGAAATGAACTCTTTAACTCTATCTCCCGTGCTGTTTCAAAAATTCCTTATTTAAAAAAAAAAATTCCTTATTTTACTCAGTAAATCTTTAACATATATCAGGAAAAAAATGCTTTTAAGTTTTTTCTTTTATAGTTGGTTTCCATATAACACCCAGTGCTCATCCCAACAAGTGCTCTCCTTCATGTCCATCACCCCTTTTCCCCTCTCCTCTACCCCCACCAGCCCTCAGTTTGTTCTCAGTATTTAAGAGTCTCTTATAGTTTGCCTCCCTCCTTCTCCTTAACTATTTTTTTTAAAAATGCTTTTAAACGTTTTCATAACAGCCAAATGAAGCTATTAAATAAAAGATGTCTTCAGGTTAATCACAATAATGAACTGGGACAATCTGAACAGGGAGAAGTCTCAAAACATTTTTCATTTTGATTCAGCCTTAATATTTTGCTTTAATCAGATATCAACTTTGAGATAAACCTTTTAGAAGCTGTTTACAACTAACCCAGAACAGTTTTTAAACAATCCCCCCTTTATCTGATGGAGTGAAGATTGTCAGAGATGAGCCCCAGCTGGGGCCCAAATTAGAGTAATTAAGAAGCAAAAGCCAAAGTACTTTCCTATAATGTGTTTATTTTAATAGAAGATTAAACAGTATTACTGGTACAGAATTTGTCATACTTATAGAAACAGAGAGGGCATTGCTTAAGTGCTATGTGTAACAGATATTAAATTAGAGTCCTAGAACACAAGACTGGGTCATCAAACAGTAAGAGATATGCTAAAAAAGACATGTAATGTTACTTTTATGGTAAGAATTAAGGCATTACCATATAAGGAAATGGCTCATTAAAACTATCACAAAATATTTCTGTCATGCTTATAAAAGTCAATTAGAAATCAAAAAATTTTTAAAAATCATACAATATTCAATGCTGTTTACATCAGTATCTCCTGACTCAAAACACATGCACTATTGTATTTCGGTACTAAAATTTAGTAAGTCCATCTTTGGATTTATTTCAAATGCTTTTCACAAATGTGGTTAATTGTAGATTTTTTTAAATTTTTTATCTTAATTCCAGTATAGTTAACATACATTGTTATATTAGCTTCAGATGTACACACTAGTGATTCAACAATTCTGTACATTACTCAGTGTTCCTCATGATAAGCATATTCTTAATCTCCTTCACCCATTTCTCTCATGTCCCCACCCACCTCCCCTCTCATAACCAACAGTTTGTTCTCTATAGTTAAGAGTCTGTTTCTTGGTTTGTCTCTTTTTTCCTTTGTTCACTTTTTTCTTAAATTCCACCTATGAGTGAAATCATATGTAATTTGTCTTTCTCTGATTGACTTATTTTACCTGCATTATACTCTCTAGCTCCATCCATGCCATTATAAATGGAAAGATTTAATTTTTTGATGTTTGTTTATTTTTGAGAGAGAAAGAGACAGAGAGAGAAGGAGCGTGCATACACATGAGTGAGGGAGAGGCAGAGTGAGGGAGACATAAGATCCAAAGCAGGCTCCTTGCTGACAGCAGAGAGCCCAATGTGGGGATCAAAGTCATGAAACAGTGAGATCACCACCTGAGCTGAAGTCAGATGCTTAACTGACTAAGCCACCCAGGCAACCTGAGATTTCATTGTATTTTTATGGCTGAATAATATTCCTGTGTGTGTGTGTGTGTGTGTGTGTGTGTGTGTGTGTGTGTGTGTGTGTACCACATCTTCTTGATCCATTCATCTGTTGAGGATACATGAGCTGCTCCATAATTTGGCTGTAAATGATGCTGCAGTAAACACAGATCATATATCCTTTGGAATTAGTATTTTCTTATTCTTTGGGTAAAAATACCCAATAGTGTGATTGTGGATCATAGGGTAGGTCTGTTTTTAGCTTTTTGAGGAACCTCCATACTGTTTTCTACAGTGGCTCTCTAGTTTGCATTCCCACCAAAAGTGCACAAGGGCCCCTTTTTCTCCACATCCTAGCTAATAATTGGTGTGTGTGTGTGTGTCTGTGTGTGTGGTTTTGATTTTTGCCATTCTGACAGGTATGAGTTTTGATTTGTATTTCTCTGATGATGAGTGGTTTGATCATCTTTTCATGTCTGTTGGCCATTTCTACGTCTTCTTTGAAGAAATGTCTGTTCATGTCTTCTGCATACTCCTTAAATAGATTGTTTTTTGGGTGTTGACTTGTATCAGTTCTTTATATATTTTGGATACTAACCTTGGTCATTTTCAAATATCTTCTCCCATTCCATAGGATACCTTTTAGCTTTGTTGATTGTTTCTTTTGCTGTGTAGAGGCTTCGTATTTTGATATACCCCCAATAGTTTCTTTTTGTTTTTGTTTCTCTTCCTCAGGGAATTATCTAGAAAAAAAACTGCTACAGCCCATGTCAGAGAAATCACTACCTGTGCTGTTTTCTAGGATTTTTATGGTTTCAGATCTCACATTTTAGGTTTTTAAGCCATTTGAATTTATTTTGTGTACAGTGTAAGAAAGTGGTCCAGTTTCATTCTTTTGCATGTTGCTGTCCAGTTTTTCCAACACCATTTGTTAAAGAAACTGTCTTTTCCCCCACTGAATATTCTTTCCTGCTTGCTGATGATCAATTGATCATATAATTGTGGGTTTATTTCTGGATTTTCTGTTCTGTTCCATTGAGCTATGTGTCTATTTTTGTTTCAGTACCATACCATTTTCATTACTAGAGCTCTGTAATATAACATGTGATGCCACCAGCTTTGCTTTCCTTTTTCAAGATTGCTTTGGCTATTCAGGGTCTTTTGTAGTTCCATACAAATTTTGGAATAGTTTGTTCTAGTTCTTTGAAAAATGTTCTTGGTATTTTGAAAATGCAGTCAATTGCTAATGTATTATGAGCCTTTAATAACAGAAGCTCTCTCTAACCTTTCAGTATTTTTCATAACTTCCATAATCCCTTATAAAGAGTAGAAACGTGGCAAAAATCTATCAAATAATTCAAACTCTCTTCTGTACCAATAGTAAATGCCATTGATGACATTACTTTTAGTAAATTCTTCTTTGTTAATGCTGTGTTGTATGGATTAAGTAAAACTAATTTGTCCTGGTGATACAAATACTGACAATCATTAAAGAACTTGATTTCAAAATAGATAGTGGCTAGAAAAACAGTCCACATTATTAATTTGCATGGGATTAATACAAACTTTTTCTTAATAAAATAATAAGACAGGTGAACCATACTCTAAAAATTACAAAGCTCCTTGGTATTTTTCAACTTATTGAATAAAAGCATCCCTGAGAGATAAGCAGTATTACTCTTTTTTGTTAAGTTGCCTATCTTAGATCACATGTCCTTAATAGCAAAGTAACACTTTTGGAAACAAACACATCATTAGAGAAATCACCCATTCCCCCTTTTTCACCTCCACTCTCAGTCCCCAAAGGCAGCATCATAATTTCTAATTCTGATCCTTCTAAAGATTGATGGCACTATTTGTTATGCCATCAGTTAATTCTGTGATGTAAATAATGAGAACTTGCCTCATTTATATTATCTACCATCTCTCCCTCTCATCCTAATGTTTGATACATATGTGGTTATTACTGCAGTTGATACAACTGGTGCTTTTATTTATTTCTGCTTTGGAGGGAACCCTAGACAAAAGAAGAGAAGAATAGGAGAGAAGAAAAACATATTATAGGTAGAGAAAGGAAGAAGTGACTATTTGATGTTAAAAACATGAAGGAGGGGTGCCTCTGTTGGTAAGTGTCCAACTCTTGATCTTGGCTCAGGTCATGATCTCATGGTTGATGGGATCGAGCCCCACATTGGGCTCTGTGCTGACAGCATAGCATCTGCTTGAGATTCTCTCTCTTCCTCCTCCCAAGCATATGTGTATACCCTCCCTCTCAAAATAAATAAACACTAAAAAAGATGAAGGAATTCTTGCCTTAAATTCTCCAGGTTTCCTTTAAATTAGGAGATGCAGTCTAGATGTGTGGATGTGGTCAGTAGCTTGAGAGTTCAACGTTTATTAAGCTTCTACTCAGGGTATTGTGATAGATATTCCTAGCCTTTGTTAGGGATTTGAGGAAGACTTCCTGGAGAAAATTCCAAGCTGGTGATTGAAAAATACAGATGACTTAGGAAAGTGGAAGGATGTAAAAGGGGAAAAAGGTATTCTAAGCAAAAAAATAGCTTAAGCAAAAGCTTAAAGTATAGGGAAGGTAGGGGTAAGAAAGCTTCAGATTGTAGTTGCAACTGGAGAGGTGGTTAGGGTCAGGTTAGGGGAGCTCTTTCAAAATGTGCTATGCATCTGTAAATGTATATGTTTACGAAGTGATGCCACTGAAGAATAAGCAGAAGAGAGACATGGCCTCTTTTTCTCTTTTGCATAGTTCACTCTGGCTAGAATGAATGTAGCAGAAAGGGGAAATGGAATCAGAGAAATCAATCCGATGCTTCTGTTAATAGTAAGAAATAGTAGGAAAATAATTGAAGGAATAGAGTAAAAGGGAGAGATTTAAATAGTATTTGAAGATAGAATAAGCGTGAAGAGGACTGATTTCATACAATGGGATGGGGTAGATTTGACAGGAAAGAGAAAGATTTATGAGTAGCTCCCTGGGTTTCTGGTTCATATAACCAGACAAACAGTGATTCCATTAACTGGGAGAAGGATTATGGAAGAAAATGCAGGTCTAGAAGGTGTTGAGTGAAAGGCAGAGAAGTTGAAAGATCTGTCGAACATTCAAGATGAAATGTCAAGCAATTATTGGCATATATAAATCCAAAGAGATATCAGCTACACTCTTGAGGTGGTGGTGAACCATGAGAATGAGTTCCATTAGAAAAAGAGGGTTAAGACCAGAATTTTGAGGAGTACCAAATGATAATGATTGAGCAGCAGATGATAAGCCCATAAAGTGTCTGAGAGAAAGACCAGGTGATAGCTCTTCTTTCATGGCAGAGAGACCATAATATTAGAGAGTTACAAAGATGGAATGGTCAGTAATACAAGTGTCAGAGGGACGAAGGACACCATACAGAAATAATGACCTTTATTATGGCATGTTCAGGAGCACTGGGAAGAGGCAAAGCCAGGTCAGCTCTTAGTGTGAGGAAGAGGGGTGAGAAGTATCCCCAAAGTGAGGAAAAAGTAAATGAGGCCCTTTGGCAAGTGGCTTGGCTAGGAAGGAAAAGAGAATGATGGCCAGTGTGGCCATATCAACAGATGGTTCTATTTCTCCAGGAAAAAATAAATATAGTAGGCATGTTATTTTGCTGAGAGTCAAGGAGATGCCTAATATTTCCCTATTTTGACAGTGAAATAAGTGAGGTCACCACCTGGGAGTGAGAAGGGTCAGGTTGGGTAGAGGATTTTAAGGGAGTGGCAAAATTTTGGAAATTACTCACAGGAAACTAAGACAAAATCTAACAATTCAGAGTGGTCTTGGGGGCCCTGATAAGGCTAGGGTTGGAAGAAAAATTAGAAATTTAGCTTTTCTCTTCTCTATTTCTCCTTCCCAAAACAGCCTTTGCAATTCTAACTTCCCATTATCGACTTCCCAACTAAATAAATGCAAATAGTGGTGATACTGTCACTACCAAAATGATAAAACATTGCACATCTTCTATATTATTAGACATATATGTGGGAACAAGCCAAGATTTGGCTAATACAGCTTTAAAGTGTAAGTCTACGCAAATTATTTACAACACTGTACTTTTTCCTACCTGAAAAACAGAAATAATATCACTTACCTCTTAAGACTGCATGAATAGAGATGATATATGGACAGGCCTAGAATACTGCTTTGTCTATAGTATTCATAAATTTAACTTCATCCCATAAAGAGGGGAAAATAATGATAATTTGTTTAAATGGGTAGAAGAAAAGAGAATATATTAGATGATAATGTAATATGAAATAGGGCAAAGGAATAGGAAAGAAGATTGCTTAAATAGATTATCACTGCAAGGAAAAACACATGAGAAAGCAGGACAGAGATGGAGATAGATGTTTCTAAAGAAAGATGCTCATAGTACAAAAGTGTGGAGGAGGGCAAGGGAAATACTCAAGCACCATTAATCACAATCCTTGATGTTAATCCCTCTGGGGTTCAGGAGGAAAGAAACAGGCAGAAAAAGCATGTGTCCTCGTGTATATCATTCAAAAAAGCAGCTGCTAGTCAAATCTGGAAAGTCAAGGCTCTTAAAAAAATACTGGAGCCAAACAAGATCCCAGAAATAGCATATTTGTAGAAAACCACTCTCTGCTTCTGGGAAAATAGATTTAGGGTTGAACTGAGGATAACATTGCACAATGCCGACTTGAAGAAAACGGAAACAGAACTTGACTGAGTTTATCTGAAGGTTGCTGCCATTGATTCATTCAGCAAATAATTACTGAATACCTAGTGTGTGAAGAACATTAGGTCTTCTGAAAAAAAATGATTTCTCCTTTAAACATATTAGGTTTCATCGAAATACATATTGGCTTTATAGATGTGGAAAACCACGTAACTTTTAGAGCAAAGAAATTAAGCCTAATGTGAAATAATACTGAACTGGAAATCCTGGAGAGATATGAAAACCATTTCATCTCTGTCACCAATTAGTCATACCACCTCAATTAAGCCTCTGTGCCTTTGAACCATCATCTCCCTGAGTCATATGTGCAGATGAGTGTCTATCAACATCTTATAACATCTATGCAGATATAACAGGCTTCTTTTTGGTCAATGCTATTAGTGATCTATAAGGTCTTTTCTAAATGAGATTCATTATGAGAAGAGTAAAGTAAGGGAGAAATTGGTCATTGATTAAATGTACTTTCTTGGGTACACTAATTATGATTGTTCATTTCTTCCTTGCATCATCCAATATAGCACTGTTAACATAATAAATGCCCATTAATTACCTGATGAATAAAAGATCATGATTGCCATTTAAAGACAAAAGAGGTTTCTAGGAGACCAAACTTGACCAACCTTACACCTTATTTAGCATCATCTCCCTTCAGTGAGATTTCTCTATTCAGAATGAAAATCATACTCAATCTTGGTTGAATTTAGGTTCCAATCATGTTTTTAAAAGAACATCGAATCAAGTGAGTAAAGCTTGCTGACAGCTCTGCTTTATTGTTCCAGATAGTGAATGAAAGGAAAATTCAAAGGAAATCCAGATGGATTTAGGCATATTAGGGGATGAAAACTGCATTGACCCACTAAGTTTGGCTTACTGGAAGATAAGGTACATTAGGCATTTAAACAGTAAGAGGATGGTGAAACCATGGAGATGACCCAAACACACTGACTGAGGATATTAGTAGCAGAACAAGAACAGTAGATAGAAGAGAAGGAAGAAAGATCAAAGGAAAGACTGTCAGTATAAGAACAAAAGTCAGAGAGACTGCAAGTCATTCTTTAACTCACTAGATAGAATATCTTGGCTAATAAAATCCTCTCCAGCATGTCTTATGGGATTATAACTTTTCAACTAATGTAGTTCACTCTTTGTTGACAGTTCATGTAAAAGAAAGATGTACAATGTTAAAGCAAAGGCACTACAATTTTATGGCAGGTACAGGTAGGATTATTGGATGAAAACAGCAATGGGTTGTCTAGCAAGACTCAAGATAGAGATAAAATGTGAATCATTACAAGACATACCTTGTTAAAGTTCTGATTTATCCTTGAAAGTATTTCCAGCTAATCAAACATATCAATTCACCCAGTGTATTTGTTTACTAAAGGCCAATTCATCATCTAATGCTTGGATTTGGCCAATGTGGAGCCACTCGGCCAATGATGTGAAAGAGAAGAACAGGAACGTTGTGGTGTTATTTGCCCAAGTTATTTCCCTGAGGACTGCACTGGGCTGACTGCATCCCTTGCAGCAATGCCAAAGATCACTGCTTCTCTCCAGGTGGACCTCTCTCCACATCTCTGTGCTTCCAAGGCCTAGGAGTGGTAACACAACCAGGTTATTAGAAGCTCCAGGATATCGTACAATGTCTTGTCATTATCTTCAGCCACAAAAAGTTCTGTCCACAACTTTTGAATCATCCCTTTATTAAATCCATTGTCTGCTTACCTATAATAGCTTAACAAATCACCCTAAAAGGTAAGAGCTTAAAATAATAATCATGTCTTAGCTTTCACAGCTCCTGTTGGTCAAGAATTTGAGAAGAGTTTGGCAAGGGAGCTCCTCTTAGGGTCTCTCACGTGGTTGCATTTGGGACTAGATGATACAATTCGATGGTGGTGGATCACTCACATGGCAAGCAAATTGATGCTATTAGTTGAGGGCCTCAACTACTTGAGCCAGGCAGGATCTAACCAGAAAATTATAAGATAAATAAGTTAATTTGGTCCAGTGATGATGGGGAAGCTGAGAGTCAACAAAAGATACTGAAGTGAGTCAGAAATTATCACTACTGGAAGCTGCTCCCGCCCTTAGGCTAGAGGGATAAATTAAGAGGGACCATTGTGGGAGCTGGAAACCCTGTGAACCTACATGCAGAAGCAAGCGTGTAAGGAGAAAAACAGCCATTCTTAGTTTTGTCAACTTTAAATTCACTCTCTCGTCTCCCTTAGACTTGTCCAAGCAATAATATCCATGAAATCAAAGGTTTGAAATGGGACTTATAATTTTTTCTGATCCACTTTAACAAAAGTTCATAACTTTCAAAAATAAAATAGTTCTAAGGCATATTAAAACAGCTATGTAATTTTAATATGTAAATATTTGTCCCAACTTTGGGAAGCATTGATACATTTAACAAGTTTAGTATTGGTTTCTTATAATAAGCAATGCATCCATTAATAGGTAGTGAGATTAACTAAACCAGGTGGAATCAGAATTAGCATGTGAGCCTGACAGTACAGAGCTCAGTTCTCCAGATCAAGCCACCTCACTAGGCTTTGTCTGCCTGTGTTTAACAATATGCACACAAAAGTTTAAGTAAGGCTTGCCCTTGGCATACGTGTTAAACAAGCAAGAATGTGAGACTCAACCAATAATGATTATCAAATTCATTTCTCTTTCCACTGACTAGATATACATCCAACAAAGAAGACGTTTTAAAATAACCCTTGGGGCACCTGAGTGGCTCAGTCAGTTGAACATCTGACTCTTGATTTCGCCTGAGGTCATAATCCCAGAATTGTGGGATCAAGTCCTGTATCAGGCTATATGCTAAGCATGGAGCTTGCTTGGGATTCATTCTCTCTCTCTCTCTCTCTCTCTCAAATAAATATTTAAACATACATGCATACATAAAATAACCCTTACATTTTTTGTGTGTTAGTTTCTATTGGAATGCCAGTGCTATCAAATCTCCAACAAACACAAACACGTTAAGGAGCTCCCATCACCTTAAATGAAGCACAAAGTAGCATCTAACTAGTTAAATACTACAGAGAAGATGATGCCTCAGAAGGGAATAAAACTATACAAAAGTATAACAACCTGAATGTCATTGTGAGACAGGAATGCATCTGTAGGTAAAGAGACTTCAAGACTATTCATTAGAAAGGGGGGGAGGGGTAAAAAAGGTCAGCATTATATGGAATGAAAAGTGGCCTTTCCATGGAGACTCCTGAACCTAATTTATCTTGCTTCACTAAGACAGGAAACACACTACAATGTTCAGGATGGGAGAAAATGACAATTTAATGATTATGGAACATCTTTCACTTTCCATGGTAAGTGAACAATCTCAACATCAAAGGCAGAGCTGGTAGCCTTTTGGAAAATGGAATGCCGTTTTGCTTTCCGTTTTACTTTTTACTACATCAGTGAAATTTAGCATCTTCTCTGGCTTTATTTTTCCATTTTCATTTAGCTCTGACACAAAACAGACCTGACTTTAAGTGTACTATGCAAAGTAACAATTTATGTTGGAAACTATAAATGGATGGGATAGAACCACTTTTGTATCTGTTACATTTTAATTACTTTAAATATATCCAGCTGAACAAAGTTCAGAAGTTCACTATTACAGGTGAGAGTAGCTTGACATGATAGACATCCTATTTCACCAGCCACCTCATAAAGAGAAATATACAAACTGCCATCTGTAGACACACTGTTTTCCCAACCCACTAATTCTTCTACCTAGCATGCTATCAAGCACCATCAAATTTTAGAGCTGCTTTTATATCAGCAGTTCTTTATGTTTTTCCCGAACCATCATTTGCTAATTTTAGGGGGGAGGGAGAGTCCTAATACTGAACTCAGGGAAGAAATTAATTTAAGACAACTACAAATTTCTATTATCTTTGCTTTTCTAATATTATACAACAAAAACAACAACAAATCTTGTTTAAGTAAAAATTCTCATACAATGGAATTTTAGGTTAATAAGCATTTCTCTATATTAAAACTTTGGCTATAACTTGCTACCAGTGATCCTGATTAGAAGAGTGCATATGACACACTGGCATTAATTAATTAAGACAACGATGGGGTAGCTGGGAGGCTCAGTCGGTTACATGTCCAACTTCAGCTCAGGGCATTATCTCATGGTTCTGTGGGATTGAGCCCTAAATTGGGTATTGCTGTCAGCACAGATCCCGCTTCAGATCCTCTGTCCTCCTTTCTCTGCCTCTCCCTGGCTTGCTCACACTCTCTCTCCAAAATAAACATTTAAAAAAAAGACAATGAAGTGAAATTTAGAGAAGAGGACACTGTTCTGTTGTTTTGTTCTTTACCAAAACAAATCTCAAACCTCCGTACGTTTTACAAATACTTGTACACAATGAAATTTTGCCTAAGAATGAAACTAAAGCACAACGAATATTGTGGAATTCATGAGGAAAGCATGGTAATTGCCTATTATACAGATGTTCAAGTCCCAGATATTTGAGCCCTCAACTTGTCCCATCTCCTACTCTGTCTCCTTCTGTTGATCCCTGAAGTTAGCAAATATCAAACATTAGGAAGGAAAATGAATGTTTCCCCAGATTCCAGGAAAGAAGATGGTAGTCTCCCTCCCCCTTCCATTGACCCTCTATATTATGAAATTGGGATCTACTTTTAAGTGAGAAAAGAGAGCTGCTTATTTTGCTCATTTTCTTTTTTAGAGTAATGAACCACTTGACACTGAGATGTTAAAGTGATGTTAACATTTTCTTTTGGGATTAGAATGCCTTTTAGTTTAGGAAATCCTTTTGACTCATTTCCTAAGGGCAGCAAGGAAAATGAAATGGAGAGTTGACTGCTTAAGTAGTCTTCTAGGATTTTAGAGAAAGGAAAGAAATGAGTACTCCAAGGTTTTCTTCTACATTGTCCAAGATAGCATGTCAGAGTAGAAAAGTAGATGGAAATTTGAATATGGTATATCAATCAGCTTTTGCTGTGACAATGCTACCTAACAAACATCTCAGTGCCTTACATCAAACAGCTAATTCATTTACACAAATATTCAAGTAAGGTGTGGTTTAGAAGGAGTTATTTGGGGTTCTCTGGGCCAGGCTAGACTCCCAGGTTTGGTTCAGGGTCAGGTGTGCTCCACACATCTTCCTTCAAGGATCTGGGAAGAAGGAACAACTACCATCTGAGGCAAGATCTTTTCATGGCAGAGACCAGAACTCCAAGAGGGGTGATGGAAACTTGTCAAGTCTCAAAAAGCCTCAATTTGGAACTACATACTATCACTTCTGCTTATACCCCATTGGCCAAGTCATGTGACCAAAACCAAACTCAGTAGAGGAAAAACACTCTACCCTACAGAGAATCCATGAACAGGGCCAGAGGTAAGCAAGAATTATGAACAAATAATAGTCTAGAGTGCTTGATTTTGGGGTCCATTTCTATTTATCATGGCATTTTGTTCCTGATATTCACAGATGGGGTCCAGAAGGTCATAGGAACCTGAAGGAATTGTTCATGGAGTCTGTATGCTTATGTAGTTTTTTTTTTTTATTCTCTAAGGCATCCTTTAGATGCTCTTCCTCAAAAGAGGTAAGAAACCTCAGCTTTAGACACAACTATCTTTAAGTCTGAACAGTAGGCTGAAAAATCTACCTCCCACCAATATACCAGGTCCTAATCCTTGGAACTTGTAAATATTACCTTATTTGGAAAAAGAATCTTTGCAGATATAAGTTAAGGATTTTAAGATAGAGAGAGTACCATAGATTATCCAGCTGGGCCATTAATGCAATCACATGTGCTCTTGTAAGAAAGAGGCAGATACACACAGAGGAAGTAGCAATGTGAAGACAGAGGCAGAGATTGGAGTATTGTGGCCACAATCCAAGAAATGCCAGCAGCCACCAGAAACTATTCTCCCCTAAAGCCTATGGAGAAAGCACACCTTATAGACACCTTGATTTCAGTCCAGGAAAACTGATTTTGTCTGGTCTTCAGAACTATAAGAAAATAAATTTCTGTTGTTTTAAGCAACCAAGTGCATTGTAATTTATTACAGTAGTCACAGGAAACTAATACAATGCCTTCCTTCAATTTTTGCCTTCTTTAAACAAATTTCAATGTTGAAAGATGCAATATTCAGGTAAATGAAATTTCGAGGAAAGGAGGAAAACAGAAATAACACCCTAAAGTTCACAGTTTGATCACAAGCCAATGGTTAATGAGCTGTGAAAATGAGCTAGTAATCTCTGTCCATTTCAATCTGGGCAATTTTTTACATCTCTACATTACATATAAGCTGACTGATCCCTTGTTAAAATTATGAGCAAGGAAACCCAAGAGAGGATCAGAGATTTTTTTGTTTAATTAAAGATGTAGAGAAAAAGTAGCCCTTGTGTACCACTGGTGGGAATGTAAACTGGTGCAAACACTATGGAAAAGAGTATGTAGGGGCGCCTGGGTGGCTCAATCGGTTAAGCGTCCAACTTCAGCTCAGGTCATGATCTCGCGGTTCATGGATTTGAGCCCCGCATAGGGCTCTGTGCTGACAGCCAGCTCAGAGCCTGAAGCCTATTTCAGATTCTGTGTCTCCCTCTCTCTCTGACCCTCCCCTGCTTGCGCACTCTCTCTTTCTCAGAAATAAAACATTAAAAAAAGAAAAGAAAAAAATTTTTTAAATTAAAAAAGAGTATGTAGGTTCCTCAGAAAATTAAAAATAGAAATATCTTAAGATCCAGTAATTCCATTCCTGGGTATTACCCAAAGAAAATGAAAACACTAATTCAAAAAGATATACGTACCACTAATGTTTACTGCAACATTATTTACAATAGGCAAGATATGGAAGCAACCTAAATGTCCACTGATAGATGAATGGGTAAAGAAGGTGTAATCTCTCTCTCTCTCTGACAGACAGACCACACACACACACACACACACACACACACACACACACAATATTACTTAACCATAAAAAAGAATGAAATCTTGCCATTAATGACAACATGGATGGACCTAGATGGTATTATGCTAAATGAGTCAGAAAAGGACAAATACCATATGATTTCACTTTTATGTGGAATCTAAAAAACAAAACAAATGAATAAACCAAGAACAGAAACAGATTCATATATATAGAGAACTGGTTATTACCAGTTAAGGGAGGTGGGTGAGGTGATAGGCAAAATAGGTGTAGGGGATTAAGAGGTACAAACTTCCAGTTATAAAATACATAAGATATAGGGAGTACAGCATAATGACTATAGTCAATCATATTATAATAACTTTGCATGGTGAGCTTGCATAATGTATAGGATTGTTGAATCACTACATCGTGCACCTGAAACTAATATAACATTGTGTGAGAACTATATTTCAATTTTTTTTAAAAAAGGAAAAAATTTGATCATCCCACAATGACATGCCACTTAAACATAGAATTTAAAATACTGATAATATAAAGTATTGACAAGCATGTGGAACAATGGAAACTGTCATTGATTACCTGTGAACAACCACTCTGGAAATAAATTTGGGAGTTGTTTGAAAAGTTAAACATAACTAAGCAATTCCACCTTCTATGTATTTACTCAAGAGAAATCAAAACATATGTCTACCCAAAAAAATCTGTACATAAAAGTTCATAGAATCTTAATTTACAATATCCCCAAAGTGGAAACAACAAATATTCATTAGCAGGAGATTAGAATACTACACCATGGTGCAAAGGAACTAAATACTGATATGTGCAACAAAACAGAAGATTTGACTCCATTTCCTAAAGGACTCTTAAAGCTTCCCATGGTGTCGCTTTCAAAGAAAATGTTAAGCTGGAGTATATAAATTTGGACATTTACATTATTTTGAGTGAAAGAAGTAAAATGTAAAAGTAAATATACTGTATGATTTCATTTGTATGAAATTCTAGGAAACATACATTTAATCTATGGAGATAAAAATCAGATCAGTGTTTGCCTAGGGCAGAAGTTAGGAATGACTGAAAAGAGACAACAGAAAATTTCTAGACTGATAATAATGCTATATTTCTTAATTGACAGGACAGTTGTATATATTAGCCTAATTAATCAAACTCTACACTTATATGGAATTTTATTGTATGTAAATTATACTTCAGTAAAGTGATTTTAAGTACTTTTTGAAAATACTGACACTAATATCAGTCAAATGAGTTTGAAGACAGAGTTCCCTGATCCTATCAGCTTGATTTGATTCAAGAATCCTATCCTTACTAATAAAATGCTCAATTTGACTGGCAGGGAGAGAATAAACAAACAAATAAGACAGAGGTATCTCAGGGTTCCATGGCATTCTGAGTCCAAGCTGGCTCTAGAATTGGCCCCTGTAAAGACAGCTACATGTGGTGGGTATAGGAAAGAGGGTACAGCAGAGTGACTGAAGTGGGCAGGGACCTGAGGCTCCAGCTCCAGACCTCACCACCCAGCCTCCACCAGCAATGCTGTCATTAAGCTACTTCCCCTAGTGTGGAATGCTTTTGAAGACATTTCCTGCAAACCTTTCAAGTTACAAAGAGAAAAACAGTTTTAATACTGAGCCAGTGCTCGTTCTCTAATATATAATTGTATTGCCTTCTTTTCCTGATGGATTTGTGAGGTCTCCTGTGGTTTCCTCTTTCAAAGAAAAGGTTAGTCTGAGGCATAAGTTTGGATGTTTACATTTGTTTTTATAGTGTTACTTGACTATTTCAGACATAATTAATCACCTTCATCTTCATCCTGAAATACTTGAGAAATCATTTTATAACTAATTAGAGGTCTCTATGTTAGATGACTGTCTCTTTAATATAGCTCATTTGATTCCTAAAGTTTGAATTAATTTGACTATATTTTGGATACTTTACTAATGTCTAGTTCTCCAATTGGATCAACTGTTCTTTTCATCTAGTGTTATTTTGGGGGAGTTTTAATATTTCTACTCTATGCTTGTTTTAAGGAAGAAAGAAAGTTCTGAAAGTTACCAGCCAACAATATAAACTACTTGATAGGTACACTGTGCATTTCAAAAACCCTTGCACATACTTCAGGTTAGAGATACACTACTATGCATCAACTAGAACCTTAAGAGACATGGAATTGACCATTAAAAAGGCAGTCATCAAAGCTTTCCATAAATTTTGACGTGGAAATTAACACATAGGTGTTTCTTGTTTTATGCTCTCTCCTCCTCAATCAAACTAAGTCACATTTTAGGAAGTGAGCCCTCCAGTCCTTTGTTTATCACACAGTAGACAATCTGTGGAACAACAATCATGACAGTGGTAAGACATCCTTCTTCTAAATTCTATTCTTTGCAGTTGTGACTCAGAGTCTTCTGCTGTCATATATACTCAAGAGAAGCCATAATTAAGGACCCCTAGAAGAAATTTCCAGAAAGAAATAAAAGGAAAAAAAAAAGAAAACCAAAACACTGTTTTGAAGCAACCATATAAAGGAAACATTAAAAAAACAAAAGGCAGAAACTTTATTCAGAGGGAGAGACTACTCTAGAAGGCATTCAGGTTACAAGTCTAAATTAGACACACTTTTTTCATATACACAAAGTGAAGAGATAGATATTCAGTATTCTTCACAGCAGCTCTACTATTATTCTTCCCCTGGAGAAAAGAGAGCCCAGACTAAAATTACAGCTAATATTTTATATGTGTTTATTTTATATATGTCATCTTATTCCCAATAAAAATTACCACCACTGAAAACCAAAAGCAAATGGCAAAAAAAAAAAAAAAACCTTTAAAGATACTTCTCCCAAAGTTTATAATGCCTTAATATTTAAGACTGGCAAAGGCAATCTTTCACAAGAGAAGTTGATCCCAGACTTAAACCTTTTTCAGTCTTGCTAAAACACAGATTGCTGGGCCCAGCAATTTATAATTCAGTAAGTTTGCCATCTAAGAAGTTCCCAAGTGGTGATGATGCTGTACAACCAAGGACCACAACACTTTGAAAAGCACTGTGGTAGTGGTGCCTGAGTGGCTCAGTCAGTTAAGCATCAGACTCTTGGTATCAGCTCAGGTCATGATCCCAGGGTCATGGGATTGAGCCCCATGTCAGCCTCCATGCGGCTCCCCCCACCATTCACCTGCTCGTTCTCTCTCTCTCATAATAAATAAATATTTTTTAAAAAGCACTATGATAGAGCTTAATGACACTTCTTTCCTCAGTGCTAATTTTTCCATCCCTACCTCTCTACCCAGACATGGCAATACACCTTTCTATGTAAGGATAACAACAACCCCTAGTCTGAGACAGAGATGAATTACTGAATATAGGAATGGGGACTGCCACTTTTGGAGTCTTCCAGTTCTTTAGGAAACAATCTTGACCTCTGGAGGTTGCACATCTGTGAAGGGGAAACCTATAAACCTCCACCAATCTCTGTACCTTCAAATGATGTAAAGCATACTGCTCAAGAAAACCCAATAAAGACAGAAAGAAAAAAAAATGGAATATGCCACTGCAGTGAGAATCTGAACATCACAAAGAAAACTGCAGGAATGGGGCGCCTGGGTGGCTTAGTCGGTTAAGCGTCCGACTTTCGCTTAGGTCATGATCTCGNGGATGGCTCTGTGCCAGAAAAAATAACCTGTTGCAGTGAAAAACAAGTTAAATTAAACTATCTGTGCTTAATTGAGGTGACTGAAAGTTTCTTTTCAACAAACATGGTGCTTTCAGCATGTGAGAATGAAACTGTCCAGTCTCTTGAAACTAAATGAAGTCCCACCTCTTCTGTCCTTCAAGCAAGAGACAGTAAGGCTTCCTCTGGGTGGCATTAAGGCAGAAGGATGCTTCAAAGTAGAGAGGTGAATTCCAAGGGATTTTAAATGTCACCCAACTCATACACAAGGAAATATCTACTTGTAGCCAACCAATTCAAATATTCTTTGGCAGTTATGAGGGCTGGTTCCATGAAAATGCTGCAGAACCAGCAACACACAGGTGATTGCAAAACCTGGTGGTGACATCCTTCTAATACATATGCACACACATTGTTAAGGAATGTCTGAGAAAGCCAACCAATTGGGAAAACTACTTCCAAGAAAATCTAAGAAGACCTGAAACATCTATGCAGATAATCAATACCTACCACTCAAAGATCTTCATTGTCCCTATTCATATTTCATTTCTCTTTAATGCTTTCACGTCCTCCACCATTTTAATCCAATGACATCTGTGCAAAGGGGGAGAGTCAGAGACATTAAAAGATGGACAGGAGGATTGTAAAGCCCACTGATCCCTGAAATCAACTTCGAGACCACATCTCCCTCCCGGCTTCCATTCCTGCCACAGCCTCTAGCTTCTGAGCATGTGCATGAACAGGCAGAAAAATATGAGGCACCATAAATAAGCTAATACAACTTTCTGGAGGAAATGGAAGGAGCTAAGAGAAAGCTATGTGTCTTCAAAATCAGAGAAGCAAACAAACACAACTCTTCTGCCAACGCTTGCTTTTCCTGCTAGCTGTCAGAAGTTGTACCTCGGGCCTGAACTTGCCTGGGCAAGGGTGGCTCTTGGTGGCTGAGCCTGTGTCCACAGGATTTGTCTATTAGTCACAAATTTGGTCTCCATGTGTGTCTCAGAAAGAGTCATGATTCATCCTGACAACTCAAGATGTACATTACCTCAAATGGGAACAGGGAGAGATGAGCAACCTGGTGCCGGAAAAGAACAAAAAAGAACTAATGTCACTTCCCACAATACTTTCAAGGTTTGGGCTAGAAGAGTTTATGTGGCAAGAACACTAGGGCAGGATCAGCCCAGCAGAAAGTAGCCATGTCAGCAGACTTTCAAAGTTCTGCCATTCAGATATAAGAACAAACAACGTTAGCTCAGAAGACCTGGAATGCATTCTCACAAATGAAATGTTATGTTTCTTCATTTCATTCTTTCTTCTCCAAACAACTCTTATGTTTCAAAGAAAGTTATTTTTGTTTCATAATCAATTTCATAATTCTGCATACCCAACTTTAATATTATACTTAGAAAAATGTATACCTATGACCCACAAATACCATACTTAGGAATATTTCCAAGAGAACTGTAACTAACATAAGTTCACTAGAAGATAGGCAGTAGAATGTTCAGAGCAGCATTATTCCTAATAGTCCCAAAGTTGAAATTGCCCAAACACACATCAACAGTGTAATGGATAAACGAATTGTGTATATTCATACAATGGACTACTACACAGCAGTGAGAATGATATAGATGAATCCCACAACCATAATGTTGAATGAAAGAAGCCAGACCCTAAAAAGTAATACTGTATGATTCATTTTATGTAAAGAAGTCAGTAAAGAAGTTATACTTGGTCAAGGAGGGAGCAGAAGAAAGAGTTCCAAGGAGCTGAAAAAGGATAGTTCCTTTATCTGGGTGTTGGTTACATGTGTGTTCAGCTCGTAAAATTCATCAAGCTGTCTGAATATGATATCTTCACTTTCCCAAATGAGAATCTCACTTTAATAAAAATTGAACACCAGGGCACCTGGGTGGCTCAGTCAGTTGAATGTCTGGCTTTGGCTCAGGTCACGATTTCCTGGTTTGTGAATTTGAGCCCTGTATCAGGCCTGTTGCTGTTAGGGAAGAGCCTGCCTTGAATCTTCTGTCCTCTTCTTTCTCTGCCCCTCCCCAACTCAAGCGCTCTCTCTCTCTCGCTCGCTCTCTCCCTCTCTCCCTTTCTCCTCTTTTCTCTCTCCTCTCTCTCTCTCTTGCTCTCTCAAAACTAAATAAACCTTAAAAAAATTTTTTTTAAAGTGAACACGCATAACACCAAAAATACCTACTAGATCATCACTCTCAAGATTTCTAAATTTTAGGATATGAACATAGTGAACAGTGCGAATTAAAAAATACTGTAAGAATACTGTAAGAAGTCAACATATTGGGGCACCTGGGTGGCTCAGTTGGTTAAGCGTTCGACTTCAGCTCAGGTCATGATCTCACAGTTCATGGGTTTGAGCCCTGCATCAGGTTCTGTGCTGGCAGCTCAGAACCAGGAGCCTGTTTCAGATTCTATGTCTCTCTGCCCCTCCCCTGCTCATGCTCTGTCTATGTCTCAAAAATAAACTATAAAAAAACTTTTTTAAAAAGAATTCAACACATAAATCAGCCTGTCCCAATTGTCTTCAGTATAATAGAGAAAAATGACATGTAGGATAAAGAGTTAATCCTCCACATCACTGTCATTAAGTGTCTGACACCAGTGAAAGTGCATCTAATCACACAAATTTCAGGATGTGACGCACAGACACATCCATGAAATGAAGGAGGTACTATGTGGCATATAATGCCTTCCTCCCAAGCTTTCTCAAGGAAGGGAAAAAATTTCTCATCATCTCTCTTTCTTTCATCCTTAGATCCCATTCCAAAGATAAAACATAATCAGAGGAGACATCCTATCAATAGAAAACTCATTTTGCCTAGACCCATACAAATGGGCCAACTGAAACCCATAAACCATTGCTTAATCCTTAGCCAAAGTTGATCAGAAATCTTTCCCAAAAAGGAAAGCTTTCTTCCCTTAAAAGCACAGCATCATCCTCTGGATAACAATAAAGCTCTGCAACTGAACATTTGAACTGGAGTATGTTTCTGAAGAGACAGCTGATGGAGTTGCTAGAAGGCTTGTAATTCCTCTGATAAGCAGTTCCAGAAACATTGAATCACATGCATTATTCTAAGTACATATGAGTAAAAACCATTAAAAGACTAAAATATATCCTTTTATGCATCAAGATTTTCACTTTAAACATATTAAATGAAAAAATCTCTAAATTATTTCATAATCAACATTCAACTGTGAATATTACCTGGATATGGGCACTAAACCATTAAGGACTTTTTAGTTCATAGTGCGGTTCTTAGAAAGCTAGATGGGGAAGTTTTGTGGGGGAAACATCTTAAAGTTCTTTAGCCTAGTATTTTAGCTCTTGATCAAGGTGAAACAAATGAAAATCATGTACATAGGAGCCGTGTCAGTGACTACAGTCTTCCAATACTGCCCAGTTACTGTCATAAGAAATAGCTACAAAGGAACTAAGAGAATGTCAACACCAACTTTCTTGTTCTCTGAGTGAAATGGGACCTAGCGGGCTCAATAACTTACCCAAGATCACTCAGTAAAGAGTGGCAGGGCAAAACTCAAAGCCAAGTCTCCCAACCTCCAGTCAGTCTCAATTCCACTGCAGGACACTGTCTCACCTGTGAGCCTCTGAATTATTTCAGCAGACCAGTGGTCCATGGAAGGTGGTCCCCTCAGTCTCCACTCAAAGGAAAATTGAGAATAATTCTGCCAGAAATGGACAGAGAGAACCACTACACCCCTGACCCAGCAAACCAATGCACGGACCTCATTATGTACTAAAGATGGATATTTCAGGAACATAGCAAAGAACTGATTTTTAAAAATAAAAACAGAGTATAATATTTTTTAAAATTTCTAATCCCTGGCCTTGGGATTCTAGTGTTTTATGTATATACAAATATCTTGAAGATAGAAAACAAATACAGATAGGAGTAAAGTGGCATAACCCAAAATATACGACCATACAACAGAACCCCTCAGCTAACTATAGTTGTAAGCATATTTCTCATGCCTTTTTCTCCTCTTGTCCACATGTCCAACAAGTGACTCAGCTTCCTTACTCAATGGAAAAGGCCTTGTTAGCAAATGGCACTCAAACATGGGGGCCTGAAAGAAGATCCCACACTCTGTGAGATGTGTTAAAGACGTTTCATGACAAGATCAAGTGGCTTTCTCCTCCATAGTCTATCAAGACTGATAATAAAGCAAATGCAGTCTGTCTGTCTGTGTCTATCTCCCTCTTTCACACACATATAAGGTGAGAGAAAGAAAAAATTACTTGTTCATGTGTCCTATTTTATGCACTTTAATTATTTATGGCCTTGGAATAAGGAGCCAGAATTCTGTGATTATTTTTTCAATGAACAAAAATCCCTGTTGGAGCCTCTTACTCCAAAATCACTGCTACAAGTAAATAACATGTCACACAATTACAAATTCAACATATTCCTTTAATGTTCTCATTTCTACCAAGACAGATAAATCACTGCTACTTTTTTTTTTTTTTTTTTTTTTTTTTTNAACCCACGAACCGCGAGATCGTGACCTAAGCGAAAGCTGGACGCTTAACCGACTAAGCCACCCAGGCGCCCCTAATCACTGCTACTTTTAAACCTCCCTGTTAATTTGATAATTATATTACAGTAAAAAAGCAGAAGCTAACAGTTTTAATAGAGAAAGTATAGTTAGTATCCATAACTTTTAGTTAGCATTGTTCTCACAAGGGTTATTGTTCAGGAGCAAATCTCCTGACTCATTTCACAAAACATGTTACAGAAAACTATTTTAAAGTTTCCTAAAGTTTATTAGTTACCTATTGCCATAATGACTTAAAGGAATAACTGTTTGTTTTACTTATGATTCTGAAGGTCAGCAATTTAGGCAGATGGATCCTGCTTCTTATCTTCGCTGGACTTCATCATGGTCTGTGGTCCCTGAGGTTCATCTAGGTACCTCTGAGTATGGGACTGTTGACTGGCTGTTGGGTGAGGCAATGGGAGTGATTAGGCCATGGGACTGATATTCTCCAGTGGATTAGCTGAATAGAATCATGCAAGACTTTTTAAGGCCAAGACTTTGAAGTGGCATTTCATCTATTCCTCTGCTTTCCATTTGTCAAAGCAAATCACAAGGCCAGCCCAGAGTTGCAAAATCTAATTTCCCAGTGTGTGGATATAGGGGACCAATTAATTCAGGGCCAAGGATACAATCTCTCACATTTTAGTCTCAGACAATGTACTTTCTTCAACAAATTATATTCAGTTACTTAAATAGCCTTGGAAATAAGCATTGAGCAGATTCATGATTCAAATATTTTCTAATTATTTTCCCATGAAATATTTTAAAATTATTTTCCACCTGAGTTGATATATAACCATAATCATGTAAACAAAAGACACTTTTCCACAGAGCCTGTGTGGCACAGTTGGTTGACTCTTAATTTCATCTCAGGTCATGATCTCAGGGTTGTGGGATCAAGACCAGTGTAGGGGCTCCAAACTGAGAGTAGAGGCTGCTTGGGATTCTCACCCTCTCTCTCTGCCCATCCCCTGCTTGCTCTCTCTAAAAAAAAAAAAAAAAAAAGAGATGCTTTTTCTAGAAGCATCACCTTAGCAGACGCTGAGATTGCTGAGAGTGAAGCTTTGCAAATCCGTTTCATCTTCAGAGCTTCTAGTAGAAAGCGCTTAGTAGTGACTACATACATGTCTATTGAAAGTTTTTACATGAAATAAGTGGCAGAATCCTCTAAGCTAAACTCATATTCTATTTTCATATCCTACTCATATTGATATTCTATATGTATAATACCTACACCTGTACCTTCCTAGTAGGCCTTCTAATCCAAATATATATTACTAGTTTGTAATTAGAAGCTAATCTATTTGTCAATGTGTTAAATGTATTATATTAAATGAGTGCATTATGGATAGGCAAATCTTAAGGTTTTATGTTTTGTTTTGTTTTTTTTTACTGTATCAAAGTCTCTGTGTTTTGATAATGATATCATGCTCCCTTCTCTTCCATCATCCCTAAATATTTCCTACACACACTATAATGCAGTGACTCTAAACCTGGGCTGCACATTGGAATCACCTGGAAGCTTTAAAAGTACTGATGCTGTAGGGCACCTGGGTGGCTCAGTTAAGCATCTGACTTCAACTCAGGTCATGATCTCATGGTTCGTAGGTTCAAGCCCTGCATCGGGCTCTGTGCCAGCAGCTAGCTCAGAGCCTAGAGCCTGTCTTCGAATTCTGTGTGTGTCTCTCTTTCTGACCCTCCCCTACTCATGCTGTCTCTATCTCTCTCTCTCAAAAATAAATAAAACATTAAAAGAAATTTTTAAAAAATAATGATGCTGAGCCCAACCGCTGACTTTCTGATTTGGTTGGTCTGTGAGGCAGCCCGAGAACTGGTATCTTTAAGGGTCCCAGGTGACTGCAATGTGCAGTCAAAGTCCCACCATCTCCAACCCCTTGTCATATGCTCTAGTATCACACTTCTCCTTTCCTTCCTGGAAATTATCAGAATTGACAACTGGAATCTTGTATTTATTTACATCTTTATTGGACTGTTTTGCTCTGGAGAGCAACACCTTCAAGTATAATAGTAGCTAGCACATAGTAGGCATTCAAAAACTACTTATTGAAATATATAGAATCACTGATTGCATTATAAGGCCCAAATATCTAAGAGCATGCAATCTGTGAATTATAGCTTAGAATTAAAGACATAGGAGAGGGGTTCTTAAACTTTAGCCCAAACCAGGATCACCTAAAGGGCTTACTAAGACACAACTTGTTGGGCCTCACCCCCAAAGTTTCTGATTCAGTAGTTCTGGGAAGACACCTGAGAATTTGCATTTCCACCAAGTTCCCAGTTGATGCTGCTTCTATTAGTCATGTGACCATGGCCCACAGACTTTTATCAAGAGGTACAAAGCACAGTGGGAAAAAGTATGGCCTACATCATGAGATTCCCTCATTCAAGCTCCAGGTTTGCTATTAACTATATGACAATGGGAAAGATGCTTATCCTCATAAGTGCCACAGCTTATTTGTCTGTAAAATGGAAAAAAAATATCAAAACCTACCTCTTCGATTTGTTATAAGGATTAAATGAGTTCATATTTGTAAAATGCTTGGAATAAGGGTTGACAGATAGAAGGCACCACATAATTTAAATATATACATGCATTATGCTTTTAATGGAGGCATACTGATAATATTCCTGCAAACATACTTAAAATGTTAGTTCCACATTTGAAAATTAAAACAAATCATGCACACATGAAGTATCACTATGGCATCCAAATCTCAAACCGTGATACACCAAATTAATAATCATAATAAATGCCATTAAATGATCATCCAGCCTGTGCTAATGCTTAGAAGTATATCTTACTCTATCTTTCCAAATATGAAGGTGTTATTGGACTCAACATATAAAGAAACTGAGGTTCAGAAAGATAGGAACACTTGAGTAACTGAGCCGGCAAATCTTAGAATTAAGGTATTAAGAATTTCTCTAGAAGTGGACAAGGAAAAAAGCTAGATGATAGACTCTCAATAACAAGAAAATCCTTAAACTGGTTAACTCATGTGTCTAAAACTTCCAAGATACAGTGCTTAAACTACAGCTGAGTCTAAGGGTTCAAATGATATATTTATTTCCATGTTCTCCTTCATTTTCTATTGCTCTTACTTTCTTCCTCCTCCTCCTCTTCCTTTTCCCTGCCTCTTAGGTTCTTGTTTCTTTGAGTTAGCCTCATTAAGCCCTCTGCAAGGTGACCCCCAATAGACAAAGGCTAACACCGTCTTCATGGTTAACAATCCCATAGAGTTTTCCAGTTCACAATTTAAGCAAAAGTTCAGGAATTGAATCTCAATGAGCTAAGCTGAATCATATGCCTTTCATAAACCAATCACTGTTGCTCAAGGTATAGAGCATGCTAATTCATCTGGCTTGGGCCACATGTCTACCCTTAGTACTGCAGAATTACCCTTCTCAACTGGACCAAAAGGATGGATAGCTGAAGTTTGACTCCCCAAAGGAAAATCAAAGAACTGTTAGCAAAAGAAGGAAAACAGATGCTGATTTCTAAATCAACTATTCCTCATAAGGGCTCTTGCTCTCCTGCAGTGGAAATCAGACCACCTGGGTTGGAAGTCAGACCATTTGGGTCTCTTTTTCTCTGTATTACCAAGTTATATTGACTTTGTCAAGCCTATCAATCTCTCTTGGCTTTATTTTCCTCATTCCTGAAGAAGTGGGCTTGGAATTCCAGGCTTCCTCTTATCAGCAATTCAAAGATTTTCATGTGTACATATCTTGTCAATCCAACTTGAATATGACTAATAAAGCCCAATATTTTTTTTAAAAAAATTCTCATTGAAAGAATGAACCTAAATGGACATAGGAATCATGCAACCAAAAAATTAAAATCTGATGTCCTAGATCCAAGTATATCATTTAGAAATGGTTCTTCAATTTGAGATGTTTTATGAAACGACTGCAAAGTTTTCAATATAGTCAAAGACAGAGAGGTGAAAGTGTAAGTGGAATAATGGTAGTAACAATGGCATAACGTTCTTATTCAGAATGTGAATGCTAAGCAAAAACAAAGGACACCAAACTAGCAGTATAAAGAAGGGCTTAAAAAGACCAGAATAAAGATGAATCAGTTAAGAAAAAGCTTCTTGGAGTGGCACCTGAGTGGCTTAGTCAGTTAAGCATCTGACTTTGGCTCATCATATTCTCATGGTCCATGGGTTCAAGCCCCACGTCGGGCTCTGTGCTGACAGCCTAGATCCTGGAGACTGTTTCAGATTCTGTGTCTCTCCCTCTCTTGCCCTCTGTCTGTCTCTCTCTCTAATAAATAAATATTTTTTAAAAAAAATAAAGAAAAAGAAAAAGCTTATTGGAGAAAGTTGTGTTTGAGCTGAGTTTTAAAGGGTGGGAATTGTCATATAAGTGGAAATAGAGGGATATTTCTGACGAGGGAATGACATGAACCATGTGGCATGGAGGTGTATGGCCTGGCCAGAATTAGATGTCTGTGGGGCTGCAGGGTTGGGGAGAGACACAACTGAAAGGTAAGCTAAGGAAAAACTGTGGAAGGCTTAGCATGTCATGTTAGGAAGCTTAGGCTGTATTCTGTAATGGAGGATGATAAGACAAAATGCAGGAAGGCAAGAAAGCAGGTAGCTAGCAAGGGGATCAGGTCAATCACTAGACACAGAGTGTCCAATATAATCCTCACTATAGTCCTTCAAGCCATTATCCCTATTTTAAAGATGAGAAAACAGAGGCTTGGTTGGGGTTGAATAATATGTCTAATCATTGCTGTGTTGATTGAGCTGGAGCTTCTACCTATATTATTTGATGAGTTCAAGCTAAAAATTCTTCCACTCTGCCCTTGACATCCCACCTTCCATCCTAGAAGAGTCCTGTAAGTACTAAAGTTAGCTTTCCATAAGTAGGAATTCAGATGTGATTGACTGAAACTGCTCTCTTCTTAGTGTCATCCATAATATTCCCAGTGTTTTTAGCAGTTAACTATGGCATTCTTCTCCAATCAGCCCAATAGGAATTATTTTTAACTCACGATAATGTGATGTTTGTAAAACTTGGGTAGTTACTAAGAGAGGAACATTTGGCAATTTCACAAAGTGTCTAACTGGTTACTTCTGCAAACAAGTCACTGAGTGAGATTTCTGGAAAGAGGGAAGGCTGTCCCAGAGAACAAGTATAACTCCAAATATAGAAATACATTTAAATCAAGTAACTTTTGTAATTGGACCAATGCACATAGCCCACTGTGTAAGCATGCCACAAAACACTATAAGGGAAAAAAATTCCCAACTCTGTCAAGCTCACAATTGCTTGGATTGCCTAGGAATTAGCAGACTTAGATTCAGACTTAGAATTAAAGACAAAAAGCCTGTCAGAGCCTTGTGCATCATACTGGTTGACTATCAATTTTGAAAATTAGCCTAACAGGCTCATTTCTACTGTTCCTTTGATTAGAAATTATAATCAAGGGAAAAAATAGATAATTCAATTTTCCTTGCACACTGTTGTCTTGTCACCTACATTTGCACTGTCAGGCTAAGTAATATCAGGTTTCACCACAACTTTCCATCTTTCCCATTTCAAAAGACACAATCATCAGAAGCCTGTCTGAAGCTATTTAAAAAGTTTTTAATGTTTATTTTGAGAGAGAGAATGTATGAGTATGGAAAGGGCAGAGAGAGAGGGAGACACAGAATCCAAAGCACGCTCCAGGCTCTGAGCCATCAGGATAGAGCTCAATGCAGAGCTTGAACACACAAACTGTGAGATCATGACTCTAGTTCAAGTTGGGATGCTCAATCAACTGAGCCACCCAGGCACCCCTGAAGCCATTCTTGAAAAAGAGAGGCCTCCAATTAATGTGTTGATTCTTTATTTCTCCAAAGAATCCCAATTATCACCATAGTAAAATGTGATGTCCTAGCTCCAAGGATACCACTTAGAAACTGTTCTTCAGTTTGAGACTTTTTATGAAACCACTGCAAAGTTTGCAATATAGTCAAAGTATAAGAACCTATAAAGGATTATGTAATCACTATGTCTTGTATACGAAGTGTTGGTTTTGGATTGCTAACAAATGTTCAAACTCCCTTAGGAAAAAAAGAAAAAGAAAAACAAATTGTGGGGCCAAAAGGATGAGTGGATTGAGTGTCAACGTTTATGTTCAAGCAATGTGGATTGGCTCCAGCCTGAGGTTAACTTAGAATTAAAATGGAACTGGTGGTCTTAACTTGGCAGACAAGAGGTTATAACAAATCTATGACCACATACATACAGACACCACGGTCGCCAGCTAAACCACACACATGTGGCACACTCAGAGAGCTTCAGCTCCAACAAAACTGGGATTCTTTTTCTTCCCTTTTTAGAAAACAGAGAAAACCTTATCCCTTCACACAGCAGCTACAGGAATCTATATCATAGTCAACAGATTAAATTGTCCTCTGCCCAGAATTTAAATTAACATTATTAATAGCCAAAGAAAGTTCATCCTTGGTAGAAAGCAAACTATTTCTCATCAACCAATCATTTATCTGCCTACCAAAGTAACAGGGAGTTTCAAAAAAAAAAAATGCAGTATCTTCCTGAATGTTCACAACGAAGATCTCTCTGCTATTCTTGAATCTAATGAATGAGCATGTTTCACACCCTCTGGGTATTCATTTTGGGAAGTCAGACTTACTGGCCACCACCAAAGCAATCAAGATTCAAGACGCCACTAATTAAAGCTTCAAAGAGGCAAACCACATGTACACATTGGTGGATTGCTGAGCATCTCCCAGAAGTTAAGAGAAGGAAAAACCCCCACTATGAATGAAAGTCCAACATAAAGGGTGGAGAACAAGATCTATCATATTGGGCTGCCAACATGTTCATGTGGTGGGTCCCAAGTTATGATGGACCTTGAGAATTAGTCCTTGTATGCAGAGAACAAATAACTATAACAGAGAAGAAAGGTGGCTCCAACTTTAAACAAAGCTGAATGGGATATCACACCCTACAAAAATGAAGATGAGGTAATTATGAGATGTTTAGAGGGTGGTCTCACCCTCACCTGTGTTCTGTCAAAATTCTATAGGGCTTAAGGGGCTCCCCTGGATCATGCAAAATATCAGTTATCTACTGCTGCATAACAAACCACCCCAAACTCAGTGCCCTAAAACATCAACCTAAATTATTACTTATAAGACTATGAGTCATGCAGGCAGCCTTGCTGAACTGGGCCAAACTCAGCTGATCTTGGCTGAATTCATTCATGGTGAGTCAGCTGGAGGCAAGCTGTCTAAAATGATAGTAGATTATGAACAGTTATAGGCTGGGCAATGAAGGTGATTAAGCCACACATCTTCCATCCTCCAGCAAGTTAGTCTTGACTAAGTCTTATGATGTTAGCAATGTTCCAAAAGAGAGAGCAGAAGCATGCAAATCCTCTTGAGGTGACTCAGGCTTTACTTTTGCCATATTTGATTGGCCAAAGCCAGTCACAAGACCAGGAGCAGAAAAATAAACTCCACCTCTTGATCAGAGTTGCTACAAAGTCTCATTCCAAAGGATGGGTTAAAGAAAAAGGAAGACTTGAAGCCATTTTTGCAATCTACTACATCCTTCTAATCAGTGGCAATGTTAGGAGTGAGCATTCCTATTTCAAATTCCCGACTTTTCTGCTACTCCACACTAAGTTAAACACACTCCAGCTCATATTTGATCTAACTAGCATCAAGAAACACATGGTTGCTTTATAAATTATACTCTCTAACTTATTATAAGCTCTCACCATTTCACTGATGTATGACCCTGTGCAAATTACTTAACCAATCTGTGACCTATTGTCTCATATGTAAGATGGAGTTAAGAATAGAGCCTAGCTCACAAAGATATTGTTGAGACTAAATAAGATACATGAAGCTTTGAAAAAGAGACTGACACTTAAAGGGATTAAAATATCATAATCATCATCAATACTGACAAAATGAAATTCTGATCCATCCTTTCTTCCCTATTCATATCCCTTTCTATTACAAGGTATGGGAGGACAGAACTTTCTCGCATCCAACATTCAGTTGACCCTTTTCTCTTGTTCTGCACCTTTCCCATAATAGTATAAGATAGGCCAGCCTTCTATGATGACAATTCTCTGTTCAGAGACACTTGTGCATTTAAATTTCCAAGTCAATCTTCAGGCCTAGGGGCTCCCTGCCAAGAGCTTCCTGCCACTTCCCGTAGCTTGAACTCTGAAGAGTCTGGGGTTTGCCTCGTTAAAATGTGGTATAGGCTGGGATTCCTCAGTCCTGGGAGCTATGTCAGGGCCAAGACATTTGTGGCCTACACTGGCTCAGAAATCTGTCCTCATTTGCTGCCATGAAGAATCTGTGTGTGTCTGTATACAAACACTTTCAAGTGGGTGGATCTTGTATAAGTACAAACTCACAAAAGTTCATGATTTGGGGAAAGCACACTATACACATACTACTATAAGAGCAACAGTAATCAGGATGTCTTTTTCCCTACATAGATTTTTCCAGAATAACCTAATCTTAAAATGTAAACATGGCTTCTAATAGAGTGGGTATAGAAACAAACTTTAATTTGCCTTTTGCTCTTCTCTAGAACAATACAATTGCTATGAATAACTACCTCATAAACACTATCCATATAAATGTGTATACTGATATAAACACTTTTACCTTTTTTCTTACTTTTCTCCTTAATATTCTTAATAATTCTAATAATTTTAATATTCTAAGAAATAATGCTGTCTCATTTTTTAGCTCAAAGGGAAATTCAGAGAGATCATTCTAGATCTCTGCTACTCAAAATGTAGTCTGTTGATCAGTAGTATTAGCCTCAACCAAGAACCTGTTAGACCTAACCCAGACCTACTGAACCAGAATCTGTATTTAAATTTTTTTTAATGTTTTATTTATTTCTGAGAGAGAGAGAGAGCATGAGCAGGGGAGGGTCAGAGAGAGAGGGAGAATCCGAAACAGGCTCCGGCTCTGGGCTAGCTGTCAGCACAGAGCCCGATGTGGGGCTCGAATCAATAAACCATGAGACCATGACCTGAGCTGAAGTCGGACGCTTAACCGACTGAGTCACCCAGGCATCCCAGAATTTTAACAAGCCCCCTGATTCTGATGTACATTAAAGTCTGAAGGGCATTAGGGTAGACCAGCACTTCTCAAACATCAGAAAAGTATATAATCACCTAGAACGCTTGTTAAAACACAGATTGCTGGGGCCTACACCTAGAGATTCTGATTCAATAGCCCTGGGGAGAGGCCCAAGATACTGCATTTTTTACAATTTCCCAGATGCTGCAGCCGCAGCTTCAGAACCATACTCTGTGTAGCAGGGACCAATGCCTTTGCTTCATAGTTGTGGAAAATGGTGGGCATGGCTGCTAACTAAATTGTCCAGTATCTCAATGATGGAGAGCTCAAGACCAGATCACAGTCTCTGAGTTTCCTTCCAAGAGCACTTTCTGATGTGTTATACTGCTTTCAATTGGATTCATGGTCTTTTTTTTTTTTCTGCTTCCACACAACTTTCATATTCTCTGTCACCATATGACTAGTAGTATTCATTTCAATTTCTAACAGATTATTCCATCTCCTTAACCTATCTCAAATATAAATTTCATTTTATCCTCTGATATTTTCAAATCCTGACAGAGGGCTCAAACATGTTGCTCACATACCATTTATTAAATTAAACCCTCTTTTCTAGTTTTTTCTCTTTCATAAGTTCCCCTCCTTAGCTTCCTTGGAACTTCTTACTCCAGGAAGTTATTACCATCCTCAGAACTAGCTCTACTGGCTAGATTTCTAGTATCCATCCTCCAATTTCTACCTACCTTTTCCTTTTAATACATCTTCTCTTTTTTACATCAGCCACACTAATAGCTATTTCTCCTATACTTTATCTCCATACTACTCAGTCACTTAGTAAACATGACATGGTAAGTGGAGGGAGAGAAAGAATAACTTGACTTTGAAAAAAGCAGTTAAGAAGCCTGAGGAAAGCAAACAGAAACAATAGCTGAGGCATTAAATAAATTTTTAAAAGAAATCTACATGTTTCTTTTTCTTTCTAGTTTTTTTTCTTTCATAGTTTATTGTCAATTTGGTTTCCATATAACACCCAGTGCTCATCCCAACAAGTGCCCTCCTCCATGCCCATCACCCCCCATCCCCTCTCCACCACCCCCATCAGCCCTCAGTTTGTCCTCAGTATTCAAGAGTCTCTCATGGTTTGCCTCCCTCCCTCTCCCCAACTGTTTTCTCAGTTGGACCTTTGCTAATACTGGCCACTGAATACCAAATGCATGGTTCAGAATCAAAGAGATGAAAAGTCAAAATTGAATAGACCCCCACCTATAAGAATATGTTATATGTCCAATAACAACTATTTAGGGATTTTTAATTAAAATATACAAAGAGTTTAAGTTTTAAGAAAAAGGGGGAGCAATATTCCATAATCCTTTGATGTATGTTGGATGTATTCCAAACCTGACCAAAAGGTTCTATCTAATTGGTTAACTGAGTGCCCCCTCCTCATTAGTGTTGTTTTGTCTCCTAATAACATTTGATTCCCCAAAGAAAAACTTCAGGAATAGAGTTGCCAGGTGTAGCAAATAAAGATACAAGACAACAAGTAAAATTTGAATTTCATATAAACAATGAATAATTTTATTATAAAAATATCCCTATAGGTAAGTACTTATAAGTATGCACTATAGGGGCGCCTGGGTGGCTTAGTCGGTTAAGCGTCCGACTTCCGCTTAGGTCATGATCTCACGGTTCGTGGGTTCGAGCCTAGCGTCGGGCTCTGTGCTGACTGCCAGCTCAGAGCCTGAAGCCTGATTCATTGTCTGTGATTCTCTCTCTCTCTGACCCTCCCCTGCTCACGCTGTCTCTCTCTCTCTCCTGGAAATAAATAAAACATTAAAAAAAATTTAAGTATGCGCTATAAATATTGAGGCATACTTTTTACTAGAAAATTATCTGTTGTTTATTTGAAATTCAAATGGAACTAGCAGCCCTGTATTTTTCTGGTTTGTAATTTCAGAAAATTAAAAGCCATGCAAAATTTTACCAAGAGTGAAACAACCAATAGAGTAGGAGAAGGAATTTGAAATAAATATACCTGGGAAAAGATCGATATAAAGAATACTTCCAAATCAATAAGAAAGAGGAAACACAATTTTTTTTAATGGGAAAAAGACTGGAATGTGTATTTCTCAAAAGAGGATATGTAAGTGGCCAGGTCAAAAGGTGCTCAATTTCACAGTTCGTCAGGGAAATGAAAATTAAAACCCCAGTGAGATTCCATGTACACTACCAGAATGAACAGATTACATCAAGTGTTGGTGGGAAATTAAAGTAACTAGACCCTCATCCTCTGATAATGAGAGTATAAATCTGCAACCATGTTAGAAAACCATCTGGTAGTACAATTAAAACTGAATAGATACATACCCTATGACCCTGCCATCCTGCTCCTAGGTATATACCCAGCACATACATGTACATCTGTTCACCAAAGACATGTTTGCAAATATTCATAAAGCAATAAACTTAATAGCCAAAACTGGAAGTAGTATCTACCAAATATCTACCAGGAATAGGATATGTAACAAATTATGATATATTTAAATAATTTTACTATTTAGCAATGAGAATGAACAATCTATAATAACATGCTACAATATGGATAAGTCTCCTTGAAACAAAGTTTTAAGCCGGACACAAAAAAGCACACTCTCTATTATTCATTTACATATTATATAAAGTTTCAAAAACAGGAAAAATAGTCTTTGATGCAAAATCATAATAGTGGTTATTCTTGGACAGATGAGACTGGATAGGAGCAAGGGGACTTTAAGAGCTGGCCACGTTCTGTTTCTTAATTTGAGTAATGGTTTGTAAATGCTTTGTGAGGCTCCTGGAGTTGCACACTAGTGAACTATATCCTTTTCCAAATATGTTATACTTCAATAACATGTACATTAAAACCTCTCAAAGAAGTTACCATGAGGGGTGCCTGAGTGGCTCAGTCGGTTAAGCATCCGACTTTGACTCAGGTCATGATCTCACGGTTCGTGGGTTCGAGCCCCGCATTGGGCTCTGTGCTGACAGCTCAGAGCCTGGAGCCTGCTTCAGATTCTGTGTCTCCCTCTCTCTCTGACATTCCCCTGCTCACGCTTGCACTCTCTCTCTTTCTCAGAAATAAATTTTTTTAAAAAACATTAATTTTTTTTTTAAAAAAGAGGTTACCGTGAAAAAGAGGTACCGTGATACCCTCTGAACCCAATCATGTTTATGTAAGAGGAATCAGTATCATTATATCAGAGCCATAGTCACCATAATCATATGCCCCATTATGTGAGAATTTGCCATGGGCTAAGCTCGGTTATAGACATTTTGTTCATACCACCTCATTTGACCTTTCTAATCCTCATAAGAACACTAAAAGGCAGCTATTATTCTTCCACTTTTACAGATAAAGAAACAGAGGCTAACAGAGGATTGGTAGCTTATCAGGGGAAAGAGATTTAAGTGGCAGAGGCAAATTTTGAAACCAAGATCTGACTCTAAAGCAGGTGCCTTTTTCTCTGTAGAAGGTCATGCTGAATCTATAGGTAGATACTGGAAATTCCAAAGGGGAAGAAGTTTAAATTTCTTTCCTAAACTGACTTGTGTCCTAAGGTAACATAAACCCCCAATTTCAGCCCCCTTTTGTCCTAAGAAACACTCATCTGAATTCTAGATTTAATTCAATTACCTAGGATTAATTGATGATTCCTAAAATAAATTCCAAATTGAAGAAAGAAGGGAAAGTAAATTTCCTTTTAGTATCCCAGTTATCTCCATAACCATTTAAAGAAAAACAATAGTCAAATTATGGAAAGAGTCTAAATGTCCATCGACTGATGAATGAATAAAGAAGATGTGGTTTATATATACAATAGAACACCACTTGGCAATGAGGAAGAATGAAATCATGCCATTTGCAGCAACGTGGATGGAACTGGAAGGTATTATGCTGAGTGAAATAAGTCAGAGAAAGACAGATATCATATGTTTTCACTCATATGTGGATCTTAAGAAACTTAACAGAAGACATGGGAGATGGGAAGGGGAAAATAGTTACAGAGAGGGAGGGAGGCAAACCATAAGAGAGAGACTCCTAAATACAGAGAAAAAACTAAGGGTAGATGGAGAAGGGGGTGGAGGAGAGGGAAAAATGGATGATGGGCATGGAGGAGGAAAAGAAAATAAAAACAAAAAACAAAAAACAACAACAACAACAAAACAGACTTTAACACTCAAGCAACATATCCTCCTATACAGCCCCAACAAACACATTCACTTTACAAGGTTGCATTTATATATCCATAACAAGTTTTTCTGGCCAATTCTTTTCAAACTTTAGTGTTTGAAAAGCAAAATAATCTGGGAAGCTTGTTTGAACAGATATCTGAGCCTCACCTCAAGATTGTGATGCAGTAAATCTGAGGGGAGCCTCAGATTTTGCATTCCATACAAGCTCCCCAGTAACACTGATGCTGTTGGTCATCAGACCACACTTGGACTAGTAATACTTTATGCCAGGATAGACAACGTGAAAGAGACATACAATTGCTTTGCTTAGGGACTGGTTCTTCTCTCTTTGCCACTTCCATTTACAGCTACTATCTCAGGTTAGCTCCATGTGATAGTTGGAGAGATCAACTGGCCTCCCTACCCCTACCCCCAAACTCTGTCTTGATCATCAGGGCCCTTTGTCTTTATCATCATTAGTGTCGCTGTCACCCATCTGTCTGTCAGAATGAGATTACTGGCCATGAAGATTCCTGAGATCCTGAATTCTGCCTGTCCTTTGCTCTTCTGTGAATTGCAGCCCTCCAGTATCCAAATTTGCCACAGACCTGCATATCTGCTGCATTTCAGTTTGCTTTGTTACAAATATAATAAAATAAAATTACACACCTATAGGAATTCAAGCCTTCTCTCAGAATTTTGTTGTGGTTTATTAATTTTGCTTTGCTTTTTTTTCCCTAATGTGGGTATTTTAAGAAGAGAACTCACTATACTATATTCCAGATAAAGGGCTCCAGGAGTCCTGAAGGAATTTTCAACACCTCTCTTGTTTTCCACTCCTTTTGAGAAAGCCCAAAGCAGTTTTTCTCCACGGATGCTCAGTTCAGGTCTCTCCCCAGGATTCTGAGGTATTCTTAGTAGGACATCAGCTCTATTGAGAGATGTGTCTGATCAGCTTCTTTACATCAAGTACTCAGTCACATAATCCAGAAAGCACTGGGCTACAGGAAGCAAGACTGCCTCTGCCTTAATACCCCATGGCCAGTTTAAAAACTCAAAGTATTAAACAGGGTGGTGGAGGGTAAGGGGGAGGAGATGGAATCACTAGATTCCTGATTTTGCTCCTAGCTGGCTGGGTCACTCTTGGTAAGACCACTAAACTTCCCTTTCCCTTTGGTTGTAAAATATGAGCTGTTTTAAATGACCCCCAAGGTCCCACCTTCTCTAAGAGTCTGCAAAACCATGAACCTATAGACAAGACCAAAGAAAACACCCTCCTTTCTAACTTGGCACAAGTGGAAATTTTACTCTAGGAAAATAGACCCCCATGACGTATATATCACTGAGAAATGTCAAACAAATAATAGGACAGGAAAAAAGAAATCAAAGATGGAAAAGGCATGGCAATGCACCAATGAAGAGAAACCACTGCTTTTCTTTTTCCCTCTTTGAACTCAATAGACAAAAAAGCAATAAAATCCAAAGTCCAGCAATATCAACAAGAAATCACTTAGTCTGTTTTCAGATTCTGTTGCTACAGTAGCAAAAGAAAGTAGCCAGCTCCTTCTCAGGGGTTCCTGGGTAGAGAGCATCCATCAAATCACAGACACGCCCTCTATTCAAACTCAATTTGGCTAAAATGACTTTTTTATGAGAACTCATGAGAAAATGGTTGACTTCCAGCCCTTATGTTATCAGAGTTGTTTGACATTGAATTACATGGGCCCAGACTATAAATCTTGACTTCAGGCTCACATACAAGGCATTTGATGTGTCTGGGAACCTGCTGAAGAAAGAAATTAGCTGTAAAACAAAGTAAAATGCCTGTTCCCATGGGAAGACTCTGCAGGACTGCTAATAGATCATGTGTTCATTTGGAAGACACTTGTTCCTTTGGTCAAACAGCAACTAATATTTTTTGCTTTCCACTGCCTTGAACAGGAAATATGGTGCTAAGGGCCGATAGACAGGGCAAGGCATCAGATTAATTACACGGTCAGTAAACATTTGCTCACCCGTGTTTCCTAACGGTCTGAACACTTCCTGGTTAGAGATCAGCGATGCCACTGGCCTCTGTTAACTGCTGTACTCTTGTTTAAAAGTCTGGGAAGATGGGAGTACATTTTCAGGAAGCCCCACAATTGGAGGATGGGGGCACAAGGGACCCAGGACTGTTGAAAGCAGCCCCTGCTTGCAACCTGTGCTGTGGCTGCCACAGTTCACTGCCCTCACAAGGACAGAGCATCTGGAAACCTGCAGGGAGAGACTCAATAAGGTGATCTGATGTCACTGGGAAATTCTCTTTCCACTTCAGGGAATGGATATTAAATGAAGGTTCAAATTCATTCTTAAGAAGAGAAAAAGCAGAGCATTCTGGGAAAGATAGGTGGTAATCACGTCAGAACACCTGCCACCAACTCCACTCTACTTGGAAATCTCTTCTCTAGGGCAATGGCAAAGGATGGGCAAAAACAGTGCCCACCTGGAGCTGCTCTTTAAAGCAATGTTTCTCCAAGTGTGACTCTGGACCAACAGTCTAAGCATGCCTTGGGAACTTGTTAGAAATGCAGAATCTCAGGCCCAACAACAGACCTGCTCAAACAGAAAACCTTGCAGTGGGGGTTGCATTCTGTTATAACAAATTCTTCAGGTGACTCTGATACCACTAAAGTTTGAGAATCCCTGCCATAAAAGGATTGTCATATACCTGCTATACAGATGCCATCTGGGAACAAAACTCAAGCTCAAGCTCTCTGCTGTAATGTACAAGGTCCTTATGTCTGGCCAGCTCATGTGTTCTAGTCACAAATGCCAGCTTTATACACCGCTGCTAGGCCTGGTTTACTCCTTCTTTGAGGACTTTCCCTGGAAACTTCCCATGCCTACCTCCTTAGTTCATTCATTCTTCCTGAAAAGTGTGACATTTTTCATAAAGTAGTCCCCTACCACAGACACTCTTTTAAGTATCTGCCAACAAACACTGACCAGTATTGCCCGTTAGCAACTTTCCAAGATTGGAGATAATTTTATGAGTTTCTTTCTAAGTTTATGACCCATTCTCCCCCAATTAGAATGTAAACTTCCATAAAAACAGGCACCAATTCTGTATGCCCACTATATGCTATGTCCAATATACACACCCTACACTTCTAAAAAGTGTAACATTCATGCCTTCTCCTCACACCTCTTCTCAAAATTCATTCTCATGTGTCAATTATACATCAATAAAGCTGGTGAAAAACTCTATTCTTACACATTCTAAGTTATAAATCAACATAAATGGAAAGGAAACAAAACATTTACATTAAGAAAAATGAATATTCAAATTTCAGGCATTCAATAAGCAGTGTAGCCTTTTAGATGCTCAAGAGGGTCAAAAGGAGGCCATAAAATAGTACCTTTTGAGCATCTAAAGGGTTTTCCCTTCTGGATCTGTTTTCTAAAAGAGGAGCTCTGATTTAGATGAAGTTCCTTATTCCTTTACTAAAGCAGAAGACTGTCTTTAAGAAATGTTACCTGTTATGAGGTGATAGGAAAGTCATCAAAATTCAGTGTCTAAACTAACTTACTCTCTAATTGTGTCTTTATATTTTTCTCTCTCCATATTTTATCTTCATATATCTTTCTCAAAGCTCAAGAAAGAGGCAGAAATTTGAACATTAAGGTGTGCATCTAAACAAGATTTACATGACTCTGAAGATCCAGAAGCCTATTCACAATGTAGCAGGTTATTTTACTGGTCTTTAAAAAAAAATGCCTGAATGGCATTACTTTTGCGTCCATAATGGCTTAAATTCTTCCAAAAGGCATTAGAGTCACTCATTCCCCACAGAGATGGAAGAATAACACAGATGACAGTGCATTTAGTAAGAGGCAGACAATGCCCGTGGTTGCTCCATTACTCTGTCATCAGAGATATCAGCACTAGGTTGGGCGCTGAGCATTAGCCCATGTAGCCTGATATGAGTTCATGGAGCTGGAATTCAAAACACTAACCAGCTGTGGGAACCCAGTGAGAAGCCTGTCACACTGAATGGTATCCAGATTAGAGCTGTGAGAATTTGGGAAAACCCTTCTTGCTAAGTAAGTTTATTCCTTCAGCTTTCTTTCTTACTTAAATTTTCAATGTTTGCTAGAATTTGAAAGTATAGACATACATTTGAATAATGGAAAAAGGCAACTTTAAAAAGATTTTTTGAGGCAATCATGGAAATTGTAATACTGACTGGATATTTGATGACCTTGTAATTATAATTTTTAGGTGTGATAATAACATTTGGTTTATGTAGCAAAATACCCATAACTCTTTAGAGATGTGTGCTGAGAGGAATGTAGGGGTGGAATGAAATGATGTCTGGAATTTGCTTTAAAATAATTCAGGGGAAAAAGAAGAGGGAAAGGAAAAGATTAAACAAGTATTGCAAATCCTCAGTATTTGCTGGATCTAGGCTGGGTTATGGCAGATCAACAGAATATTCTCTTTCTTTGTAAAAGTATGTTTGAAAATAAACACAATAAAAGCTTATGATAAAAAAAAGAAAAGAAATAATGCCAGAGCAAAGGCAAAGTTATTTCTTAAGTAATAGAAAAATGTCTTTTCATCTAAGGATATTCTCAAGGCCAACCTCTGCCAAATAAATAATCTACAAAATCAAAAAATGAGAAAGTCATGTTCTCAGATGCTCAGGTCTTTAAAAAATCCTTCTGTGGTATATGCATTGGCAGAAGCAGGCAAAGAAGCTTAACTACATGGACCAGAAACTGGAAATGACACATTGCTTTATTTGGTACTTGACCATTCATCGCAGTGGCTATAATAGGAATAGACCAAAATGGAGATTTGGGGTCCCAGGTTCTATGGTATTTTTTCCCCATGAGTCCCTGTGTGGCTTTCAATCAACATTTCTATCCTTTGGTTTCTTCATCTATAAACCACAAGGTTGCATAATATGAGAACTAAGGCTTCTTTCAGGCCTGAAAGTGCAAATTTCAGATTATATTAGCAAGTCTTCAGTAATATGGGAGATTTAAAAAAAAAAAGGTCAAGTTCTCAATATGACTTACCAAATCAGGAGATGGCAAATTTATGAAGCCTCTATTGAATTTTCTGCAAAAGATATCCAAGGGTAGCAACCTTTTTTTTTTTTTTTTAATAGTTGATTGTCAAATTAGTTTCCCCATAACACTCAGTGCTCATCCCCACAAGTGTCCTCCTCCATGCCCATCCCCCCTCCCCCCACATCCATCAGTCCTCAGTTTTTGTCAGCATTCAAGAGTCTCTCATGGTTTGCCTCTCTCCCTTTCCCCCACCATTTCCGCCCTTCTTCTCCCCCTTGTTCCTCCGTCAAGTTCCTCCTAATCCTCCTATACGTGCAAACATATGATATTTGTCCTTCTCTGCCTGACTTATTTCGCTCAGCATAACACCCTCAAGGTCCATCCATGTTGCTACACATGGCCAGATTTCATTGTTTCTCATTGCCATGTAGTATTCCATGGTATAGATAAACGTGAGACAGGAAGCAACCTTTTTTTTTAATATTTTTATTTATTTCTAGGAGAGAGAGAGGGAGAGACAGCATGAGCAGCGGAGGGTCAGAGAGAGAGGGAGACACAGACTCCGAAACAGGCTCCAAGCTTTGAGCTGGCAGTCAGCACAGAGCCCGACGCGGGGCTCGAACCCAATAACCGCAAGATCATGACCTAAGGGAAAGTCGGACGCTCAACCGACTAAGCCACCCAGGCGCCCCCAAGGGTAGCAACCTTTGCTGTTTAGAAAATCTAACTGGCAAAGGAAGTAATACGGAAAATAAACAGGTTCCAAAAGTGGTTTTAGCCACAGCATAATTCTTTTAAGAAAGAAAACCTGTCAACTCAAATATTTCGTGCATTTGTTTTCTAACTCAGAAAAAAATGGATATAAATGACCACTTATTCATCAAGAAAGTTCTAAAATAATTGTTTCCTTCACAATGTTTGAAAACTGTATTAAAACATGTACAGTTCTAGTGAAATTAAAATTTGAAGTGGGAGGGCTGACAGGGAAAAGACGAATTTATAAGGCCACTCAGACTATTCATTCACTCATATTCTTCTCTAGAAAGGTTGACAAGAGTCAGTGTGGCAAATACATCACTGATTTCAGAAAGATGCCCTACATGGAGTCAGCTCTTGATGTACAAAGCTAGAGTCCATTTTATTCTGGGATCCTGCTTTCTACAACTTGGTGTCTTCCAGATTTCTTTCATTTCTGGTTGCTTTATTTGAAATTTGAGGTTTGTGAACCACACATCATCAAATGCACAGCAGAACTGATCTCTCTTCCACAGGGATGGTTCCTGGTAGATCTCAAGAATTAAAAAAACAAAAAATATTGATTATGTTACATTAAGATGTACATCATAAAATGCTTAGGATCCTAGGCCTTATGTTTCAGTAAATGTGTTTCATTCAGATTTACCTCTGCATTTAGAATCTTGCACTTCTTTTTCCATTCAAATCATCCTATTCTTTTCTAAGAACCAGATGTGAAATACTGGGGAATGGTGTCCCAGCAAGGGGTAAAAATCATATTATTCCTCTGAAAAACTTTGAAAAGGAGAAAGAGAATTTTACTCATTCCAGGGTACTCTATTAACTGAGCTGTCATTTATTACCAAACATAAAAAATTAAATGATAGCATCTATATTTGACATCTATCAAGAGTTTTGCAATGCTGTTACCAAAAAAAATGATCACTTTTTTTCTTAGAAAATTTTTTAAATAATTTTCCTGTATCTAGGGCACCTAGGTGGCTCAGTTGGTTAAACATCCAACTCTTGATTTCGGTTCCCATCATGGTCTCACAATTTGTGAGTTTGAGCCCTCCATCAAATTCCATGCTGACAATGTAAAGCCTGTTTGGGATCTTCACTCTCTCTTGCTCTCTGCCCCTCCCCCACTCATGTGCACACTCTGTCTCTCTCAAGATAAATAAACTTAAAAAAAAGAATTTTTCTGAATTCATAGTGCCACTTTCTGACCTTCTGAGACCAGTTCTTCAATCAGAAAACATTTCTCCAACTTTATAATGAACATTAACAAAAGGAAAAAGCTCAACAGCTGTACATTTAAAGTAATCCTTTGAGAATGGATAAAGTTCCATGGCCACAATTATATTTACTTCCATCTAATTTCTGTATTAGAGGTATCGCATAAAAGTTTCAAGCTTCATAAAAATTATTCGTGCCACCTGATAGGAGGTATTTCTTGATTCTTAGTAGTTTTACCATCAACTTTAAAGAAAATAGTGTTGGCTTTGGGAGTTATCTAAATCAAAGGTTCTCAAAGCTGCATCAAAATCACCTGGGGAGCGTGTTAAACCACAGCCCTCACCTCCAGAATTTCCAATCCCAAAGTTCTGGATTGGAATCTTAGAAATTGCAATTCTAGCAAGTTCCTGGATGATCCTGATACTGATGTTGCTGGTCCAGGGATCATGCTTAGAGAACCAATGATCTAAATATATGCTCTATAGGTGCTTAAATAACAGAAAACTATTAATTACATCATTCAGTTCTGCAGAGCCTTAAGCCATTTAACATTTTGACTGGTGGGTAGGTAAGAAAGAAGCCTCTACCTACCTACTTTGCAAACCAACACTTGAACATTCATAGTCCTCAGTATAAACAAAATCATCACAGGTTTGAGCACAAGTTGTACAATCAACTCAAAATTAGGTAAGATATTGCTTAATTTTCAGTCTAAGGAACTTTCTTTGGTCACTACGTCATCCCAGCCATGCAGGTGCACAAAATATCAAGAACGTTTTGGGGAGGTAGTTGTATTTTGGTGTTTTGAATTGCCCCCCTCACCGTGTCATTAGCAGTACAATAAAATATCTAAAGAAATCTGAATTTTCAGGGTGTGATCTGAAGTTCCGCCAGTGTGACCCACGGAAGTAAGGTTCACAACCTCAGCTATAGCAGTCGAACTCTGTGGATGATCAGTTCTGTCTCTATCCCTTCTGGGTCCTTAGATGTCTTTGCTGGCCCAGGCCTCTGCTTTCGTCACTGGACCCTTTGGTTGTCCCTCATACTAAGGTGATGATTACAACAAGCATAAAGAAGTCTTTCAATAGTGATTTCCTGTATCTCACTTATCCCAGCTCAGAAAAATCTTGCCATTCAAATGAACTGGCGTCAGAGTTACAGTGGGAAAAAGGAGGGATGGGGGAAGGGAATCCCTTTTAAAAGCTCTCCCTGTGAGAAGAGGAGACAAGAGCAGGAAGAGGAGGAGCCCAAGGCTGGCTATTTTTAAAATTAAATGCAAAGACCTTTGGTCCTCTCTCCTGTTTCTCTCAAGCCCCCAGAACAACTTGTCAAAGGCATAAATCGCTGGACAATTCATTCTGTCTGTATTCTTCTATAATCTACTTAGCAATGAAGTACAGCCAAAACCATATGGACAGAAATATGGGCTTCTCCCTCAAAACCTGCAACCTTCTTTCACAAAGCTGTCTTCCATCAGGATCAAAATGTCACTTCCCAAATAATGTCACTCCTAAAGGAATCCAGGAGGGAAGAAGAAAGAAAATCCATAATGATTTGGGGTTGATTTTGAGTCTTAACACAGGGGACGACAGGGTTCTGGCTGCAGTAGGGGTACAACTTGTGCCACAGGGGAAAGCATGATGTCTCATGATGAAGTGGTCAGTTCACTGAAGATGCAGATAGCATTTTAGCAGCCCTACTGGCTCTCACCCCAGAGGTGAGAGAGGGAATCATAATAATGACTGTGCCAAGCTAACTGAAGAAAAGATAAAACTAGACCAGGTGTTGATACAGAAAAATCTAGGACAAGACAAAGGCAACTCTCAATTTACCTTCTGGCCTACTTACTCCTGCATTAAAAGGGGTGTTATCTGTACCAGGAAAGAGAATTGAGGCCTGTGTTAACACTTGTTGCCTCTGTTTTATTTTTAGGCTCTTCACTCAGAGAAAAGGCCAGTTGGACTTCAGACCTCAGACCACACTTGGTTCTCTCAGGTTTCTCTGCACACAAAAACCCAAAATAATTTTCCATCATGACCTGGCCAGGAAGCACAGCCAGCAGTTAGAGTGGGTCTGCTGAAATTGGGCATGTGAGCTTGGTTTTCTGTCCCCAGTGGGGTCTGTATCATCACCCAATTTGATCTTCCTATCCAGTTGGTGTTTTTTTTCCTGAGACAATGCTTAGATAGAAGAAATATATACATATATATGTATGTGTGTATGTGTATGTGTATGTGTGTGTGTGTATTATGTATGTATGTAAAATCAAGATGATGTGGCCAATCTAAGAAGAGGTGAATAGTTCCAAGACTCAAGACACTGTCCCTGGTGAAAACATTAGCACAGTGATAGGTGTTAGCAGTGAGAGGCCAGCACAGAGTACTTCCTGGAACACAGGAAGTTTTCTTCACATTTGTGGAGGAAATGCAACTGTCACCTGGAACACCTGGGAAGTTGGGAATGCCTATGGCAACCAGTCTGATCTACTTCATGAAGAAGGCTCTAATCATGTTAGCCAAGGGCAAGTCTACCAGATGGCCTTGAACTCTAGGGAGTGTGATTCAGCCAAAGACATCAAACACACTGGTCCCCAAACTCCCCAGCCTGTCTTAGATCTCCTTTAGCATTGTTTGCCATAGATGAACTACTTAATATTTTCTTCACAACTTGCTTAAATCAAGTCACTGAAAAAGAAAACAATAAGTCCTGTAGAACAACATGGAAGTAAAAACATTGAAACAGAAGCTCCAACAAAATATAAACAGAAATGTATGCTACCCTACACTCTGAGTCCTGAGGCCTGCTTCTCTTCCTTTAAAAGGAAGACTCATGGGAATTACAGAGCTGATGGAGATCTGTTAGTGGCAAATTGAGACTGTTAATCAGAAGAAACGAAAGACTAAAAAAAAATCTCACCATAGGATCCAAAGTTATTTGTCATTATGTCAGTGTCCCAAACAAATAATTTCAAATACCTAAGACAGTGTTTTTCAAAAATTTCAGCTATGACCCACTGAAGAAAGGGGTTATATGTCACAAACTGCATGTGTGCACACAAGCATGCACACCTATATACAAATCCTTATCTTTATGAAGCATGATGCAGTCTGATACTTTCTGTCTATTTAATTCTTCAAAAATGCTTGCTGTGACCTACAGGTGTGTTACTAGCCACAGTTTTAAACACTGCTTTATACTTCGGGAAATATTGGTTACACTTCATGTCCTTAACCCATTCAACATAGAAATCTCCTCCACACTATCCACAGTTATCTAATCACTGCTCATTCAGCACACTCAATCAACTTTAATAAAATACTCTTTTTTGGCTTATTTTCTTTCCCCTAAAATGTAAAATCCTTCTTCCTGAGCCAAACTGCCAGTACCTTCAGGCAAGAGAGACTATCATATGTGCCTTATATTTTATTGCAAAAGAGGCACCATAAATGATGAACAAATTTAATCTTGACACTACTGGATATCTGGAAATTTAATTTTTTTTCTACTGATTTGGTTCCCACAAATAAAAAGGGTACTATATATGTACTATATACTATATACATATATACTATGTATATCCATAACTTATGTTGGTGATGGACATAAAAGAAGCAATAGTCATTTCCCCCTTCCTGCTAGAGCACCTCAAAGTGCCTACAAGTGAAAGCTTGTCCGTGACAGGAAGTGTCATGACTCAAAAGTGAGGCACACAGCAGACGTGTCAGGTTGGAAGTGGCCGTTTCTGCACAGCCACTACTCTGACCATGTAGCCACATGTGGAGAAATTACATTATGCATCATTGCACCATTGGCCCTGCCGAAAGAAGGACTGAGACAGAAGCATATCCTAGAAAACAATAGCTTACATCTGATATAAAATCTTGGGATAAGATTGTATGACTTGTAGTTTTATCATTTAGAGAACAATCTTAAGGAGTTTCATCTGGGGATTCTGGTTTTATGCTTTATGTAACAAATGTAGTGAAACTTTATTTTTAGATTCCTTTGATCATACACCAGTATTCTTAATTCAAAACTCCAGGATAAAATTATATTATTTAAAGGGAAAGACAATGAAATTGATTACAATCCTGTGTCTTACCCCCAAAATAACTTCAATAATAACTTGCATTTTGAAATTTAACTACAGGCTGTGGGATTAACTAAGCACTTTCTTGGCATTTAGCTCAATTAATCGTAACAGTAACCCTATGAGGTAGGTACTATTATTATTACCATATTACAGAGAAAAAACTAACACTCAGGGATATGAAGTTAATTTCCCAAGGTCATGCAACTCAGTGCTGGCAACACTGCAGGATTTAAAAGCAACACTCTTAAACCCTTTCTATAGTCCAATTTTATCACAAATAATTCAACAAAGACCATGGTATTAGGATATGGAAATAATAATACAGATCTTATATGAAGACTCAACTAGAAGTAAAATGATTTAATAAGCACAGAAGTACAACAAGTAAGTGGATGAAACAGCTTTTACAAAAATCTCCATTCCATGTATGTCACCACAGGACCCCTCCATCAGTTTCTGTTCCTTCCTCTCCATCCCCCACTAACAAAAATAAACATGACAACTTTCAAAAGTTTTAGGAAAAATGGTTCTCAAAGTGTACCCCCTGAAAACATGTGAGAGATGCAAATTCTTATACCCCACTTGTTTTTAATGTAGGTTTGATTATTTTTTAGGTATGAAAAATCCAACAGATAAGGAGATCATTGCCATTGTAAAGATACTTTTGGGGGCACCTGGGTGGCTCCTACATCTGACTCCTGATTTAAGCTCAGGTCACGATTTCATGGTTTGTGACTTCAAGCCCCATGCCGAGCTCCATGCTGATGATGCGGAGCCTGCTTGGGATTCTCTCTCCCTCTCTCTCTTCTCCTCCTCTGTTTGCAAGTACATGTGCACTCTCTCCTCACCCAAAATAAATAAGCTTTAAAAAAGAAAGAGAAAAAATACTTTGTTATACTTACAGATCAGAAGAGCAGGGGGCCGGATGGCATGACAGGCACCAAGGGCAGTCAGGAGACAGAGTGGCAGGTAACAGGGTGGGCAAGAACTTTTATTTTGGTTTCTTCTGGGAGGAACAGGAGAGGTGAGACAAACTGGTTTAGGATTAGCTAGTTTAAATAATTTCAGCAGGCTATGGAGCACAGGAATTTTCTCCAGTTGCCTGGTACCTAACCCTGGGATGATTAGTGAAGGTGGATAAAATGATAGGGCTTGGGCTCTGGACTAAGTGGTTTGCATTTGGAAAGCATGCTCAAGGGTGAGCTGTTTACTATTTCTAGGAAGTGGCTGGCACCAGATGTAACAGTCTCTCCAGTGTCAGCAAAACCCCAGATGTCAAAGCATCAGAATACAGAAAATAGAAGACATGGTTACTGTACCACTCCAGACCTACTGATTAAAAAAACTGAGTTGTGGATCAGGAGTCTGTTTTCACAAGCCCTCCAGGTGAGTCTGGTGCACATTATAGTTTAAGGGCCACAGTTTTAGTATTTACTGTGTTTCACATAGCACATGGAGCAGTAAGTATTTAGTACAGAACTGAAGTTTTCCTTTTCTTACAACTTAGCAACTTTAACTATGGATATCAAATGTTTATCCATAGACTATTTCAAGAAACTATCTTTAAAGCATTAAATACACACTAGCACTTCTAATAATACCATCTATTTCTTTCTTTATGTCCCACAAACAGCTGTGTGTTTAAGTTAGAATAAAGGCAAAGTTTGGGGCACCTGGGTGGCTCAGTCAGTTGGGCATCCGACTTCGGCTTGGGTCATGATCTCACCATTGGTGGGTTCAAGCCCCGCGTTGGGCTCTGTGCTGACAGCTAGCTCAGAGACTGGAGCCTGTTTCAGATTCTGTGTCTCCCTCTCTCTATGACCTTCCCCTGCTCACACTCTCTCTCTCTCTCTCACTCAAAATAAATAAATAAAATAAACAAAAAAACAAATAATTAAACATTAAAAAAAGAATAAAGACAAAATTTTCTATAATAAATATTACAATGAGATGCTCCAGTGTACCCTTTAAGATGTTTAATCTTCAGAGTAATGTGAATGACAGATTTGGGGGCCAAGGGCATTAGATACCCTTTGGAGTTTCACCCTAGAAAGCTCCATGTAATTTGTTTTTCTAGAAATTTCCACTAACTTCTGAAGGACCTACTTCTATGTTTAATCAACAATAGAAACTGTGGTAGTTCTATGTATATTGGGAAGATTATAGAACCCAGCTTGTTACTACCAAAACTTTTAAGTCCATGTTTTGAAAATAGATTGATGTTGGAGAAGGAAAAAGACAAGATTCATGACCCAGTCCTAGCTGCGCCTTAATTAGTCATATGATCTTGGGCAAGTGAATAAATCTCTCTGGACTTTTGTTTTTCTCATCTGTGGTGCCAGAGTGCTGGATGAGAAGCAAATGTGATTCCATCTATATTTAGAGGCAGAGAGAAACTTCTCCTGAAAAATCCCTTGAAGGAGATAATGCTTTTTACCACAGTCAAATACTTTTCTACCTGCTCTGAGCTCTAACATCTTCAGTAAAATTATTACTGGAGACAACCTAGTCTACATGTTTATCTATAAATAGGAGCTCTCATCTTGGATACACATCAGAAACATGTGGAGGAGCTTTAAAAATGCCAATGTCTGAAACCAACTCCCAGAGACTGTTCTTGAGTGTGTCTTGGGCATTGGTATTTTTTTTTAATTTTTTTTTTAATGTTTTATTTATTTCTAGGAGAGAGAGAGAGACAGCGTGAGCAGGGGAGGGTCAGAGAGAGAGGGAGTCACAGACTCTGAAACAGGCTCCAGGCTCTGAGCTGGCAGTCAGCACAGAGCCCGACGCGGGGCCCGAACCCACGAACCGCGAGATCATGACCCAAGCGAAAGTCGGACGCTTAACCGACTAAGCCATCCAGGCGCCCCATGGGCATTGGTATTTTTTAAAGCTCCCAGATAACTCTAATGTGCAGCCAGTGTTGAGAGGCAGAGGCCTGAAACCAGTCCTGGAGATTCTTTAAATTAGAAAAGAACACATGGTAGGTAGTTAATTCTACAACTATCTGAACATGTGGTTGGGTAAGTGGGGAAGTCTCAATCAGTTTGGCCTCACTCCTGAAAAGAAAGGGGCAGTGGTCAGAAACTAATTTCATGAATGATTCTCTGAGACAAGGAATAAGAGTGGGTAAAATTCTCCCTTCTTCTGGTAGAAAAGAGGAGCTATTTAGCTTAAAGAGTTTTGGAGAAAGCACATTTGCTCAAATATTAGTGTTCTCATAAAGGGTGATAGCACGGGGTCATGTAAGTTCCCATCTACGTGTGAATTTGCAGGCAGCAGATAGTCTAGAGGGCATGCCACAGCAGGAGAAACAGCCATAATTGTGTCTGTGAAACACCAACTGGAACACTTGGTTCTTCCTGAAATGCTGGCTTCAGGAAGAGAAGGATGAGATTTACACAGGGATGAATTTTTAAACTATGCAGATGAAAACAAGTATGGTGTCCATGGTCCCAATTCTTTACCACTTCTGTATCCATATCCTTTACCAGGTAACCTTGTAGTGCCCCCCTACTCTGTCCCTGAGCCATATGACTTAGTTTGGCAAGTGGGATGCAAGCAGAGAGCTGTAAAATCACTCCCACTCTTATATATTTATCTTTGTCATGTGAACATCCCACCCTAGAACTGCTGACAGTCAACTGATCCCAAGACATATGATCAAGGCCAGCTGAGGCAGATAGACTTTAAGGTGGCAACCAATGATTCCCACTTTCTGTATCCAAGCTTTATGGAATTTCATCCCTTTTAGTGTGGGTGGACCTGTAACTTGCTTCTAACCAACAGAATATGGCAAAGACGACAGGATGTCATTCCTATATTTGTCATACAAGACTCCATCTCAGAACATTCACTCAACCTCCTCCTGGTTTTGAGGATGGAAATACAAATAGGTAAAATATGGAAAGTCCCATGTGGCAAGAATAAAACATGGGAGAGCTTTAGGAACTGAAGGCCTCACATCCTGCCAATAAAATGAGTGAATTTGAAGTACGCCCTCCCAATCAAACCTCCAAATGAAGACACAGTGTAGCCAGCACTATGATTGCAGTCTGATAAGATCATAAAGCAGAAAACACAGGTAAACCACAGTACAATCCCTAATGCACAGAAACTGTGAGATAATGTGTATTGCTTTAAGGCACTAAATTTGCTGAAGAACCACTCAGCTGACCCATAGCTTTGTAAACTAGGTAAGCCAACCCCCACATATGTGTGCAAGCCCAGCCAAGACCACAAGACCAAGCTAAACCAAATACGGCCACAGACACAGAAGTCCAGCAAAATCTTCCAAGTCCAGTGCAGATCATCTGAACCCTACAAACTCATAAGCTAACTATTTATTGCTATATGCGACTTGATTTTGTTATTGTTAAACAGTATTATTGTAGCAATAGGTAACTGATACAATGACAGTGAAATTTAGTTATTTCCTTAATTCTCAAAGACAAGTGATGCTTCAGGAAACTGGAAATTACATATAATATGTGATAAAAATAAAATTAATAATAACTTGGATAAATATTACTATCCAATATCTCAATGGAGAATTCCTGAAATCTTTAGTCATCCATATATAAGAGAAATATCTCTGTCCTGGGACAGTTTGAATATTGTATTCTTTTATTATCCTTTGATTTGTTCACTCTGGTTCTCTCATATCTGTCTCACTAGAATGACCACTTCCTTATATCCAGTTTTTTTTTAAGTTTACTTATTTATTTTGATAAAGAGCAAGAGAGAGAGCAAGTGAGCAGGGGGAGGGAGGGGGCAGGAAAATAGGGGCAGAGAGAGGCAGGAGGGAAAAGGGAGAGGGGGAGGGAGGAGAGAGAGAGAGAGATGAGGTGGGAAAGGGAGAGAGGGAGGGAGGGGGAGGGAGAGGAAGAGGGAGGGAATCCCAAGCAGGCTCTGTGCTATCAGCATGAAGCCCAAAGGGGGGCTTGATCTCACAAATCATGAGATCATGATCTGAGATGAAATCAAGAGTGAGGGGCGCCCAGGTGGCTCAGTCGGTTAAGCGTCTGACTTCGGCTCAGGTCATGATCTCAGGGTTCATGGGTTCGAGTTGGAGCCCCGTGTTAGGCTCTGTGCTGACAGCCAACTCAGAACCTGGAGCCTGTCTTCGGATTCTGTGTCTCCCTCTCTCTCTAACCCTCCCCTGCTCATGCTGTCTCTCTCTCTCTCTCAAAAATAAATAAAAACATTAAAAAAATTTTTTTTAAGAAAGAAATCAAGAGTCAGAAGCTTAAATGACTGAGCCACCCAGGTGCCCCCTATATCTAATTTTTAATATTGCAAAGAAATAGCTACAGTTCTCAAAATTTATGCTTTATGTACACATACACACACAAACACTAACTAAATATCCAGGTTTTTTGCTACTGATCTCTGTATATGCAATAAATGATATAGTTTAAGGGTTTGGTTCTTCCAATATTCACAATAAAATTCTAGCCACTAGCACTAAGTATCAGGGACACTGGTACTGTCATCTCACACACTGCAATGTTATAAACTCAGTTCTAAGGCTTCTACAAGTCTCAGGCTCTTTCTCCCTTCAAAATATATGCATATATTCTCCATTCTGGCAGCTAGAGATTTATACTATCCAGTCTTACTGGATAAAGAAGAATTTTCAGGTTGAGTCTGCCCTGAAAAGGAATTTCATTTTATAGAGCAAAAACAAACCTAGAATGTTTCCAGTAGTTAAATATTCAATATTCACCCAAATGGACCTTCCCTTAGAGTTAATCTAAATTGATTCAAGTCATCTATATATAGGTTAAACTAGCCATCCTGTGGAGATTACTCCCATAAAAGAACAGAGTACAGTGAAATATCACGATTGAGACAGGGAGAATTACGCACTAATTTTAATATTTTGGGAATTTTTTGTTTTTGTTTTTGTTTTTGCACAGCAATGAAAACGGCTAAAATAAAACCACAATCAAAATTAAGTTTTGGCAAGTGTGTGTAGGAACTGGAGCTCTCACTGCTGGTTGGCATGTAAATCACACAGTCACTCTGGAAAACTGTTTTGACAGTATTTGCTAAAGATGCACGCACACTTGAAAACCCAATAGTTTTCAACTCCAACATGGTGCGTGCATATATTCACCACCACAGTCTTGTGCAAAAGTGCTCATAGCAGCACTATCCATAATGACCAAAACTGAACAACCAAAATCTCCATGACATTTTAATCAATAAATTGTGGTTAATTTATACAATAGAATATTAAAGAATACTAAAAAACTTATTAAGAATAATTTTATTGATGAATTTTATTAATAAAATTATTAATTCTGAATAAATTTCAAAGCACATACAAGAATGTACCTCACAAACATGTTAAGTTAGTGAAACCAGACACAAAAAACTACATTCTATGTGATTCTATTTATGTCAAACACGGGTAAAATCAGTCTATAATGCTAGAAGTCAGGATAGTGGTTGTCTTTGTGGGGGAAGGATGGTAGTAACTAAAGGGTAACATAACAAAACTCTGGAGTGTTGGTAATGTTTCTTAAGTTTATTTATTTATTTTGAGAGACAGGGAGCGAGGGAGGGATAATGCATGCATGTGAGTGTGGGAGGGTCAGAGAGAAAGGCTCCATGTCAGCAGGCTCCATGCTGACATTGCAGACCCCAACACAGGGCTCCATCTCAGGAACCAACCTGAGCCAAAATCAAGAGTCGGACACTTAAGCCATTGAGGCACCTAGGCACCCCAGTAATGTTTCTTAATCTGAGTGTCAGTTAAATTAGTGTATTTAGTTTTGAAAATTCATCGAGCTGTATACTTACACTGTGTTTACTTTCCTGTATATGAGTTACACTTTAATAAAAAGCTTATATATTTTTTATTTGAGATACAGTTAAACCCTATTACATTATTTTCAGGTGTACAACATAATGATTCCACAACCCTATATGTTATGCTATGCTCACCTCAACTATAGCTACCATCTGTCACATAAAATGCTATACAGTATCACTGACTATATTCTCTATGCTGTACCATTCATTAATTCATGCTGTACCATTAATGTACTATGCTATAACTTATCCATCCTATAACTGGAAAACTGTATCTCCCACTTACCCTTCATCCATTTTGCCCCTTGCCCCTCAGGCACCACCAGTTTGTTCTCTGTAATTACAAGTATGTTTCTGGTTTTGTTTTGATTTTTAGATTCCACATATAAGTAAAATTATATGCTATTTATTTGTCTTTCTCTGACTTATTCCTCTTAGCATATTACCCTCTAGGTCCATTCATGTTGTCACAAATGGCAAGATCTCATCTTTTTCATAGCTGAATGACATTCCATTATATGTATGTACCTATGTGTGTGTACACACACACACACACACAAACACACACACATCTCATTTATCCATTCATTTATTATTAGACACTTAGGTTGTTTCCATATCTTGGCTACTGTAAATAATAGTAACAATAAACATAGGGTTGCATATATCTTTTCAAATTAGTGTTTTCATTTTCTCTGGGTTAAAACCCAGTTGCAGAATTACTGGATCATATGATATTTCTATTTTTAACTTTTTCAGGAAAGTCCACACTGTTTTTCACAGTGGCTACACCAATTTACATTCCCATCAACAGTGCCTGAAGGTCTCTTTTTCTCCTTATCCTCGCCAACACTTGTTATTTCTTGTAAAAAGCTTCTACTTTATTTTTTTTTTAATTTTTAAAATGTTTTATTTATTTCTGAGGGAGAGAGAGAGAGACAGCATGAGCAGGGGCGGGACAGGGAGAGGGGAAGACACAGAATCTGAAACAGGCTCCAGGCTCTGAGCTAGCTGTCAGCACAGAGCCCAATGCAGGGCTTGAACCCACAAACTGTGAGATCATGACCTGAGTTGGTCGAATGCTTAACCGACAGAGCCACCCAGGCGCCCCAAAAAGCTTCTACTTTTAAAAAGCTGCTTTATAATACTAGAATGCATCTAATTCAGTATAATCTACTATGATTCTCCTTTGGTAACTTTAAATCCACCTAATCTAAGACTGATGAGTAAACTACTGAAGATCCTACAAAGTAGTAGAGAAAACCTGATTGCCTTTATTTCCTTTCCCCAAATCTAATTCTACACAAAAGTCAAGAGATTGCTGCCCTTGATGAGAGAGATTTTGAGAGGCCACCCACCATGTTGTCACCCTAACTTATGAAAAGAACTTTGACACTGCTTCAAGGGTTTTGGGTAAGTTGTCCTTATAGTATGGTAACTCCTTATCTTGCAAAGACTCCCTTCCATTCAGTGTAGTACAGCAATCCGTCACCAGCTCCAAAACTTACACCAAAAATCAACCTCCCAGGTCATATGGACACAGCAGGAAAAGAAAGCAAACTGGGACTGAATAAGAAGCTGCTCATGTATCAATAAGCACTTGCCATATTTGGCAGCTTTAAATTCCCTGCAACTCAATGAGTCTGAGAAATGGTCATTTTTCTCATTTTACAACTGAGGGACAGGATCATGGCTTTGGCCAGTCACAGAGCTGAAGAGACGCATAAACTTGGTTCAAAGCCCATACAACAATCTTCCATCCAATTCTTATTCTCTTGCCAAATCTTCTCATATGAGCCAAAGTAAGAATAATACCTACTCTCTCGGGATCACTCTTTGGACAACAGAGAGGTATCTTGAGAGCTAACTGCAGCAGACATCAGCAGCTATGCATTGCTCCCCTTTGCATTTAATTCCAGCTTTTTTGAATTTTATTGTCTTTTAATCATACTCTTATTTACATTTCCTTCTTCCTCTTCCTAGTGAGGACTTAGACCTGCCTATAGCACCTAGGCATCATTGACTCCCTTCTACCCCTGAGGTTTAAGACAATGACATTCTAAATCTGTTTTTCAGATGCCATAAGTAGGAAACTGATACCTATCTCAACCAAGCTGTAACAAATGATTTTTCTACAGCATTTTAAATAATAGCTTTAACACTATAAGTCACTGAAAATAAAGACTACTTTCACACACAGATTCTCTTTAGAAGCTGCAGTGCCCTTTAAGGCAAGAATGCAGTATTCATATTTCCAACATAAGACCAAGTACATGCAGTGCTCTCAATAAATAAATCATCATTAAATTAATATAGGTGATTCCTCCAACTACTCTATAAGGGAAGCACAGCAGCTATTCCCAATTTGAAGATGGAAAACATGGCCAGAGAGGATGCAAGTTTTAGTTCATGAGCCAAAGGAAAACTTAATCCATGCATCTGTGTTCAGGCCTGTGTTCATTACATGTGTATCAAAACATCACCAGTTTTAGCAATGAAAACCAAATCATTTACAAGGCAACTGATTTCAAATTCCTGAAATGGCTTCCCGGGACCACTGAGCAGCATGCTCTGCAATCCAGCTGGGGAATCTATCTCACTGACCTCTTGCACCAAGGAATTCCTCTGGTTTCTATTTCTAACTTTTTCAATTATGCAACCCTGTTCCTAGGATGGGAGATTTGTTAACATGCTTGAGAATTTGTTGCCCTTCTCTTGAGTTAAACCATCAATCTTTAGACAAGAGACATTTCTCATCGGTGATCTAAGTCCTAGGCAGAACCTTTGGGTGGATATTGAACAGGCCAGTAGACTAGAACTTAAGGACAGCATCACCCATTATCCAGGGGGAAAAAGAAGTAAAGCAAAGTTTGTTCAAGGAGTGCCTGTCCCAATTTTGAATTCAAAAGGCATTATGAACACAAATCTCACAACATTGAGACAAGTAGGCAAACCAGTAGATACCACAATAAGGGAAATGCACTTGTAAGATCTGGTGTGAGGACAGAAATTAGCATGTTGAACATGCACTATAGCTATTTCTAATGCAAAATCTCTACCCTTTGAGAAAAATTAGGTGAATAGTATTCTACATCTAAGTCCAGACCTAAAACCCAAGACAAAAGCCTGATATGCATGGCAAACATAAAGACGACCTTTTGACAAATCAAATTCTTCAGTGTTGTCTTATGTGACCATAGAAAAATGATTCTCTTTATTTTTCTTAGTAAAGTGCCCATCATTTCACTGTTCTTAGATCAATCTTAGCCTCATCTCCTGATTTGCTCTGTATATCATGGAGAAGAGCCCTGCAGCCTCTGTTTTTCAGGCTCCTCTATCAGCTAGGTTCAGCCAGGTTCACTCAATCAGAGGCCCTGCAGGAGGCTACAGGACAGAAAAAAGGGAGAGGGCAGGTTATTTCCCCCATCCTTTCCTTTCATAGGCAGTGTCTCAGACATCAACTGTGCCTTCTCTTTGTCTTTGGTTCCTGCCAGAGAAGCCTACTTGGGCTCTAGCTTCGGCTAGGTGCCTCAGCTCCCAGTCTCAGAGACACAATCTGCTCCCTTGTATTTCTATCTCTAGGGATCGTAATGGCATCATGATTTTGCTAATCTCTTGGTGCATTTCTTCACCAGCCTCTATTAGGCATCTCAGATTTTCCATCAACTATGTGTTCAATTCTCTGCTCTAGTTTTCTCTCATTTCAAATTAGATTAGTTTCTGTTACCTGAGTGACTCCCAACTACTACCAACTGCTACTAGAGTACCGTCATGCCATCCAGCTTGGGCATCAACTGTAGGCTCCCCATTGCAGCGTCCCACAAAGAGGTGGTAGAGCCCTTACCTTTGACATCCAACACCCACTGCTCACCAGCTGATTCTGGTTGCCTAGTTGGCCAAGAAGTTCCTCTCCCTGTTCTTATCTCTCCCAGAGTGCTGGAATAAGAAACAAAACAGCACTGAGTTTTGGCCTGTCTTCTTCCACTGACTCATCCTGTTTCTCATACCTCCAAAATATGATCTCTGCTAGAGACAGGTAAATGAATTAAAAGTATATAAGGGCTGAAGCTGTTACATTTTAGTAGAAGTCTTCAACATTAAACACAGAATAGGGAATAAAGGAAATGTCAACAGAGGCAAAGGGATAAACATTTTAGTACAAGTAAAACCTTTCTGAGGCACCTCAAAATTATACTTTGGAAGGAGCTGCCTATTCTAATAAGCAAAGAAGGTGACAAGTCTAGTCTGGGGCAGGGAGAGGGGGAATGCTGAGGGGCAGGAAGAGAAACTATCCAGTCACTAAAGAGAACCTGACCTTAATTCAGTGCTTACTGCACAGAAGACACTGTCCTAAATGCATTCTGTGTATTATCTCATTTAATTCTGATACCATGTGATATGTATGGTTAATATATTTTTATAGGAAAACACAGAATAAGAAGTTTAAGTTATTTGCTCAAGATTATATACTTGGTGAACAGGGACAAGGATTAAGTACAAGACTATGGAAATACCATGCCCCATCACCTTCTGAATGTGAGTCAAACCATGGAGCAGTAAAGAAGTAAACAAAGCTATCATGTTATAAACAATAGAACATAGAGCAGTACCTCTCCTTTTTCTTTTTTTCTGAAGTTTTCCTGATTTTGCACTTAAATCACATACTATATATGTTTGTTCCAGGAAAAGCCAATCACTCAGTGATGGGGACACTGCAGAGGTGAGTAGCTTTAAGGGGGTGGGGGCACACAACATAATTAGCAACATGGGAGGGATCTGCTGTGTTAACACAGCCTGGTGGTGATATTTTTCAGGCGTGATGACTTTGCAAGCCTGGAGACATGCTTCCTCAGGAAAAGGGAGAGTGACAGAAACATTTCCTTTCCCTGGAGACAGGATTCAGCTGAAGCACAGTCATGAGGGAAAGACTTCACCAACACACAATTTAACCCACAGCCCTAGCAATGACAGTGTTATAATCTAAAGTATAGCTGACAAGTTCTTCTATTCTCAGAATGAGAACAATAATGCATGGAGAGATTTATGCAGCATTTACTCTGCATGAAAATAAGAAAGAAGGATACAAAAATATGGTAGTGATAGCAGAAATAAAGCCCTCCAGGAAAGACTGTTATGATTCTAGTTTATGTTATTTTCTCAAATAAAGATGTTGGAGTGTCTGGGGGTAAGATGAATTCATCCAAACTCTGACAAACTAACAGCAAACCCAACTTAACTGGTGTAAAACAAATTAAAAATTGTATTGACTCAATACCCAAGACTGGTTTCAGGAACTATTACATCTAGGAACTCAAACAATGTCCACAGAACACTCAGGAATCCTATCTTTTCTTGGTGTACTCCTTTCAAAACAGACTGCCCCAACCCAAGATGGCACTCAACAGCTCTAGAACCTTCTTTGTAATGCCAGCAGACAGACAAGATCTCCTGTATAGATCATATTCCTTCTAGATCTCCTTCCAGACCTCCTGCAGCAAAAGTGCTGGGATTTACTATGATTGGATGGATGTGGGTCATATGTTCATCTCTGATAAGCCTGGGTCATGTGAACACCCTGGGATATGGGGGTGGACTCAGGTTTGCCCAGACCACCTGACTATGAAGGGGGAAAAAAGATCTTCAAGGAACATATGAATGCTGTTACCAGACAAGCGAAGATACTGCACAGAAAAACAACAGCAAATGTCCATCATATGGGCAAATTATATGTATAACGTATTTAAAAAACAGATGGGACAGGAGGCTATACTAGTAGATAATTTTTTTAATGTTTATCTATTTTTGAGAGAGAGAGAGAGAGGAGAGAGGGAGAGAGAGAGAGCGAGAGAGAGAGAACGAGTGAGCGCAAGCACATGAGCAAGGTTGGGACAGAGAGGGAGACATTGAATGTGAAGGAGGCTCCAGGTTGTCAGCACTGAACCCAACACAGGGCCCAAACCCACCAACGATGAGATCATGACCCAAGCCAAAGTCAGACACTTAATCAACTGAGCCACCCAGGCCCCTCTGATATATATATATATATATTTTTTTAATAAAGGTAGGGAAAGATATTTGATAAAAAACAAAAACAAAAAGTGTTCATTTGTTCATTCATTCATTCACTCATTCATTCATGTTATACTCACTCATGTGAGTCTCTAGCAAGACCGGAATCCTTCCTCTATGCATAAAAATGTTTTACCTTTACCACTAGTTCCAGGGGAGGCTTCCAACACAAAGTTCACATGCAATAAAATTTAATATATTAAATTGAAGTTGTGAATAACAGTAGTTAAAAAGAGTGTTTTGGTGTGATATTAAGTAGTTTAAGCCCTTCACATTTCTTCCCCCTACTTACACTTAGATTAATAGTAATACTAAGTAATATTCTTTTTTTCAAGAAACATTCCCCACATTAATTTGAATTATTTTTCTGCCAAGAACTAAAATTTCCAAATCAGCGGAATTTTAAAAATACTGCTTCATAAGGGTTATTGAAATATCTAAATTTTCTGTTTTTCAATCATTTAGGAGTTGAGATACATATTTCAAGTATGTTTTTCTTCATTGAATCAATGAGAGTGGAGTCAATGGCACAAGAAATGGGACAAAGGAAATATACATTCTTCATTCTGCATTTGTTCTGCATTTTTCTTTTGCACAGTATCATTTGTGTCTCTAAACCCTAAGCAACTCAGGGCAAGAGTGCGTGTATTTGTTTTGGCACTGCCAGAGTTATTGTATGAACCACTTTGGCTTGCTGAGTTCAAAGAACAATAAATAACAATAATGAGAAAGGCGCGTTTGATGGCATGACTCAGTGGAAGCTGGGAGGACATGTGGCAGTTGACCCCCAACTGTAAAACTCACGTTTCACATCAATTACAGAACTAGATGTAAATTAGACAAGAAGGGAGGCCCTATTTTCTTCTTTTTAATAGTCTGATGACGTTGTGATGCCTAGAAGAGAAAAGCACAGTATCCCAGTGTGTTTCTATCTATACAGACGGTGGAGAGAGCAGTGTTGCAAAGTGAGGGTGGCAGTGCCAACTTTGCCATAAATTTCTGCTGTCAGAAAACTTTGCAGCAAGGATCAATCATAGGGAATTATGTTCAGCTGAAAACATTTTCCCTTCCACATTACCTTGACACCTTTCTGATTCACAAACAGCTAATTTTACCAATGATATGGGATTTGGAATTACTATTTTCTGATAAAGAAAACTCTATACTGAGCCAAGTTTATTCATTTTCTTAAGCTGCTCTCAGAATGCAATCTTAGGCAGTTCCCAGTGAGAACACCACTCCTTTTTTTTTTTTAATGTTTTATTTATTTCTGAGAGAGAGAGAGAGACAGTGTGAGCAGGGGAGGGTCAGAGAGAGAGGGAGATACAGAATCTGAAGCAGGCTCTATGCTCTGAGCTAGCTGTCAGCACAGAGTCCAACGTGGGGCTCAAACCCACGAACCAGGAGATCATGACCTGAGCCAAAGTCGGACTTGTAACCGACCAAGCCACCCAGGTGCCCCAGAACACCACTCCTTTAAAATGAAGCATCAAGAATTATAAAATTTCCCACTCTCCATTCAATAGATTTGCCTCACCCCTCCCTGCAATAGGTTTTTCTAATGATGCTCTCTAATGAGTAGTAAGGGTGTTCATTGCCCAAACTGCTATGGGTTTTGGCCTCTTTCAATGCGTGGTAGAAGTGACAGGTATGTCTTTACTATGTGGATGGTAGTGGGGATCTTTCACCTGAAGGAGGTACAAATTCAAAAAGACTGCATTTCTGTTCTGGCTACAGTATGCATTAGTCATGCTACCACTATGTGATCTTTTAAATAGGAGTATCCTAAAAATTCATTTTGTACCCTGATGGTAGGATAAAGTATTTTGACTTTGGGATTTTTTCCTGGTAGATATTAGGCAAGAGAAAGGCTTCTCTCCTAGAGGCTCTCTCTCTACTGCCCTACTGATTCTGCAGTTTCACCTTAGGAATGCTTCTGATTCCTTCAGCTCTTCCAGATTATTCTATGCTGACTAGGAGTTGAAGAGTGATTTATGACTTTTTCCTGAAGATGTGGGTATACTGCTTAGGTGGAAGATTAGAAGTAATGTGTTGAAGTAAAAATTTGTCAAGACAGTGTATTCAAGGACAGGAGAGCTATCATGGGAAATAGGAAGGGTGATACAAAGTCAAATGGAATTAAAAAGACAGGAAGTCTTCTTTCTATAAATTAGGCAGAGACCTAACCTCACAGATAGCAGCTATGTACCTGAAGCATTCAACACATTAATTAATCACTTCAGAGCCAAGCTTCAGGCTTCATAGTGCCATGTGATAATGTCCAAGAATCAAAACTACAACAGAAAATGCTAAGTTTCAACAAAACCATTCCCCCTACTTCTTTGGGCATACAGATAAACTACATTTCCCTGCCTCCCTTGCAGTTAGAATGATCATGTAACCAAATCCTAACCAATGGAAGGGAAGCAGAGGTGCTATGTGCAATTTCCAGCCTGGCTACAAGAACCTCCCAAGCAATTCTCCAAATTCCTTCCTCTCTCTTCTGCCATCCAAATGCAGAGAATCCATCCAAGAACTAAAATAATCTAGAAGAGGAGAAGCCACAATAAAAAAGCTTGAGTCCCTGAATAACCCCATGAAAGATCTGCTCATCAGAAATATCTACATTGTGCTTTTTATGAACAAAAATGAATTTGTATTATGTGAAGCTGCTGAGATTGAGGTGCTGATGTTTGCTAGAGAAAGCTAGTGTTCCTTACTCTGACCACCCCTTTGCCCCAAAAAGATTTAGGAAATAGAAAAAAATGCCTATAAAAAGATATTTGCAAGTGCCAGTAAGCCAAATTTGGCCCATGGACACAACAAATATTTCAAAGTATTTTATGTACTACTTTCAAAATTATAAAGTGCTAAACAAATGTCAGTGGTGTTTACTGTAATGCCAACCACTAATGATAGTGAAGACTATTTCCAAAATTCCAAAGATATGGTATAGGCCCATGGAATTACCTTAATAATTCCTCTGTAGTCTTCCAGAAGCAACCCTGGTTTCATGACCATCTAGAAATTATAGCCAAACATTAGAACTACACAAAATAGAATCAGTAGGTTCACAGGTGACAATAGGAATTTACCAGTTCTACTTTATGTTCCTAAGAATTTCACTCATCATTAAGAAACAATATTGCTAATGGAGTATATCACCGTTTGACAACCACCATATTAATAACTGCTCCAGTCAAGAATCATCATTGGATGTTAAAACTCATGCATAAAAGTTTGTTGAGAAAGTCTATCAGACAAAATCAACATTAGGTAAAGACCACAGTAATAACTTTTGCAGGCAAAATCCACTAATAGGTGCTAAAATCAGTGGTGAAAGTTTGAGGAGAAACAATATATTTGCATAATCTCCAAATATGCCCTCCAAATACTGATCAGTTTCCAATGGGAAAAGCAGTTAACTTTATCATGGAGAAATCCAACAGACACCATCTTAACCAAATGGTCAAGGTTAACATCATCATCAATAAGACTTATCAGCATGATGTTCCTCCTGGTATCATGCATTGACAAAAACACAATGTCAGTTCTTTGGCATTCTTGCCACGAATGCGTAACCCAGTGTAATCAGGAGAATATAGCAGATAGATTCTGAGAGTATAAAAAACAAATAACAACCCTTATTTGTAGTATCAAAATCATAAAAGAAGGCAATCTTGAAGAAAAATCATAGATTGGAGGAGACTAAAATGTCACAACAAATAAAAGCAATATGAGATCCTACTTTGGATCCTGGTACAGAAAAATCATGGGGGAGGGGAACCAATAGAAATCTACTAAGATCTATATTTAAGAGTGTTGTCCTCTGTTAATTTCCTGATTTTGACAACTGCATTATATTTCTGTAAATTGCTAACATAAGGGGAAGCTGGATACAGGGTATACTGGAACTCTGTACAATTTTTGTAACTTTTCTGTAAGCCTAAAATTATTTCAAAAAATATCTCAAGTATCTCCCTATAAGATATTTAACTACAAAGGAGAAAACAGTAAGTTTACAGAGGAGATGCCTAGCAGATACCACCTTAGATAAGTGTTTATGTTTCTCTTCTACAACATAGAAGAAGTAGGTAAATTCCCAGAAATATATAAACTACCAAAACTGAATCAGGAAGAAATAGAACATTCAAATAGATCAATTGTCAGCAATTTAAGTTAAATCAGTAACTTAAAAATTCCCAACAAAAACAAGTTCAGGACCAGATGGCTTCACAAGTGGATTCTACAAAACATTTAAAGAAGAGTTAATACCTGTTTTCTCAAACTATTACAAAAAAAAAAAGAGAGAGAAAGGAAAACTTCCAAATTCATCATACAAGGCCTACATTATACTGATACCAAAACCAGATAAATACATTGCAAAAGTATCTCTGGTAAACACAGGCCAATATCTCTGATGAACACAGATGCAAAAATATTCAATAAAATATTAGCAAACTGAATTAAACAATACATTTTTAAAAATTATTCACCACAATCAAGTGGGATTTATTCCCAGAATGCAAGGGTGGTTCAATATTTGCAAATCAATGTGATACATCACATCAATAAGAGAATAAAAATCATATGATCATTTCAATACATGAAGAAAAAGCATTTGACAAAATATAATATCTATTATTGCTTTAAAAAACCTCAACAAAACAGGTTTGGAGGGAACATATCTCAACATAATAAAAGCAATATATGAAAAAACCCACAGCTAACATCATACTCAATGCGGAAAATCTGAGAGCTTTTCCCCTAAGATCAGGAACAAGACAAGGATGTCCACTTGCAGCACTTTTATTCATCATGGTATTGGAAGTCCAAGCCTAGCCTAGTCCACACCAATCAGACAATAAAAAGGAATAAAAGGCATCCAAATAGGTACGGAAGAAGTAAAACTTTCACTATTTGCAGATGACATGATACCATACATAGAAAATCCTCAAGACTCCACCAAAGAACTACTATTACTGGTAAATGAATTCAGTAAGGTCATAGGATACAGAAATCCATTACATTTCTGTACACTAAGAAATTAAGGGAGCACCTAGATGGCTGTCACTTAAGTGTCCAACTTCAGCTCAGGTCATGATCTCATATGTGTGAGTTCGAGCCCTGCAGCCCTGTTAGCACAGAGCCTGCTTCAGATCCTCTGTCCCCCTCTTCTCTACCCACCCCACTACTGGCTTGTGCTTCTATCTTTCTCAAAATAAATAAACTTTTAAAAAAGAAGGTAAGAAAACAATCCCATTTATTATCACACTAAAAATAATAAAATACCTAGCAATGAACTTCATCAAGGAGGCAAAAGACCTGTACCCTGAAAACTATAATACTAAAAGAAATTGAAGATGAAGAAACAACTGGAAAGATATACCATGTTCATGGATTGAAAGGAACATATTGTTAAGGAAATTTAACATATTGTTAAAATATCCATAGTACCCAAAGCAATATACAGATTTAATGCATTCTCTATCAAAATACCAATAGCATTTTTCACAGAACTAAAACAAACAATCCTAAAATTTATATGGAACCACAAGAGACCCTGAATAGCCAAATGAATTCTGATGAAGGAAAGCAAAGCTAGACATATCACAATTAGAGACTTCAAGTTATACTACAAAGCTGTAGTAATCAAAACAGTATTGTACTGGCAAAAAAACAGACAAATAGATCAATAAAACAGGATAGAAACCCCAGAAACGGGGGCACCTGGGTGGCTCCGTTGGTTAGGCATCTGACTTTGGCTCAGGTCATGATTACATGGTCTGTAAGTTTGACCCCTGCACTAGGCTCTGTGCTGACAGCTCAGAGCCTGGAACCTGCTTCAGATTCTGTCTTTGTCTCCTCTCTCTCTCTCTCTCTGCCCCTCCCCCACTCACATTTTATCTCTCTCTGTCTCTCTCTCTCTCTAAAGCGAATAAGTATTTTTAAAAAGCTTTTTTAGTACAGCATAATAAGAAGAGAGCCCAGAAACAAACCCACAACTATATGGTCAATTAATCTTTAACAATATAATAATATGCAATGGAAAAAAGACAGTCTCTTCAACAAATGGCATTGGGAAAACTAGACAGCTACATGCAAAAGAATTGGACCACTCTTTTAACACCATCTACAAAAATAAATTCAAAATGGATTAGAAACCTAAATGTGAGATGTAAAACCATAAAAATCCTAGAAGAGAACACAGGCAGTAGATTCTCCAATACAGACCAGAGCAACATTTTTCTAGGCATGTCTCCTAAAGCAAGGGAAATAAAAATAAACTTGGGACTACATCAATATAAAAAGCTTCTGCACAGCAAAGAAAACAATCAACAAAACTAAAACTACTGAAAGAAGATATCTGCAAACCACATGCCTGATAAAGGGTTAGTATCCAAACAACATAAAGAACTTCTAAAACTCAACACCCAAAAGACAAATAATCCAATTGAAAAACTAGTCAGAAGACATGAACACACATTTCTCTAAAGACTATACAGATGGTCAACAGACACATTAAAAGATGCTAAACATCACCCATCACTAGAGAAACACAAGTCAAAACTAAAGCTAGGTATCATCTCATACCTGTCAGAGTGGCTAAAATAAAAAATGCAAGAAACTACAAGTGTTGTCAAGGATGTGGACAAAAAGGAACCCACTGCTAGTGGGAACATGAACTGGTGCAGCCACTCTGGAAAACAGTATGGAGGTTACTCAAAAAGTCAAAAATAGTACTACCCTACAATCCAATAATCACACTACTGGGTACTTTTATCCAAAGGATACAAAAACACTAATTCCAAATGATATATGTGCCACTGTGTTTATTGCAGCATTATTTACAATAACCAAATTATAGAAACAACTCAAGTATCCATCAACAGATGAATGGATAAAGAATATGTGATATGTAAGAACAATGGAATATTATTCCACTTAATAATGTATTATTACTAAAAATGAAATCTTGTCATTTGCAATGACATTGATGGAGATAGAAAGTATTATGCGAAGTGAAACAAATCAGTTAGAGAAAGAAAAATACTGTATGATTTCACACATAGGTGGAATTTAAGAAACCAAGCAAATGAACAAAGGGAAAAAAGAGACAGAGACAAACCAAGAAACAGACTCTTAACTGTAGAGAACACACTGATGGTTATCAGAGGGGAGGTGGATGGGGGGATGAAGGAAACAGGTGAAGGAGATTAAAAGTACATTTCTCATGATGAGCACTGAGTTAATGTACAGAATGGGTGAATCACTATATTGTACACCTAAAACTAATATAATACTGTATGTTAACTATACTAGAATTAAAATTAAAAACTCTAAAAAAATGTCAAAGTGTGAAAAATAAGAAAGACTGAAGGACTGCTTGAGATTAAAAGAGATGTAAGAGGTATGGCAACTAAAGGCATCAAATAACCCTAGACTGAATCCTGGACCAGATTTAATTTTCTTTTGTTATATAGGAAATGAGTGGGACAATTGATGAAATTGAATAGTTTGCCAATTAGATAACATATCTTTATCACTCTCAATGTTGATTTTGATTATTGTTCTATGGTTATGTAAGAGAAAGTCATTGTTTTTAGGAACTACCCAGTGAAGTGCTTGAAAGTGAAACATTATATTACTTAATCTCAAATAGTTCAGGAAACATTATCCACAGTCACACATACATACATACAAGGAGATATACACATACATATATACATATATACATACACATACATTTGGATGAAGGACTTATGGGAATTTTTTCCTAATGTTTGTATAAATATTTTATAAATCTCAAAATATCCCAAAATACAAATTTTGACAATAAGAAACCAATTTTCAAGACACATTGCCTTCCCTCAAGAACCTAATACTTTAGTTGGGAGATTTCAAAAAAAAACCCATAAAAAAAACAAAAAATGGAAAATGGCATCGAAATATTAGATATTCAGTGTAGCAGAGGCTAATTTTTATTACTTACTGAGGATATACTTATAAATAATACTATTGTCAAATGAGGGAGAGGATAAGGGTGGTGGCAAATTGTCAAAGAAAGCTTCATGGAGAAAGAAGGGTCATGCCTGAACATCAGAGAATGAAGAATTATGACCAAAAAGAGGCAGGAGTTCCTAAGCAAGAACAATACCTCAGGAGAAATAGAAAGAATGCCCGTGTCCTTTCTGGACAAAGAGGGAAACAGGTTTAGTGGGTCCATGATGTGTCTAGAAATGTCAGAAATAACATTAAGTTTATCTCCTGGAATATACCACTGTCAGAGTCATTTAGGTAAACTTATGATGTCTCATGAATTTTAGGTTTCTTTATCCACAGAAAAGTAAGGAATCTATCAAAGTGTTTTAAGTAGGTATGAGAGGTGCCAAGTATTTTATGGATAATAAATCTGTCAAAGATTAGAGTGGGGAAGACTGTCAAAGTAGAAAAACTACAGGCACATTCCCACTTATGTGAAGTGGTGATGAGAACAGTATATTTCTGGAAATAGGAGGGTCAATGGAATCAGTATATATGAGGTGGTATAATTATCTATGGAAATATGCGACCAACAGAACTATTTACTTTCTATCACTGACATATAAAATTAGGAGTGATTGACTAATTTATCTTCATAGTATTCTTAACTATTTTTCTAATAGCATAAAGGCAGGACTAGAACATAAACACACATTCATATGAGGCTCCCCTCCTTGAACAGCTAGAACATCCACATGTATTTTAACCATTAAAATAAGCGCAGGTATTTGTCCTTGGGAAATCATTAAGTTACCTCCTGGGGACCCAAAGACCATACCAGAAAGAGAAAACAAAGGAAAACCATTTGACATATTAAGTGGCATTGGCTGAGAGCTGAGGGTAGGCTTCATAACCAGAACTAGAAAGAATTAGAAATATACATTGAGGTCGAACTGATGTAGAAAACAATCAAGGTCAATGTGATGGGTTTCTTTGGCTAGGGATATGGGGGTGGAACATTAAGGAAGACAAACATGAGTGTAAAATTGAGTATAACACAAAAATTGTGAAGGTGGGCCTCATACAGTTTCTACTCAAAACTGATGGACCCCATACAGTTTCTATTCAAAACTATGGAAAAAGAATGAATTTTATCAAGAAGGAAGCATATACAGAGGAATAGACTTTAAGAACTTTCTTAGGGATGTTCTTGTTGAGAGAAAGAAATAGCCTGAAAGGTCAGAGGAGATCCTAGTAGGTGTAATGCACAGAAGCCAGGAAGTATTTCAAAGAGAAGCTGATCAAACTTACCTCTAGAACAGTTTGAAGACTGTGAATAGAAAATACTTAATACCAACTTACATTTAAAGCTCTGTACATTGCTACACAATAATCAATGTGTCATCTGTCAATTCTATGCCTTATCAATTTGGTTCAATTTGTGTATACTTCTCTATCAAATTTTTTTCATATGTTTTACATTTTGGGAGTAGTATTTACATTTTCAATGATAGGAATGTTAGGAAATATACATATCTTGAATATAAAATTTATCTCTAAAGACACATAATTTTGCCTGAACTTTTTAAATTGTTTTTTCCAGTACTGAACTCCCAATAAAATAATTTTGATAAGATTGTATCTTTTAAATTCTGGCAAGTCTCTTACTAATATGATATGTGACAGGAGTACCTGAGTGGCTCAGTCGGTTAAGCATCCAACTCTTGATTTCACCTCAGGTCATGATCTCATAGTTCATGAGATTGAGCGCTGAGTTAGGCTCTGCACTGACAGCATGGAGGCTGCTTGGGATTCTCTCTCTCTCTCCTCCCTGCCCCTCCCCACACAGGTGTGCTACCCTCTCTCCCTTTCTCTCAAGTTAAACATTTTTTTTCAAACAAAATACATTTATTTGTATGGCCCTTTATATTTTTGTGTTTTTTATAAATAGTTTATTGTCAAGTTGGTTTCCATATAACACCTAGTGCTCATCCCCACAAGTGCCCTCCTCCATGCCCATCATCCCCCTTCCCCTCCCCCCATACCCATCAGGCCTCAGTTTGTTCTCAACATTCAAAAGTAACTCTCATGGTTTGCCTCCCTCCCTCTCCCCCATTTCCCCCCTTCTCCCCCATGATCTTCCGTTAAGTTCCTTCTAATCCTCCTATATGTGCAAACATGTGGTATCTGTCCTTCTCTGTCTGACTTATTTCGCTCAGCATAACACCCTCAAGTTCCATCCATGTTGCTACACATGGCCAGATTTCATTCTTTCTCATTGCCATGTAGTANGTTAAACATTTAAAAAATATGAGATGTGACAAACATAATTATTGATCATAACTATTCAAATTGCAAATATTTAATCATCATTTGAATAAATCATGTCAAGATATTCATACCATGAGTCGGAATATTGAAACTCAGAGTACAATGTGACTTACCTAGGATTAGATTTATACCTAAAACCAGAAACCTAGCCATGGGATAAATCTAGCCCACAAGCATGTTTTGGACCTGTACAGTATGTTCTCCTTAAAAAACTAAGTCTCAACATCTAAAAACTTAAGAGATTTCCTACTTCTTTAGAAAAAATGGGAGGTGCATCAACGCTACACTCTTTTGATTGGGTATGAGCTTTCCATTTTAGCACAGTCCCCACCATTCCGTATTGTTTTTTCATTCATTTATGACTTATGCCTGGCTGTTGCAGGCACTTAAGTTTGTAATGCCTGTCTAGAATCTGCTAAAGAGGGTAAGGGAAAAACCACTCCTAAACATTTTGCCAACAATAAAAATTGGTGAAAAAGGCTTGAATTATTGGAATATAAAGCAAAATTATATCTTCCCACACTTTCTTTTTCTTTTTTTTTCTTAAAAGGACTATCTTCTCATCTTGCTAATCTGTGATTTTGCATGAGTTGTACCAGAGGAGCAAAAAATACCCAGAAATTATTTTGAAGTCTAGTACTTGGATAACTTGATAGACTTTCTTACCACCACCACTTACCTTCTCCAACAAGCGGGGCGGGGGAGGGGGGGAGATGTACTTTTTACTTCGGTAAACATATATACATATATATATATACATACCATGGAATACTATATGGCAATGAGAAAGAATGAAATCTGGCCATGTGTAGCAACATGGATGGACCTGGAGGGTATTATGCTGAGTGAAATAAGTCAGGCAGAGAAGGACAAATATCATATGTTTGCACGTATAGGAGGATTAGGAGGAACTTAACTNAAATAAAAAATTCAAGACTTTTTTATGACATGATACTCTATATACGAAACCTGAAAGACTCCATAAAAAGATTGATAGAACTAATACATGAATTCAGCAAAGTCACAGGATATAAAATCAACGTATAGAAATATGCTGCATTTCTATATACCAATAGTGAAGCAGCAGGGAAGAAAATCAAGGAATCAAGCCCATTTATAATTGCACCAAAAAGGGGCGCCTGGGTGGCTTAGTCAGTTAAGCGTCCGACTTTCGCTTAGGTCATGATCTCGCGGTTCGTGGGTTCGAGCCCCGCGTCGGGCTCTGTGCTGACTGCCAGCCCAGAGCCTGGAGCCTGTTTCAGAGTCTGTCACTCCCTCTCTCTCTGACCCTCCCCTGCTCACACTGTCTCTCTCTCTCTCCTAGAAATAAATAAATAAATAAAATAATAATTGCACCAAAAATAATTAGATACCTAGGAATAAACTTAATAAAAGATGTAAAAGATCTGTACTCTGAAAACTATAGAACATTTATGAAAGAAATTTAAGAGGACACAAAGAAATGGAAAAGCATTCCATGCTCATGGATTAGAAAAACATTGTCAAAATGTCTATACTACCCAAAGCAATCTCCACATTTAATGCAATCTTCATTAAAATACCACCAGGAATTTTCACAGAGCTAGAACAAACAATCCTAAAATTTGTACAGAACCACAAAAGACCCTGAATAGCCAAAGCAATCTTGAAAAAGAAAAACAAAACTAGAGGCATCATGATTCCAGATTGGAAGCTATATTATAAAGCTGTAGTCTTTGGAGTGTCTGAGTGGCTCAGTCTGTTAAGCATCCTACTCTGGATTTCTGCTCAGGTCATGAACTAATGGTTCCTGAGATCGAGCCCAACATCAGGGCCCTGACAGTGCAGAGCCTGCATGGGATTCTCTCTTTCTGCCCCTCCCTCAGTCATGTTCTCTCTCTTAAATAAGCTTAAAAAAACCCTCTAGTTATTAAGACAGCATGGCACTGGCACAAAAACAGACACATAGATAACTGGAATAAAGGAGAAAACCCAGAAATGGACCTACAATATGATCAAGTAGTCTTTGAAAAAGCAGGAAAGAATATACAATGGAGAAAAGACAGTCTCTTCATCAATGGTGCTGGGAAAACTGGACAGTGACATGAAGAAGAATTAAACTCGATCACTTTCTTAAAACCATACACAAAAATTTAAAAAATGGATGAAAGACCTAAATGTGAGATAGAAAACTATCAGAATCTTGGAAGAGAACACAGGCAGAAACCTCTTTGACCTCAGCTGTAGCAACTTCTTTCTAGACACATCACAAAAGAAAGAGAAACCAGAGCAAATACAAACTATTGGGACTTCATTAAGACAAAAAGCTTCAAACAACAGGAAACAAAAGGAAACAAACAACAAAACTAAAAAGCAGTTTACAAAATGGGAGAAGGTATTTGTAAATGGTGTATCAGATAAAGGGTTACTATTCAAAATCTATAAAGAACTTTTCAAATTCAACACACAAAAAACAAATAATCCAGTTAAGAAATGGGCAAAAGATATTTTTCCAAAGAAGATATCTAGATGGCTAAGAGACACATGAAAGATGCTCATCATCACTCATCATCAGGGAAATACAAATCAAAACCACAATGAGATACCACCTCACACCAGTCAGAATGGCTAAAATGAACAACACAAGAAACAACAGGTGTTGGTGAAGATGTAGAGAAAAGGGAACTCTCTTGCACTGTTGGTGAGAATGCAAACTGGTGCAGCCACTCTGGAGGACAGTATGAAGGTTTCTCAAAAAGTTAAAATGGAACTACCCTAGGATCCAGCAATTGCACTACCAAGTACTTACCCCAATGATAGAAAAATACTGATTTTGAAGGGATACATGCACTCCAATGTTTACAGCAACATTATCAACAATAGCCAAACTAAGGAGAGAACCCAAATTTCCACCAACTGATATATGGATAAAGAAAATATGGTGTGTGTCTACAGACACCCACACACCCACACACACACACACACACACACACACACACACGGAACATTACTCAGCCCTCAAAAAGAATGACATCTTGCCATTTGCAATGATGTGGATGGAGCTAGAGTGTATTATGCAAAACAAAATAGGTCAGTTAGAGAAAGCCAAAAACCATATGATTTCACTCACATGTGGAGGTTAAAAAACAAAACAGATGAACATGTGGGAGGGAAGGGGGATAAAGGAAACAAACCATAAGAGACTTTTAAAGATAGAGAACAAATTGAGGGTTTATGGAGGAAGTCGGTTAAAGGATGGGCTAGATGGTTGATAGGTACTCAGGAAGGTTCTTGTTATGATGAATACTGGGTGTTACATGTAAGTGATGAATCACTGAATTCTACTCCTGAAACCAATATTGCACTATATGTTAACTAACTAGAATTTAAATAAAAATTTGAAAAGAAAAAATAATGAAGTCTATTTTTAAAACTGGAAGGACACTTATCCAAAAAAGAATTAAATTTCTTTTAAAAGATTTATCTTTTTATCACCAATGTATTTTTTGAAGTTATTTAATTATTTTGGAACTTTTGCAATTGCTACATAAGCATCTAGATGATCGCCTGAATTTGATGATTATTTCTGTCATTCTGAAATAAGTTTTAATTGGGAAATAGGTAGTAGTTCCATATAAGTGACATCAAAAAAACATTTTTAAGACATTCATCTTTAGAAGTACACCGCAAATCATAGCAGTAACAAAGAAAAGTTTTTACAAGAGTCAGAAGAAGCTTCAGAAATGCATTTAGCTTTGAACAGTTACAAAACCACGAGAAAAATTCTCTGGGTTCCTCCTGTGACTGAATACCAAAAAACGAGTTTGAATGATTTGTGCCTTTCAAAATCTTTTGCTCATGTTAGCCTGCGGTAAACATTCCTGTTCCACAAGGACTGGAGAGGAAAAGCAGTGCATAGCGTCTTGCTACTCTAAGTGTGGTCCATGGACAAACAGCACCCGCAACACTAAAAAGTTCAATGTAAATACAGCTTCTCAAGCCACCCCCCCAACACACACACACACCATGGGGACATGCAGCTAAACTCCACCCCAGGTGATTCTTATGCAAACCAGAGTTCCAAAAGTGTCGCTCACAGTGGGATTCTAGGATGAAACACTTCGTGAATTTTTCTGATCCCCATTTCTTACCAGTAAAATGGAAACAAAATAAATTCAGGGCTTCACGTGGGCAGTGCTGACTCCTCACAACAGAATGTCAGCCTAGGGCCTTGTGGCTGGACCTGAGGTGCCGCTGGGCCTCATGGCCATGCTGACTCAGTGAGGCATCTTGGCCGAGAGTCTGACTAACGTCACGTGGAGCCTCACCGCTGCGCGGGCTCAAGGCGGAGATACTGACTGACAAGGCTAAGCATCATGGCGGAGGGGCAGACCAACCTCACGTGGAGCCGCACAGCTGCGCGGCTTCTGGTAGAAGGGCTGACTAATGCGGCCAGACATCATGGCAAAGAGCTGACTGATGGTCCAGAGAGGCATCTCCTGTAGCTTCTTCCAGTGAGGAGCCCCCACGACGAAAGCCCGCGGAAGCTGAGTTCACAGTGCTCCTCCGGGTTCAGAGGTCAAGAATGGAATGGAAACAGGAACATCAGTGAAGCCGGAGTGAGACCACACACGCCCAATGAGATTGTTTAGATTGGTTGTTATCGGTCTTCATTACACCTTGGATTGATTCACACTGTGAACTTTTAAAAAATCTTGATGCCCGAGCCAGGCCCTCAACTAATTTCATCAGAATCTCTATAGTGGAACTAAGCATCAGTATTTTTTTAGGTGCCTCAGGGGATCTTAAAGTGCTGCCAACAAAGAACCATATAGTCAAAAATGTCAAGACTCTGAAGACATAGAAATCCCAGATTATATTATGTATAGAAAGTGGTTCTTAAACTTGAGTATACATCATAATTACCTGAAGGGCTTACTAAATTACAGATTGCTGGAACCCACCCCAGAGTTTCCAGTTCAGTAAGGCAGATGATGCTGATGCTGCAAAGCTGTAGTCCCAAAGACTACACTTTGAGAACCAATGATCTAGGTACTGGTCCTCAAATTTGCCTGCATACTGAAATGAGTGAGTGAATTTTTTTAAAATACTGATGCATGGATCCCATCCCTACAGGTGGTGATGCAATTTATCTGGGGCATTGGCCAGATACTGGGCTTTTTAAAGTTTTCTCATGTGATTCAGGTGTGGAGCCCAGGTTGAAGACACTTATCTAGGAAAATAATGTAGACAGAAAAACAAAAAATCCAGGACCAGACCCCTTATTTTTAAGGGTTAGATGGAGGAGGAAGGAGTTGGACAACACATGGCCAGTAAGGTAGATGGAATACTAGAAGAGTGTGCTGTTGGGAAGCTAAGATAGGACTCCTCAAGATGTGAGTGGTCTGAATCATCCAATATGCTGTATTCTCATGAAGGCCAGTTTATGCCTAGAGTTAAAAATTTTTTGAAAAAATAACTTTTCAACTGCTTTTGACTTCATGTCTCTTGCTTAACTCTATTCAAGGACCCACCTGAAAGAGTGCTCTTTGATAGTACTAAAGTACTGTATACTGAATTGTATACTGTCAGTCCTTAAAGGCCCAAGAGATCATAGAGTTCAGCCTCTTCATTCTGCCAGTGATAAAATAGGAGACCTCAAAAAAGAAAGTGGCTTCCCATGATCATATAGCCATGGTTGGGAGAACTCAGGGAAGACTCCAGCTTCCTGATTCTCCTGTTTATGCACTTTACACTCTGCAATGAAAATCTTAGAAGTAAATATCTGGAACTGATGGCTTAAGATCAAAATACCTTCTCTGTTTTCAAGTTTTGCTCCATTGTTTGCCAGTTGGTGTATGTCAAGAATTCTCAAAGGCAGAGCCAGGCCAGGGTTGGGGTTTCCCTGCTGACTCCCCCAGGTGGAATGTGTTAAGCTAACAAGTCAACACTCGTGTCAGGCAGGTAAAGGCCCACATCTGATGGATCAGCGACCTGGAATCTCTCATTAAGTAATTTGTTTCCTTTGTACCAGGCCCAACTCTCAGGCTAGAGCCCTGGGCTCCCCACCAGGCCCCTGCTTTTTAGTGATCTTGCTGTTCATAAGGTCACATCATTAATAGTTGAGCCCAGCCCAGTGTGCTCTATAATAGACTTTGATGAGCAGAATGAGTCTGATGTATATCCCTCACATGGCCTTTATTCCACAGGTGGGGTACAGAAGGTGCTGGCAAGAGAGGCCTCTTCACTAAGATCCTCCTTGCAGTGAGAGAATGGAGGGGTAGCAGCCTGGCTTATAGGATTACAGAAGTGTACATAGCAGGTACCTTCATCTTTTTGGTAGCTTTCACCTCTAGTAGGGTGCCAGGTTTGCTAAATCCTAAAGAATAAACTACTTAAATTAAAAACTCTAGAGCCTCTCATTTATTGTACTGTAAGATAAAAATTCATCTACCTTTTTAGAAACCTGAAGATAAATAAAAGTCTATGGGCACAAAATGACATTAGAAATAATTTGGGCTACTGTCTTTTCAAGGCCCAACTAGTTTTCTTTAAACCAGCCCAAAACATAGAGGCTTAAAACAACAGCCTTTTTTTTAAACTAAGGTAAAATTGATATATAACATTATGTAAGCTTCAGGTGTACAACATTATAATTTGACATCTATATTTACTACAGAATGATCACCACTAAAAGTCTAGTTACTATCTATCACCTTTCCCATCCCTGCTGGTAACCAACAACAACCATTTGTTTTGTTCATCACCTGGTAGTCTGGTCTAGGCCAGCTTAGCTGATGTTTCTAGGCTCTCCTGTGCTTGTTCCTGTGGTCAGCTGATACATAGATGTTTGATCTGGGATAGCCTCATTCACATATCTGGTGGTTAGCTGCTTGTTGGTTGGGGCAAAAGGGATGATTGAGCCAAGTGTCTCTCTTCCTCCAACAGACAAGCGCAGGGCTTTTCACTCAGAGGTTTCAACATCGCAGAGAACAGCAAGAAAAAGCCAGCTCCAATGTTCAAGCACTTTTCAAGTCTCTTCTTGCATCACACTTGCTACTGTACCATTGACCAGAGCATGTGACATACATAGCTTATTAGAGCCAGAAGTGGCCCTAGAAGGCCATAAGTCCTGCCCTGTCCCCTACATCCTTGTTCTCTAGATTTGAGTGGCATGGGTTGTTCAGTACTGTTAACAAAGTAGTTACCACTTCTTTTTTTTTTAATACTTTTTTATTTATTTCTAGGAGAGAGAGAGACAGCGTGAGCAGGGGAGGGTCAGAGAGAGAGGGAGACACAGACTCCAAAACAGGCTCCAGGCTCTGAGCTGGCAGTCAGCACAGAGCCCGACATAGGGCTCGAACCCATGAACCGCAAGATCATGACCTAAGTGAAAGTCGGACGCTTAACCAACTAAGCCACCCAGGCGCCCCAGTAGTTACCACTTCTAATTGCATGATGGTGGAGAGGGCATTCTGGAATGGGGGCAACAATAAATAAATCACACCTTACTTATGTCTCTGATTTTTAAAAAATGAACATATCAAAAACATCCCACATACCCATGCCCTAAACAGGAATAGAATTAAAAATGGAATATGTATCATATTTGTAATCAGCTTACAAATATTTTATTCAATGTTTCTATATTTAAAACACTATAAAAATGCAAATTTATAACATAAAAAATATCTCATCCCCCAAAAAATGGAACACATAACAAAATCAAAAGCTTAAGCTTATTAAAAATATACAATAAAAGATTTAAATAACTTCAGTAAATTAAGAAATCCATAACAGAGGAAGTAAAGGTAGGATGTTAATGTAACTGCTGTATAAATTTTACATTGCTTTACCAAGTTCTGTGGCTTCTATATCTCCTGTTGACCTATTTTTCAGGTAGGCTTATGACAGAACTTTCTAATATACCTGAAAAATTGTTTTGAATCTTTCTCTACACTATTGCTCAAATGTTCTTTTTTATAATTGTGTGTTTTCCCCAGATGACTAATTTAAGAAAATTTCTCTGGGAGTAAAAAATAGTTCCAAGGAATAGAAAATTAGATGCCTGTTTTCTTGAATTTACTTCTGGAGTTAAACAAAATACAACCTGTTAGATAAATTTGGCTTTTTCCTCTTTAAAAATCTCCACAATTATTTCATTGTGTTAGATGTACATTGAAATGGGGGCAGGGTGAGGAGAACTGTACTGACTTTACTGTGGGATGCAATATGTATATTTTACCAGTTTAGTTTATCCATTCCATGAAGCTTGTCATGCTCATTGGAAATGCTATAGCTATAGCTAATTCACCTCCATCTGATGAACAAATATAACAGTAGCTGACAAAAAACTGCAAGGACATAGGCAAGTTGGTCAATATAAGGGGAAATACCTCATTCTTTGGGCAACAGAACTTGAAATTATGGCAAACTGGAAACATGGGATCCCATTTACATTGGCCTTGTCCATCATCACATACTGAAATATAGGCTACTAGGACTCCTGGGAGTGAAACTCTCAAAACTCATCAAGCGGAAAAGGTGGAATGGATCCAAGTTGCCTGCAGCCTGAGCCCACCTTACCAAGTATAAGAAAAACTAGAGAAAGGATTCTCCATCTCTTTCCATTAATTCTGACCAAGTCAGTGGAGGGTCCTCCACTTCTACAGTCAGCCTCCAAAGATTCAATACAAACCTTCTCTCCCCACCACCACTCCACTCCAGAGACAGCCATTGCTGTCAGCTTATTTTGCAGAATGAAGGTGAAGCAAAATCCTATGGATTAAATAATAAAATTTACATAACTATGGCACATGCTGACCCAAGGTATATAGTTTTGTACAGGGTAGGAATTTGATACTCTTGATAGATCCCAGTTCTTTAATAAATCTTTTCACAGGAATTGGACTCAAAATATCTACATATAAAAAAGATGTAATTGTATTTGCAACACATATTTGTCATTCCTAGAAACATGATTATGTTACATAATCCCAATGTATTCACATACATTCACACATACATAATCCCATATCACAATGCCTCTGGTGAGCACTCCCCATCCCAATTTCCTTTAAATAGACTGGTGTACCCATCTACCAACTGTTCTGGATATTTTTTAAATTATTTTAATTTTTTAAATCTATTTCTGAGAGAGAGAGAGAGAGAGAGAGAGACAGTGTGAGCAGGGGAAGGCCAGAGAGAGAGGGAGACACAGAATTTGAAGCAGGCTCCAGGCTCTGAGCTAGCTGTCAGTACAGAGCCCGATGCGGGGCTCAAACCCACAAATCGTGAGATCATGACCTGAGCCGAATACGGATGCTTAACTGACTGAGCCACCCAAGCACCCCTACTCTGGTTATTTTAAAATTGTTCCCTTATTTGGATAATTACGCCTGGTCAAACCAGATCCACCTTGCTTGGAAACTTACACTCCCTGCTCCTGAAGACTATGGGGAGATAGCCAGTGATTGACAGTGAGTTTTAAGAAAAGACAAGACAAGACAAGACAAGACAAGACAAGACAAGAAAAGAAATACCAGTATCCTTACCTCAAGGTAGGTCCAAGTATAGTGCAATTCATACTTTAGAGTTCCCCCATGGGATGAGTTTCAAACTCAGCTGAAGATGGGACTGTCCACTTGCTCAGTGTATTCCCTGGTTGGACTCCTTTTCTCCTAAGAGGACTTCTTCAATAAGTCATGTACAGTGAATCCTTGTCTCAGGCTCTGCTTCTAGGGAACCCAACATGAGATAACACTTCATTACTGATCTTGAAAGTTTTCAGCAACTAGGACCCTGAAGTATATGCTTGTTCTAACCCTACTTCTAACTTTCAAAGTAATTTAACACTGCATGTTTTCACTATGAAAGCATTTGCTATTGACTATGTGCTTGATGAGATTTCCTCACCTCTCTTCATTCCACCCTCTGTCACTCACATAAGTAAAAATTCTTTTGTTTGAGGTACCTGACACACTAGTACAGAAGCTCAAAGCCCATTTGCCCTCTTTACAACAATGTACAGATAGATCACCTACTCTCTGCCAGGAATTAAGTCTTTAAAAATGATGCTTTACAGGGGGCACCTGAGTGGCTTAGTGAGTTCACTATCCGTCTTGATTATAGTGCAGGTCATGATCTCACTATTCATGGGTTTGAGCCCTGCACAGGGTGCTGTGGTGACAGTGGGGAGCCTGCTTGGGATTCTCTGTCTCTCCTCTCTCTGTGCCTCCCCTTCTCTCTTTCTCTCTCTCTCTCAAAATAAAAAACTAAACATATTTTAGGGGCGCCTGGGTGGCTTAGTCGGTTAAGCGTCCGACTTTCGCTTAGGTCATGATCTCGCGGTTCGCGGGTTCTAGCCTCGCGTCGGGCTCTGTGCTGACTGCCAGCTCGGAGCTTGGAGCCTATTTCAGAGTCTGTGTCTCCCTCTCTCTCTGACCCTACCCTGTTCACGCTGTCTCTCTCTCTTTCCTAGAAATAAATAAAAAATATTAAAAAAAAAAAAAGTAAACATATTTTAAATGGTGCTTTAGAGATAATAGTCTCTCCCGAACTTGAAACCCACAGACAACTGTCATAGGATTCACTAGCCCTGGAAAACTTCTCCATAACCATTTTGTGAAACCAACAAAGTTAACCCAATCTTTGATAAGCTAATGCAAAAGGACATATCAAATATTTTCTTATCATTTTCCCCTATATGGTTTCAGAGCACATTCAATACTCTTTTCTTCTCCCTCACACAACTTATTTTCTGCCTTTGTATAGAGGTGTAGGCCTCTTGAACACACTGGGGTTGGAAAAACTTTAAATAAAATGAAAAACCTAAGTAATCATGCCCATACTGCATAACCACAGCTACATTTCTATGCAGAAGAATGTCTGTTTCTTGGGATTCAATTACAACCATGACCCAATTTCTGTTAACCTTTTTCTCTCTTTTCATCAGATGCAGAAGTGAACAAATTAGATATTATGAATGTTGGCTCATTTTTTACTATAATGGTCATACTTCTCCTAAAGTTCATTGAACACTTGCTATGTGCCAAAACTGCTCTCAATGCTTTCATGATCTCATGCAAATGGCACAACTATCTTATGAGTCAGGTACTGTTTTTCATAAGCTTTTTGCAGATGAGAAAACTTTATATCCTAGGATTTCATATAGGAATCCTATGCCATACTGATCTTCTCTCATATATCTAATCTTTGAAGGAAAATCTTCTTTAAAACCTCTCTCTGATACTACTAGTATCAGCATTTCTGTAGTAAATTTGTGCTTTAAAAACAAATTATAGTGCTAAAATAGCAACTTTTAATATATGCATGATCTTTTATCTTAAGAGGAATGGTATCACTATTGTGAGTCCCCTTACATGCTGAGGGATACTGAAGCTTGGAGAGGTTTTATAACTTTCCCACTTTAGATCCAGACTTGCTCCAAATATCTGTGGCGCAAGGGCAAGAACACAAATGAGGCCTGTCACCTTCTCTGTACAGCATAAATGCTGCCCATTCTCACAAGGAGCTAAGCATGCAACATGTAGCAAAACCCAGACTACTTACCCAAGTTTCATCCACAGTCTACTATGCTACAAAAATCAGCCCCTTGGCCACTCTGCAGGCCTAAAATTGCATGTACCAGCAGTCATTCACCATCAGGAGGGTATATTGTGACAAGAGGACTATACAGGCCCTGGAAAGGACTTCCTCAGGGCAATTTGGCAGGGAATTCTAATCCTGATTACTTAAAGCATGACCTAAAAGGGAAAGTATGGGTTCCCCGTGGGTGTTTATCTGAGAATTGTGGACTTATTGCCCCATGGAGAGAAAATGCAATCAGGAAGAACCAGGGGCATGGCTTGCAAGGGTACAGGGCCTAGTGCAGGGGCTCCAGGGGCACCACTCTGAGAACAGAATATTTGCTCCACACCTAACTAATGATTGGTGCAGGAGCACCTGGGTGCCTCAGTCAGTTAAAAGTCTGACTTTAGCTCAGGTCATGATCTCATGATTCATGGGTTCAAGCCCCACATCGGGCTCTGTGCTGACAGCATGGAGCCTGGAGCCTGGTTTGGATTCTGTCTCCCTCTCTTTCTGGCACTCCCCTGCTCATGCTTTCTCTCTCTCTCTCTCTCTCTCTCAAAAATGAAAATAATGATTAAAAAACTGACTGGGGCAGAGTTTGTCTTCAGATCCCTAGGAGCCACCATTCTGCTAGAACTGAAACTCCTTTCTTTTAAGATTTACTTCAGTACAAAAAAATGAATCACAGAGACATCCCACTGCTTTTCAGACTTTATATGAGACTATATCTATATTTCTTGCAGGATTACATGGGCAAAGAAAGATGACCTTTTAAAATTTTTCAAGAGTAGATGGTCAATAAGCAATTCTTAGCAGAATTCCTTCCATATTTAGAATGCTTCTCTTAAGAGTTCAAGGCCCAAGCAAATGATTAACAAGAGTATACATGCCCACCCACCTGGAGGCAAAGAAAAGAGAAAGGAGGAAGCAGATGTTCAAGACCTTCACCTTAAGGTAAACTGAAAGAGTAGGAATAGCTATTGAGAACTAACACCTAGCATTGTGCTTGAAGCATACTAGGTACACAATGAATATTTCATAAAGAAAATTATTCAGCATGAATTTGTGAGTGTTCGACTCTCCTCTTTCTGGGACCAGAGTTTGTCTGTTCTTGGTAAGATGGACTTGATATAGTTTATCAATGTAGCCAATACCAACGTGGTTACTTTCTGTCCAACAGAACAAAAATTTCTCGTTTATAGGTCTAAAAAGAGGCTTGAGTTGAGAATAAAGCCTCAGTATTCCTTGAAATTTGTGATGCAAAATCTTCTACCTCTAAACTTCTTCAGCTACTTAAAGACCAGCTACCTCCCCATCTTTACTATATGAAATACTATCACAAGTTCCCTTCACCCCTTTATTTTGCTGGGTTGTTGTTTACCCCATCAAACATATAATTAGCAACTTAGATACAGATCCCAGGATCTGAGGACCCACTACTTTCCTCTCTAAAATGCCAAATTTGTATTAGGATGAGAAGAAATCTGGTGATATGTTCTTTTTTTTTTTTTAATAGTTTATTGTCAAATTAGTTTCCACATAACACTCNATATGTTCTTAATTTCTGGGAAAAATCATGTTCAATCATGTGGTATGGTGTAGAGTATGCGTGTGTGTATGTGTATAGAGAGAGAAAGAGAGAAATATACCAGTGAATGAAATTTAAATAAGTATCACCAATTCACTTCTAAAACTAAATAGAAAAATAAAGTATTTTTGTGGGGGGAGGATAATGGTACATACAGGCATATAACATTGAGAGATATATGCTTATAGATATGAAAATATATAAGATGATAACATAACCCAAATTATTTCCAGATATTCATAACAGAAAATCCCACTGATATAATAAAAAACACCCAAAACCCCAAAATTTCAAAATTCTGTGCTTCATTCCTATACTTTGAATCCAGGATGCTTAAAATATGTTCAGTTGAAAGAGCTACATAGAAATTGTAAGAAAGTGGAAAACACAAATAAAGTCCATGAAAATGACCAAAAAATTGGGGCGCCTGGGTGGCTTAGTTGGTTAAGCATCCGACTTTCGCTTAGGTCATGATCTCACGGTTGTGGGTTCGAGCTCCGCATCGGGCTCTGTGCTGACTGCCAGCTCAGAGCCTGGAGCCTGTTTCAGTCTGTGACTCCCTCTCTCTCTGACCCTCCCCTGCTCACGCTGTCTCTCTCTCTCTCTCTCTCCTACAAATAAATAAAACATTAAAAAAAATTTAGAAAATGACCAAAAAATTATTAAATTGGGAAGTCTCAAATTTCCACTAGAGAGGTCATTTCCCATCCAAGTGGACAGTGTCTGCTTACAACAATTAGACAAGCATCATTAGAACTTCCAGCATTTTTAAGAAGTCAAAAACCCAAACACTTATATAAAACCTTCTAATTACTACATGTTAACTAGTTCAAATTTTTGAAATATATAACTAGGGACACCTGGATGGCTCAATCAGCTAAGCATCCGACTTCAGTTCAGGTCATGATCTCACGGTTTGTGGGTTAAGGCCCCACATCGAGCTCTGTGCTGACAGCTCAGAGCCTGGAGCCTGCTTCAGATTCTGTCTCCCTTTTTCTCTGCCCCTCCCCCATTCATGCTGTGTCTCTCTGTCTCACTAATAAATAAACATCAAAAAATTGAAATATATAACTAAAACCAGCACATACATAATTACAGGCTTCATTTCTTTGTTAGCAATCAGGCATGGCCTCTGGCCTTTAGAAATGAAGGCATCAAGAGATTTGGGCTACTTTAAGGCCAGTCTTGGTCATAACTTACTAACTGGAATATCGTAAAAACTAGACCATATGCCAACACGGAATAATCTAGGCCTCCCTCATAGACCAGAACAGTCGAGCTCTGTAAAAGTTTGGCCCCTATGAAGGCTCATCTGGTGATATCCCTTGAACAAACTGGATCTTCAAAGATGTCCTAATAATTTTCTTGATAGCAGCATTGCCCAACTGAACAAAAGTATGCATAGACTATCAATATACCAGTTGCAGATGATCCATTTGGGGGTCATCTGTGTTTATTCCAAGGAAGTGTGAATGGCATCACCTACCACAAACAGAGCATATCATTGTGCTGCTTGGCAAAAGCAAACATCCTTTCCATGAATATTTAACTAAAAGCATTGCTTATCAGTATTGGCACAACTAGACTGATCCTCTTTCTGTGTTCTGGAACATGCCCTACAAAGAAGATGGTCAGAATGTTTCTGACTTTGTCTTCATAACCTGAAAACTTCTATTAAGCAGTTTTGAATTCAGATGATTCCGTCAAGTCTTCTTTCCTGAGAACTAAATTCAAAGTATCCTTACCTGTAAAGATTTGACAGGTTTATCTGATATATCTTATGAGATAGAACCATTGGTGACAAAAGTTTTTTTAATAAGCATTCAGTATTAAGTAAAGCAGTTCGTCTTGCCTAGATGTTGAAGTGCAGTGTTAATACTGGGAAGAGTCTTTGGGAGTTGAAATTAAGGTCTAATGGTGGTGAATGTAAAGACTATTTTTAAAAAAGCAAAAGCAAAAAGAAAGACAACATCCAATCGAACCTACATGCCAAATGCCTAGTTTTATTCACACATTGAGGAATGTTCATCAGAAGTTTTCCTGGCCCCAAATAATTCATTTTCTAACCTAGTAAAAGGTGCCTGGAAGGATCATCTTTAATCACTTGCCTAAGGTGTGTGTGTGTGTGTGTGTGTGTGTGTGTGTGTGTGTGTGTTTAGTTGGTGGTTAACATAGTTGGTGGTTGAGTGGTTAAGAGCTTGTTTGCACAGATGGCCTAGAGTATGCCTATTGCCTTGGTGTCATAGATGATAGTGACCCACTTCACTGTCTAAAATATCCTAGTTTGGTATTTTTCCAAAGAAAAAGAAAATACTAACTTGAAAAGATATATGCATCCCCCTATTCATTGCAGCATTATTTATAATAGCCAAGTCATGGAAACAATGTGTCTACCAACAAATAAATGAATAAAGAAATGTGACATACACACACAAACACACACATAATTATAGATATATACATATATATAATAAAATATTATTCAATCATAAAAAATGAAACCTTGCCATTTACAACAACATTGATGGACCTTGAAGGATTATGCTAAGTGAAATAAGTGAAACAGAGAAGGACAAATACCATCTGATCTCACTTAAATGTGAAATCTGAACAAAACAACAAAATAAGCTCAAGATACAGAGGACAGATTAGTGGTTGCCAGGAGTGAAGGGTTGGGGTGAGTGAAATATGTGAAGAAACTCAAAAGGCACAAATTGCCAAACCAATAAATCAAGGGGATGTAATGTACAGCATGGTGACCATAGTTAATAATACTTTAATACATATTTGATTGTTCCTAAGAAGGTACATCTTAAAAGTTCTTGTCATGAAAAGAAGTTATAACTATGTATGGTGATGGACATTAATTAGACTTATTGTTAGGATCACTTTGCAATATATATATGTGTGTGTATATATACACACACATATATATAAAATCATTATACTGTACACCTGAAGCTACTACAATATGTCAATTTTACCCCAATTTAAAGAAAGAAAGTTGAAGAAGGGGAGGAAATGTCCCTTTATTGGAGAACAACTTCTATGGTTGCTCTAGGTGTAAATCATTCTAGGTCTAGGTATGACTTTGCTCTTTTCTAACTCTGAGACTTAGATGAAACTCCCTCTACACCCTAAATCTAGTCCGTAAAATGAAAACAACAGCAACAACTACCTCTCAAGGCTCCTGTGAAGATAAAGTTTGATAATACATTTCAAGTTTTTAGCCTGGTACATGGTAAACACTGGATATATTTTAGATAGTATTATTTAAAATCTGTCATTTGAGAAGAAATTTATCGTATGGTGTTGAACCATCATCACTGCAAATCACTCCATCCATCTGAAGATATTTTCGATAAATACCATTTAATAAATACCCAGAAATAACTTCATCACAACTCCCACAATACAATATAGGAACACTCAGCAACAAACATGATACGTATGATGGTGTCCCTCAAAGACTGGGCCACCAAAAGCTCAGGAGAGAGGACAAATTTGTCTCAGGTCCCATAGAATAGAAAACAGGGAGATACTGCTCTCCCAAATGTGCTCTGATTTTTAAAGAATCAAAGCTGGGGGTCTGCAAGACTTTCGTGCTTCTCTTCCACCCCATCTCTTGCAGCTATAAGGAATCAGCCTGCCTGTGCCTGACCGGCATCAGCTGTGCACTGTGCATCAGCCACATGACTGTGGAGTTCTGGTCCTGCCACCCCCCCCCCGCAATTCACCTTCTGGAGGATTTTCCCAGCTCCACATTTTCAAAATGAAGCCCCACATTTCTCCTCCAGCGGTGGAGAACAAGGCCCAAATGTCATTTCAGTTACAGCAATAACAAATTCATTCTTGTGAATGGCCCTTGCCATCTGTCTGAGGACTTTGTCAGGCCCTTTATTGGTCATGATGAATACCATTTCACCAACCACCTAAACAAATGAGACCGAACCCATGGGTTTTCTGCAAAAGACAGAAGATCAAATGAAGAGTGGAACTGTCTGAATCCCCAGCACCCTGGCAGAAGTAAAATTTATCACTTGGCATTTGCATAATTCAGTGAGATGCCTCATTTAAAAGCTGACAAGGGGAACTGAAACAGTGTTGATTGGAAACTAGATGGCAAATTTTTAAATTTTAAATTATCAATCCATCTCCAAAAAGTAACCACCTCTCCATAGTGTAGGGACTTTGGTATTAGTTGGTGACTATGTGTTTTGTGTGGATAGATATATAGGTGGAATAGCAAACACATATTAAAGACTTTCCATGTACCAGAAATTATGCCAAACACTTTGTTACATTTAATGCTCTTAACCACTTTATGAATTGTACCCATTTTATAGGTGAGAATTTGAGGCTCACAGTGAGGCAATAATTTGTCTGAGGTCATACAGCTAGATTGCCCTAGTTATGAACTATAAGCCTGATCCATCTGACTTCAGAATCTATGGTCTAATCACTGCCCTAACCATAGCCCCATGCACATATGCAAATACACATTTCCATTTCCTATCCTAATGAGAACTTGTTTGTGGCATATCACCCTATCTCCCAAAGAGACAATGGGAGTCCTAGCTGGGCATTGGGCAAGAACCCCCAAAGTTTGGAGCTGAGGGAAAGGTGGAACAAACCAGAGTAAGACAAACAATAATCTACCAAAAGGCCAACCCACCAGATAAGTACAAGGATTAAGCTGTGGGGCAGATAGAGGGCAGAAATGAAGAAACTAACCCCATGGTCAGTTTTAAATCTTTATAATATGGGGTGCCTGGGTGGCTCCGTTGGTTAAGTGTCTGACTTCTGCTCAGGTCATGATCTCACAATTTGTGAGTTCAAGCCCTGCATCAGGCTCTGCACTGACAGCTCAGAGCCTAGATCCTACTTCAGATTTTTTTTTCTCTCTCTCCCCACTTGTACTCTCTCTCTCTCAAAAGTAAATAAACATTTAAATTTTTTTAATAAAATAAAATCTTTATAATAATAACTGCTAATATTTATTGAGTGCTTAATGTTGCCAGAAACTATTCTAAGCATTTTTGCATGAAATTATTTATTTGACTCTCAACATTATCTCATGCTCATATAAATGTTTCATGCCCTCATTTTATAAATGAGGAAACCAAGTCACAGGGGTATTAAGAACCTGGCCTAAGAGCATAGAAATTATAGCTAACAGAGTTGGTATTTGAACCTAAGAAGTCTAGCTTAGGAACACACTCTTATAATCCTTTTGTACAGTTATGCTCTATGCTCTTATTTTCTTGGGGGATTCATAGTTTTTGTTGACATTTTTTATGAAATGGAAAAAACTCAGAATTCAGTTTATGAGCTCTCTTGATAAATAAGGACTATTTTTCTCTTTAGGATACAAGAAATTGTCTACAACACTGGGTAAGAACAAATTTTGCAGCCCACAGTAGACAAACCATGATTTCAGAGATTATGAAAGTTATACTGACTACCACCAATATGGATGGCAATGAATCCTATTCCCAATCTCTTTCTAGGGGAAAACTGGAGCTCAAGTGAAGTCACAGTAGGTGCCATCTCATCATTACATACCGATATAGTTCTTCTGAAAAAACTGGGAACACTACCCAAAACATAATAACCCTTATAAATAATCTATCAGCTTGACGACATTAAATGTAAAGAAAGGGTGACCTCTGACCTTCCATTCCCTTTAATGGTGCTTCATTAGTCTTACAAATGGAGGCAAATTCATAATGGGGGGAATCAATTCTGCCACTTGGAAATAATTAAGACACATACATCAAACAACAGCTTTTCTTATTCTTTCTAATTAAGTGATCCATCCCAGAGGAGTGCTAAATTGGCCAAGGCAAATATAAATTACACTAAGCATGAGCATTTTAAGATCAATGTAGAGGTCTTGATGTTTCCCCTGTGCTTTTCTTATACTTTTCCAAACATTGAACTACTCTTCTGACTATGCATCAAGAAACTAAAAACCTAGATTAAGTGGTTAAGAAGACACTCAGTCCCCCGCTGGTGGCCCAACAGGTGGCCAGACCATCTGCCTGTCTTATTGAGGAAACAATCACAATGACAAAGCTGATATCATAGGAAAATGCCTTAGCATTCCATCCGCAGCTCCAACCTGCCCCTGGACTTCAAAAAACTAGCAAATATGGTGTCTGGCTTAGGGGATTAGTGGATTAGAACTTAAGATTTTTTTCAAGTTTATTTATTTATTTTGAGAGAAAGAGAGTGGGAGAGGGACAGAGAGAGAGAGAGAGAGTGAGAGCAAGAGAGTCCCAAGTAGGCTCCACACTATGAGCACAGAGCCCCACACAGAGCTCAGAACCATGAACCATGAGATCATAACCTGAACTGAAACCAAGAGTTGGATGCTTAACCAACTGAGCTACCCAGGCATCCCAGTGGAGCAAATTTTAAGACATGTCATATCTTTTGTTAGGCTGCCTTACCCTCCCTGACATATCATCTTTGATGTCAAAGGTTTATCACGAAGTCCTGGACATGTTTGTGCCATTGTCTAAGGCCTCACCTACCAATAGAATGAAACTTCTGGCTGCTAGAAGGCCATGTTTGGCTCTTCTAAAACCTTTGTCTAACTTCTGAATAAACTCAGGGATTACATACAATTTTGACTGATGAAACTCACCACGTTTCTCCCAGAAAACTGAAGCAGGGCTGAAAAGCAAACTGAATGTATACAACTTTTTTAATGCATATTTGCTTATAAGATATAAAAACTAATATTATTTTTAGTATGATTGGAAGATCCTTACAATTTACAAATGACCTATACCTTCAAAAACCCATCAGAGAAGTATACAAGAGCATCTTGCAACCATGGACAGAAAGCAAAGAACACTAGATCCAGAGGCAAGATACTCTATTCAAACCCTAGCTATGTCACATTTTCATTGTGTTCCTGTATATCCACAAAGGGAGGGACCTCCACCATTCAGTTGAGGCTCAATGCCTAGGACAGTGCCTGCCATGAAAATAGATGCTCAATGAGTATATGAACATAAATATGTGCCTGCATGAATGAGTTGACCAATATTATTCTCTGGAAATCACGTATATGAACAAGTTTTGAATACTGGTGTTAGGTTGAATCCTCCAGAGCAAATCTGAGGAGAGGATATTCATAAGTGATTTTTAAGAAAATTCTTAAACTCTTAAAGTTCAAAGGCCAACTGTTAAGTGAGTGAGAGAAGCAAGCACAGAAGAGGACACATCAAGAAAGAGTGTGATGTCAGGTGACATCCAGCCTCAGCCTAATCCTGTGCAGAACTCAAGCATAGATCAGGGAAAGGAACTGAGCTTTCAACCTCCCTTCCCCATCAGTTATATGGTACAAGCTGCACTGAGAGATGAAAAAGGATAAGACTCTGAATATCAAGGAGCAAATACAAAAGACATGGAAGCTGGGGATGGCAGATAAAACCATCAAAAGTGATCCAAGTGAATCTACTCAAGGCCTTGGCAAAGTCTACTAATAATCCGCAAGTTTTTGTGCTTCTATGAACCAACACCGAGGAATAAAACATCTAGCATTTTAACTTTGCAAAGGATGTTCTCTCACACGTTTAGCGTTTGATTCTCAAAACACCACTGTGTGATGGATGCAATATAAGTGTTATCCATTTATGACAAATGAGAGATCTTGGCCCAGAGAAGAAAAATGACTTGGTTCTCGTTAAACTAGATTAGCACAAATAAGATTAGCTATTATAGAATAGTAGCTAAGGAAGAGCTGAATTTATTTGTCCAAGGTTATAGACGCTAGGAGACACTGGAGATTTTGATGCTTCTATAGACCTTGGAGAATGAGTATGATAGAAGTTGTGGCAGGCAGATGAGAAAAAATTCTAGATGAAGGAAAAACATAGGAGGGAAATACATAGGATAAGCATCAGGGTAGCAAAGAGAGGAGCCTCATAGAAATGGAGTGAGTAGAGGCGATGAGCTAATATTATGGTGGCCTTAAAAATACCAGTCATGGTAAATGAGATTTGATAGACTACTACCAGAAAAAAAAATCTCGTAGGAAAATCAAATAAATTGCTAAGAATAAAGCCCAAAGATGATGAAAGTCTTCAGTAGTCTGAAGAGGGCTAGGTCAATTGTCAGTTTCCCTGTGTGAGTTGATGAACTTGCTGTCTGTCTTAAAGTGGTAACAATGAGGAAGAGGATGCAGACATGACAGACAGGGGGAGAGACCATCAGTACTGACCCAGTAGATGGATGTGAAAGTTGAAGCAGAAGGAAGAGTTACAAAGCAATCCAGCCTTTTGGAATGGGGAATGTAATCTCTAGATTCCTAAATTGAATAGTGTTAGATTCACTTTCAATAGACCTAGACTATCTTTTTACCTCCTTTTCTGTCCCGATTTACCACAGACTCAGAATGGCTTGTGTGGCAAGTGGCAGAGCACCTCAGAGCTAGCGCTAGAATGAGAAGCAAGGTAATCTGACAACTGGCCCTGCAAGTGCCCCCACTCCTCACCAAAGAGCTAGACATGAACTCATATATCACTGTGAAGAGACATCTGACAGGAGCTATAATAAACAGTGAGCAAATCTATAAGGTTGTGTAAGGTAGCATATGTGGCAACTTGCAATGTTTCAATGAACAAATTAAATGGGAAACATAGGTGAACCTGCCTTGTACATTATAATGGGAAATTTACTTGTTATTATTGTTTGTGATTTAGGTGGTAATATCTCACCTATATAACTTACAAAGCACTTTAAAATTTCTCATTTTATTTTTAACATATCTGTTTTTATATCCTCTCTTTGATGGCTAATGTTTCATCTTGTGCACCTTCCCATACCATTATACTGTGTTTAAGCACTGCATGAACATGCATTATATGGATACACAATAATTTAACCATCTTCCTTCTGTAGGACATTTATGTTTGTTCCAGTATATTCTTATGAATAGTATAATAATATTATTATCTCTATCCTATAAATAATATTGATTAATAAAATATGGTACCAACAAACCAAGACTGAATCCTTAATATAACCTAAAGACCTGAGAGATTATTGAAAGAGGAAAACTGTTTCAAAATGTGTTATTTATTGGGTTGTCTTTGAATCACCTGCAGCCATTTCCCAAAGCACCAGTCATAGATATATTTACTCAAATTTTACACTCAATAAATAAAAAATGGTCATTATTCTGATTAGGAAGACAAATCCTTCAAAGAGAAGCTGTTGATACAAGCCTAGACTGCTTTGTATCTATATACAAAGGACCTTATGATCATCTGGTCACACTATTTCACTTACATATATAGAGAACAATGGTCATTGAATTTTCTGGTTGAAGTGTCCTTGTTAACTGTCTTTAAGCCTACTCTGGCCAAAGAAAATTTGAGTCACCAAAAGGAGAGTGAGCTCCTCCTTCAAGTAAGGATGTATCAGAATCATACATGATCAGCTTAGTGTTATTCCTTTTAAAGAAAAACTCCTGTCTTTTCATCTTCAAATTCAGGTTCATCTTACCTAATGATAGAATATCAATTCAGGTTCATCCTACCTAATGATAGAATGATGGAATATGATAATTGTTCAATTTAAAAAACTTTCCATTCCTATCCTGTTTGAAATTGAAACCACTGAATTCTAGGACAATTAACATCTAGTCTCCTTTCTCTTTCCTTTATGAGACACTCAGCCTCCTGTCAGATTCTGTGTCTCCTTCTCTCTCTGTCCCTCCACCCACTTGTGCTCTGTCTCTCTCAAAAAAATAAATAAACATTAAAAAATGTTTTGATTGATTATATCACAGAGAAAGAATTAATTTGGAGTTAGAAATCAATCCTTCTTTAAACACAGGCTACACTCCCCCTTTAACAAAGAGAAGCAGGCATCAGATACAGACTTCATGTTAAGGCAATTGTTCATAGACTTAATTTGATGTTTTATTTCCCTTGAATTTTTTTATGTGTCACCTTCTATTTCATAATGAATAACAATGACCTTCAATTTATTTTAATGACATTAAAGTCTTTTTCACACAATTTTAAGTTTAAAAAGCAATTGATTTAATGAAAAATGTATGTAAACAATAGTCTGATTTTTTTCAGGGTCATAATTCTTAAAAGTGTTAAGTAAAGCAATGCAGTTTTGGAAAAATGACTTTATTCCAAATAGTTTTTATCAGTAATCCTATAATTCACACATATATGAATCACAGATAATGCATGTGTGCACATGTACTTACAATAACAGGCAGAATTCTAACATGGGTCCAGTATTCCCTGGTTATACATGCTTTGTATAAGTCCTTCCTCTGGAGTACAGGCAAAACCTGGGAATGTAATGAGATATCACTTCCATGATTACGTTACATTATGTAGCAAAAGAAATTTTGCAGATTATAATTAAGATCCCTATCAGTTGACTTTTAGTTAATCAAAAGGGAGATTTTCTCAGGTGAACCTGACCCAATCAGGTGAGCCCAAGAAACAGCAACAGATGTTTTTCTGCTGGCCTAGAAGCAAACAGCCATGCTATGAAAGTAGAGAGCCATGTGACAGACCTAAAAGCAGCATCTAGGCCCTGAGAGTGGTCTACAGCCAAGAGCTAGCAAGAAACATAGACTTAAGTCCCACAGCCACAGAAAGACTACACTGACAATCAGTGAGCTTGGAAGAGGCACTTGGGTTTCAGATGAGATTCCAGTCCCGGCTGACACCTTCATTTCAGCCTGATAAGATCCTGACCAGACTTCTGACCCATGGACACTGGAAATAATAAATTTGTGTTGTTTTAAGCTGTTAAATTTATTATAATGTGTTATACAGCAGTAGGGGAGATACACACACACACACACACACACACACTCAAATCCTTACATTGTAAAAGAATTTGGAAGAATTAATTAGAGGAAAGCCTTATGGGAGTGTTCAGATTATACAGAAACTATAGCACTACCTATGCTATGTTGGTAGTACTATATAACTACCTACGAAAACTATTCATCATTCACATGCCAAGTGGGAATCTTTGAACATTCAAAGAACTCTCAGAAGTTTTGCAGACCAGTGTTTGTCACACTTCACTCTGCACACAAATCCGTTAAAATATCAACTGAAAACACAGGCTCTCGTTCAGTAGGTTTGGTTTGGGGCCTGAGATTCTGCATTTCTACCAAGCTCCCATGTGATGCAACACTGTTACTGTGAGTAACAGCTGTCCAGATTCATCCACTTTTTCCTAACAAAGCTTTATCTAAGCCACAGAAAATGGTTTCCTAACAGGTTTTAGAGATTATCAAAGTGATACAATCTCCTTCCTAGTACACAATACAGCCAAAGCCTTTCCCTTCAAAAAGTCAAAGGGTATTGATTGGGATTTGTGCATTTCAGAATTTAGATAACCAAGACTGAAGTTAGCAGTTACTTCTCTGACACAGGGAAGGTCACCATGAGACCAGAAATCTTGTTGCAATATATGCCCAAGACTTGCAGCCTAGTATAACCTCTATTCAAACTTCTGAGACTGTGAAATTAGGCTGGAAGTCTCCACGCTTATTATAAGATTCCTGGTATTTCCTGTTTCCAGTCAGACTGGCAATATCCTAAGCACAGTTTTTCTCGTGGTTTTTGGTACTTCCACTTACCATCCCAGCTAGAATCAAGAAGAGTACAGTAGCACACACAAGATGTAATCCCCGAAAAACCATTGTGAGAAATTTGATTTATGTAACCTCCAAAGAGGTTTCATTGGTCTTTATAGAAAACAGGTAAGTTCTTCAGTTACATAAAATAGTGTGCCTGGTTTTCCTACCCATCCCCTGTCACTTTCTGATATATTTCATTTCATAAGATTAAGTTGAATTCTAAATTTTGAGACTAGAAGTTTTAAAAGATTACCTATCTTATCTATTTGTAGTAAATCAACCAGCATTGTATGAAAACCTGCTCACTGACTTCTCTGAAATTTGAGATAAATTGATAGTATCTCCAAAAGAGACTGGATAGTCTTCTTGATTAGTGAGAAAGTGTTCTTGCTCTTGCTGTCTGAGAAGAAGCAGAAAAGAGCTTTTTTGGAGGAGGAGGGATCTGGCCAAACTCAGGAAAGAAGGAAACTGTGGTTAATAAAAAAGTTGTAGATACAGACTACAAAGATAATAGACTGCTCAGACAGCCAGACAAATCTTTGAATCAGGTTACCAATTCAAGTGGTAGACATTTGTCCGGACAAAAAGATGGAAAATAGTAAACATGATCTTCAGAGAAGTACAAAGCCACACCGTCTTCTGAAAATTACCAAATATTTCATTGTTGAGACCTAAATTACCCATATTGCTTATTACCCATATTACAGTAGCACCAGCTAAATGCTGGTGAAGCATTTAGCATCGTGCTTACAGAGACTGGCCTTACTGAATGTGTGGATTTTGTGAGAAGGGAGAGCTAAGAGATGAAAAGGAACTGCTTTGGGGATCTGGTGACAGATGCAGAGTTCCCATGACACTGACCAATGCTGGATGGCAGCAGCCTGGGAATTGGGTGTCTTCTACCTGATGTACCTCTCTTAAGCACATCTTCCAGATTTGAGGACAGGTTAGGTAGCTTAAAGGCAAGACAGCGTTAATGCTTAGTGCTGCTTTTGGAAAGGGTTCTTCTTCTGCTCTTGCAGCAACTGTGGCACTATGCACCAAAGCCACTCTCACTGCCCAGTTTCCAGGCTTTGCCTATGTCAGCAGACTTAATGGCCTTAATGCTGAGGAATGTGTGGCAGGTGGGATTAATTCTCTCTTTAAGTCTCCACACTGCACTTTGTAATAATATCAATTGACTACAGGAGTAGAAATAAATGCACACAGACAAATACACACACACACACACACATGCACACACGCACACGAATATTCATGCATTTATGAATGTATGTTCACTTAGGTAAGCATAGACATGGCTGAAGGCTGAAATGGTCTGAGGAAATGGTCACAGTACTAGCAAGTACAAGGCATTGAGGAAGAGGACTCAGGAGTGCAGAGAAGATGGGTAGATGGCCCTAAACAGCTCTTGGAGTGATAGAACTCCTACACTAGTTGGAAGGTCTGACATTTGAGATCCATAATCCAAAATGTTGACTACAAATTTCCCACATAAGAATGATACTCAGTTACAAAAATTAACATTCCATTGACAAGTCTACCTCAGTGTTCCCTGAGGTGGCTGCCTCTTATCCATCCATATAACCAATATGCTTGGGTTACACTGTGCCCTATCCTGCTTCCAGGGGAGGAAATTTCCCTCTGTGAATATCACTGGCACTAACTAGACTCCCCAAGTCTCCATGCTTACCTCTGCTTTAACAATGTCAGTGAAGAAGGGAGGAGAAGTAAAACCACTTAGAGCAGCTACAAGTCTCTGCCTCTAATTACTTTTGCTACTATAGCTCTGATTAATCTCAGTGTAAAACCAAAAAGCAGTTGCAATGAAATGTTAGGGTATATTGGTTAGCAATTTGAAACTCCATACAAGATGGTCATACAGGATCAATAGGAAGGAAGGAAGGGAGGAAGGAAGGGGGGGAGGGAGGAAAAAAGGGAGAGAGGGAGGAAAAAAGGGAAAGAGGGATGGAGGAGAGGAGAGGAGGGAAGGGAAGGGAAGGGAAGGGAAGAGAGAAGAGAAGAGAAGAGAAGAGAAGAGAAGAGAAGAGAAGAGACAAGAAAAGAAAAAGAAATTGTGCCTGACTCTGGGTCAGACAATGATAAACAGACCTCATGACTTCCGGGCTTCTCCATGCCTTTCATCTGTGTGCCTGTCTACTTCTTTATTGACACTTAGATCTGGTACTCTTACCCTGCTTCCTTTTGTATACAGGGCTGGTTTGTGTAGGGTAAATATCTCAGATTCCCTGACCATTTGGTTTCTAATTAGATTAGGGCAATAGAAAGTACTGGATTTAGGGGATGGGGCAGGAGAAAGGAAGAAGCTAGAATAATTCTCCTCTTCTCTCTGCTTTGAGTTGTTTCTTGGACAGAGGTTGCATATCCTCCATGACTCTATCTCCTGCCAGATGGACTTTCCTCTTCATGATCTCTGTTAATACTGACTCTCTGCTCTGTTCTCATCCCTGGGCATGATAGTGGCTTCCTGCATTGTTCATCTTTAGATTGCTTCATCTTGTCTACTTTCAGTTCTTCCAACACCTCTCTATTTAAGTTCCTATATTAAACCACCTTGTGTGGGTTTGATTATTTTGACAAACCATAATAGATAACACATAGTTACTTCTCTAAGAAGAATGAAAAATCCCAAGACTTATTTCACCATATTCTCTTCATTTTTACAACTATGTATTGACATCCTGCAGAAGACTTGGCAAATCCTATTAAGATATAGTTGCCTATTTTCCCAATGCCTACCTCCAAAACCCACAGTATATTCACAGGAAATGAAGGACACCTTCTAGGACATTGCATAGCCTCTGAAATCCAAAGATGACACAGTGAATCTCATAACTAAACCTCCAAAAAGAAAGCTTGACAGCAGGCATCCCAGTACTGAAGGCCAGTTTCTAGAACCCACATGGCTTCCACAAAGAATTGAGGCCATCCATATAAGCCAATGATTTTTCTCCTCAAAGGTCAATTTGGAGAAGTGTATAGTCTACTGACCCCTAGAATCAGGCCCTCCAGGACTGGCTTAGCTCTCAATACTACTTAGAATTTACACAATATTTTCTATCTTGAAAGAACTATTCAGACATTAACCAATTATTCTGTTCTTGGCCCCACGCCGGGTTACACTATCAAGATTTGACAAACTCTTTGTACTCTCTGTAGTTATGTAGGAATGTAGGTTTGTCTATTTCAATCAAAACTGAAGCCAAGCTCAGACCTTTGGCTGAAGGAAACCTTGGCGATTTAATATTTAATACAAACATCCTGTCCTCATAAACTGATCCTCTTTAACAGAAAAAAAAATTGTCATTAGAACACAGTTGAGCAAAGAAGGGAAAGGTTATAAACTTTGAAAAGAACAAAATAGTTAATGTTTGGAGCTTTTAAAGTGTTTTCAAAAGACAGTTGTGCAGCTGTGGTAAGTTGGGAGGGGGACTTTCACTTCATATCCTTTCATCTGCGTAAGAGTGCCTATTATCAAAAGTTTACATTTTGTTTATACTCTCCATGATGTGCAGATATTTTCTTTACTTTTTTATTTCCTTCTTCTTGCTTTCCCTTTGAGACTCTTTGACCTTCAGGCACTGAGGTGAAGAGCAAGAGAGAAATTAGTCCTACAAAATAAAACTGCTGAAAATGAGATCAAGTACTATGGAGGAGTTGCAGTATGATCCTGACCACCCTGCACTTTCTCTAGCCTGATGGTTGAACTGAGAGGACCACCTTCCTCCTCTAGGCCTTCCTCACTGCCTCTTCTAGAAGTCATGCTTCAGAAATCGCTCTCTGTGATGGAAATCAAGGCAACTGGCTACCAATGCCAGAACTTCACTGTGGCAAAAATATCTCCACTTTTCGTCAGACTTCTGAGCATTAGACATCTGGAGTATAACCAAGACCCACCAAATACTGCTTGCCATCTGTTCTTAATTTAAAAGCCAACCACATGGCATTTGCACTTCTCATTGACTGACAACCTCAATTGCAAACCAACCTTGGCTTCCCCATCCTACTTGTCCGTGGGACTTTAGATAAGCAATTTTGGCACTGAATACACTCATAAATATCCTACTGGGGAATGGAGCTATTTGATCAGCTCTAAAATATAAGGGGTCAACCCTAATAAAATTATGCCATAATCAAAGATAGAAAAAAATGGAGGCAACTTGGGTTTCAAATAACATTAGCAGTCAACAAGTTGCTATTTCATGGTAGGCACTTGGTGATTAAAGTTTCCATTGGATACTCAAGCACTGTTAATGGCTGACATTTACTAAAGCAAAGAAAAACAGAGCTTTATAAGAATCCCTGAAAAATTCCCTCCCACAGATTCCCATGCCCAGGATTCCATTTAACAATGTATTGAAATCATATTCTCACTTCAAGCCTTGACTCCAGTGATCCCAGTGTTCAGCAATTTCTTCTTGTTTCATATAACTCCTGTAGCATCTATCCTCTATCTGTCTGTCTCTCTGTCTCTCATGATATTCCATGTCATACTGCCTTATAGTATTGTATCACTACATTATTTATGATTTTTGTCTAAGCTTTGCAAATTTTTGTCTAAGCAATGTCTTTTTGTCTAAGCTTAGGAAAAGCACAGAACCTGAACAAAGATGTAAGTATCTCCTAGAACTGTCCGACTTCAAGGTGGGAAGCTGGAGCATTTACCACCAGATCCTGACCCCACTGGTTGAATGTAGCCTCCAGGGTATTGATTCCCCACCTCTTCTGAGTGGCACTTACAAGCTCAAGCTCCAAGGGTTTGGCAGAGGGCTCTGGGGCAGAGCAGAGAAAGCCATGAAAAACACACTCTTGAAGTGAGATGCTGACAGCTAAAGTTGAATCTTTAGTTTGTGAATTGTCTCCAACATGTGTTCTGAAATCAGAGGTGAGACATGGCTCTATGATGCCAATACCAGATGCATTTGCTCTGTGTCTATCATGCCAACTTGCAAGTTTCTCAGGACAGAGTCTGTCTTCCCTGACTTGGTGCCATGCTGTGTGCCTAGCATAACACCAGATACTTGGAAGCATGATAAATATTTCTGATAGGGTCAAATTCAGAATAAATTAATCATGTATTCCCCAATGCCTCTTATTCCTAATGTCATTTTTCCATCCTTCTAATTTTTTACTAACAAGAAGATAGTTGAGCTGTAGTAGAAAGAGCATTGAAACTTATAATGTAGATGCCTGGGTTTGGCTCTTAGGTCAGCCTTAAACTGTGTGACACTGGACAGATCAAAATCTTCTCCAAGTTTTGCTTTCTAAATCTGTAATATGCCTTCCCCCTGAGGTTAATGTCAAAATGAATGCATGTCTGTGAATAGCACTTGGAAACTATGGAAATGTGTGTGTATATAAGGGACATCTCTTGTCACCTCCATGGCAAGCTGCTTCCTAAATATCCACTCTTCAGTTAAAAAAACTCAAGAGCATTTAGGGGCACCTGGGTGGGTCAGTCAGGTAAGTGTCTGACTCTTAATTTTGACTCAGGTCTTGATTTCATGGTTCACGGGATCAAGCCCCATGTCAGACTCAGCGCTGAGCATAGAGCCTGCTTGGGATTCTCTTTCTCCTTCTCTCTCTGCCCCTCCCCTACTCATGCATTCTCTCTTGCTCTATCTCCCTCTCAAAAATATATAAACATTTTTTTAAAAGTTCTGAGCATTTCTGTCAGGGATATGTGAAAGTGATATAGTTTGACCATGGTACCCTGTTTGCTGATGGACTCAGCCATTTCACAATTTTTGGTCAATACACATCTTCCTAGAAGAGTGGATCTCACTAATTCCCTTGAGTAAGAAAACACTGTCACATTAAGAACTCTAAATCAACCACTTTTCTGAGATCCCCTGCTTACTTTTCTACTTAAGCCTTCCTTTTATATGATGTCCACTGTGTCAGTAGTCACCTACTACCACAAATAATGTCTATATAACAAACCGTCTCAAAATGTAATGCCTAAAAACAACAATCATTATGAAAAAAGGATATGTAATGATGTATAAATAGAAAAATAGGTAGATGGATGCTTAGGTGATAAACCAAATACAACAAAGGGACACCTAGGTGGCTCAGTCAGCTCAGCTTCCGACTTTGGGTTGGGTCAGGATCTCACAGTTTGTAGGTTTGAGCTGTTCATTGGGGTCTGTGCTGACAGTTCAGAGCCTGCTTTGGATTCTCTACTTCGTCTTTCTCTGCTGCTCCCCGCTCATTTTCTCTCTCTTTCTCTCTCAAAACAAACCAACAAACATAAAAAATTAAAAAAACAAATACAGTAAAATACTAGGTTGTGAGTATAGGATTGTTCACTAAAAATCACTTTTTCTTATGTTTGAAAATTTTCATTAAAGGTGGAAAAAACTAAGCATTTATTTAGTTCACAAATACATGGGTCCCTGTGCTCTGGGAAGGCCTGGTTTTGACTGGGCTTGCTCATGAATCTGCCCTATTACCTGGTGGATCACCGGGGACTGTTTGGTCTATAATGGCCTTTTCTGGGATGGCTCTCCTCTGTGTTTCGTTCTCCAGCAGGCTAGCTATGGTTTGTTCACCTAATGGTCCACAGGAATCCAGAGAACAAGTAGAAATGTGCAAGACTTCTTAAGTTCTTGGCTTAGAAATATCACTATTACTTTTACTGCAAACAATTGGCCAAAACAATTCACAAGGTGAGCCTATATTCAAGGGGTGGAGAAACAAAAGTGATGTTAAGAATTGAGGTCATTTTTGTAATCTACTGTATCCTACTTGCTAGTTGCTAATCATTATTGCCACAAAGCAAAGGGACCATTACAGTGAAACTTACCTACTCACCCAATTTTGATCACCAGTCACATGCATAGAACATTCAGAGTCTAGGAGTCCTCAAACCCCAGAAGAGAGGTATGATACTCTAAAATCTGATTGTTAGTCAGGTGAGGTTTCAGTTCAGGAAAAATCAGTAATTGCCCTCTTGAAGCAGTAATCAGGAAGTAAAGGTACTACCATTCACATGCAGGTTTGAGGTTCAGCTACCCCCAGCTATCTCCATCATTCAATACTATGGCTTGTCCTAAATCCGTAGGTCTCCCTATGCAACCCCTTTCTTGGCACTTCTTAAAGAACATATTGCTTTTCTGTTTCCCTTCACTTATTGTTTGTGGGCTATCCTTTGTAAATTAAGATGAAGTCAGGTCATTGACCCATCTTTCCCAGAACTTGAGCTTTCCCTCTGCTCAGCAGACATGTCTGGGTTCATGGAGCCAGCCTTCTGCTATCTCCTGGTCCTCCTCATATTCAGAGGAATTAGGCCAACATGAGCAGTATAGTCTTAAGTTAGAGAATGAACTGTTTCTATTTGTTGAATCCTACAAACAAGCTTGGCATGAAAACTCCAACATCATTAACATCATATTAACCCACCACTGGTCAGACTGCTAATAACAAGAACAATGGCAAACACAACACTCTAAAGGCTGGGAAACCTAGTAAGCATTGCCTTCTTCAAAGCCCAGCCATGTATAGGGTCTTTCAACAACCTTGTGTTACCAGTTTCAGTGAAGAGAAGCAAACAATGAGAATTACTTCCTAATAAGGACCACTGAGTTATTAGTAAGCAAGCTATGGAGTCAAGCCTTTCTTGTTAGCCAAACTCAAACCAGCCAAACTCAGACTATGAGATTTATTAGTTTTTAATTAGCCTTTTCATTACATCATTAGTAACTTCTCCACCACTACAGTGCAGAAAGAGCAGAAAGGTATGATTTTATGGTGTTTACTGATCATGCTACTTGATTAAAGATGACAACTAGGCCTGCCTAGCATTCTTAAGAGCTGAGGAGAGGGTGAGTTAGAATAAGAAATTAGGCGGGGCAAAAGGCTGGACCTCAGGAAAAAGCAAACTCTTTTAGCTCAACGTGAGTGAAGTCACATACTCTTTCCTCCATTGTGCTTGAAATAAAAGATATTAGCATGGTCTGTAATGGTACCTCCTTAGTTTATTAAAAATAATAATAATGAGGAAAAGAGAGAACTGGGAAGTGAAATATTTACAACAATGACTCATTTTATATCAGATCATAGGTCAGTCAGATGATGTCAGAGATGTAAGCCACACCCACCCTAAATACAGATGAGACACCTCAAAGAGAAAATGCTGGTGTAGTGACTTCCTAAGCCCAAGAAGAGTGACTACCTTACATGTGCCTCCATTCCTCCGTCTGTAACATGGGGGGTTAAAACTGGGTCCTTCCTCAGATGTCTTCCATGACGAACATTCAAGGACCCCAAGCCAACATATAATACTTGTCTTTCCAGTGCTCTTACTAGTGCTGAGTCCTGATAATAATCCTGGAAGGTTGGCCTGTCTGCTTTATTACAAAGCCAAAAAAGACATTTGTTCTAAGATTTGTGGGATTCCCTGCTACTCACAGCTGGTGCGAAAAGAGCAACAGAGGCATCCAAGGCCCCAACTACACCTAAATCTGCATTTTATTTTATTTTTTTTATTTTTTTATTTTTTTCTAAATCTGCATTTTAACAAAACCCCCAGGAGATTCACACCCAAGTTACAGTTTGAGAAACAGTGCCCTAGATCACAAAGCCACTAAATGCCAAAGCCAGAGACAAATTCAAACCCTCTGATATTATATCCTGTGCTTTTTCCATCCATACCACACCCATGATTCCTCTGTCCAGAAGAAACTGGTCCCAGTTAAGCTCTTCTTATCAGCTATGGTTAGGATGCCAACCAAATCTCTGGATACCCTCGATAATCTCTCTCTGAAGTGCTCTTTAGACCCATTACACATCATGGGAATTGTTCCCTGGATGGCTTGTACCCTACCCCAACCCCCACATAATTAGGTTAATCTTGGTCCAAAATGATAGTATTGCAATGGCCTTGAAATCAAAAAGAAAAGCAAAGAGGATTTTTTCTGTCTAGGAAAAGATAAAAACAAATACAAAAACAATAATAAAAAAAACTCTTTTGCTGATGATTGGGTAGCAAAGGGCCACAACAGGCACCAGAAGGATTTTCTTTAAGGGAAGTTGGCCTTGGCTTCTCTTTTAATGCTTTGGCTTATAAGATAGCAGAAGGGACCTCCACTTAGCTGTGAATAGTGATGGTCTGGGGACCCCCAGGCAGACCAGCCTCCCATTAGTTGGGTTACTCTGGAGTTGTAAACACGGTACTCTCCCACTCTGTTTTCCAAGATGAACTGTATATAAAGCATGTGTGTGGCAGGAGATGATAGCTCGCTTGAGGCTTTCAGCAATCGATGTTTACAGACTATAATGGAAACCACAAGTTTCTTCTTTAACTCAAGTCAGTATACATTCCTTCAACCCGCAGGCAAATTGGATCAGGGAGGGGGGTTGGGAGGGGTTCACAGTGAGTCATCATTTCACATTTTTTTAACAGCTTAATGAGCATCTAGAAATGCCTTATTAGCCAGCAAAAATACAGAGTCTTTTTTTCCCCCACTAAATTCAGCAATGACCCTATTTGGACGTGGAATTCCTAGAGCATCTACTTTAAGTGACGCCCCTCATGGAAGGTGAGTGACTAATGTCTCTACCACAGAGTTACAAACAAAAGCATATGAAAGGCTCCACAATTGATTTCAAGTTAATAACTTTCTCTCATTTTGTCCCAAGTTTGGGGNGGTTCCATTAATCCTCTCGAAAGCCTGGCCCAGGGTGCTTGGAAGAAACAACAGAATTCTCAGATCTGCAAAGCAGCTCTCCGAGCCAAGATTTGCAGTGGTAACAGACAGATGGTAAATATTGCTGGGGTTCTAAAGCCACAGCTGTGTGCCTCTGGATCTCTCAGATCTATGTGTGTGATCATTAAAATATTTCAGATCATCTAAAATAGGAGTCTTTGTGATCTTGGCAACTTCAGTATTCCTGACCCTCTTTTATATTTTTCTTTCAGGGGCCACATGCATAATCTGAGTAAAATAATGGGGGAAAGTACAGAAATTCCCAGAGCTACTTATCATCTTGAATGTATGTATGTTAGTGCATAGATATTTTAATGCTCTATTAAATAAGTCATTAGTATTTCAATATCGTTTTGATAACTGAGAGGGAGAAAATGATTTTTTTTTCCAAGTTTTGTCCTGAGTCCCAAATAAATAAATTATCTTTTGTCTCTTCAGTCTTCTTTCTCCTGTCCTCTTAATACTATAGGTCAAATTCTGGTTCCCAAGGCTTCCATTTTTCCTTTAGACCAAATTTGCATCTTTTAGATCATCTGTGCTGATTCTGCATGATCCTAAAAGAAGATTTTAAGAGTCACCCAGTTTCATGAGAGGAATTCTGTGAGATTTTATTCTTGAATTTACAAAAAATAAAATCCAAATAGAGCATTTCTAGAATGATGCCAGAGTACCCAACCTAAGATCTTATGGACATTTCTTCGCGTCCTTACAGATTACCTTTAAAGCTACCTCTGTTTCAGAGCAAGCATTCATTTAAAGACTGAATTGTATCAGCATCTCGGTGGCTCAGTCAGTTAGGTGTCCAGCTCTTGGTTTTGGCTCGTGATGATCTCACATATCCTGAGTTCGAGCTCCATATTAGGCTCTGCACTGAGAGTGTGGAGCCTGCTTGGGATTCTCTCTCCCTCTCTCTGTCTCTCCCCTGCTCACTCTTTCTGTCTCTCTCAAAATAAATAAATAAATTTTTAAAATTTTAAAAAAAGATTGAATTGTAACTCCAGTACAATTTGTGGCAATTGGGAAAAATATTCCTGTTACATAATTCTATGTGAATGAAATTGAGATCCATCTCAAGAGAATCTGGAATTCTTATAATAGATTCTGATAAAATAAAAGATTAAAGAAGTAAAACCATTTTTAATTCCCTCCTAATTATGTCTCTTTTTACTGGGTAAATTCCTCTGAATATAGCTAATTCCCCTTTTAAAAAGGTCAGCTCTATACATTTATCATTCAAGCTTGTCTTAATGTGTTACAATTTAGTATAGTTCTGAAGACTCCCTCAGGATAATTTTATGACTTTTAGCTCAGTCTCCAGTCTTTTTCTTTTCCTTTTCTGAAGCACGAGGGAGAGAAGAATCAAGTCATGGGTTCTGTGGGCTGTGGATCCCACAAAGAAAGTTGTCAGTGGGGCACCTGGGTGGCTCAATCGGTTGAGCGTCCAACTTCAGCTCAGGTCATGATCTCACAGTTGGTAGGTTTGAGCCCCGTGTCTGGCTCTGTGCTGATAGCTAGCTAAGAGTCTGGAGCCTGTTTCAGATTCTATGTCTCCCTCTCTCTCAGCCCCTCCCCTGCAAGTGCTCTGTCTCTCTCAGTCTCAAAGTTAATTAACTATAAAAATTTTTTAGGGGCGCCTAAGTGGTTCAGTCAGTTAGGCACCTTACTTCGGCTCAGGTCATGATCTCATGGTTCATGGGTTAGAGCCCCGCGTCAGGCTCTGCGCTGACAGCCGGCTCAGAGCCTAGAGGCTGTTTCAGATTCTGTATCTCCCTCTCTCTCTGATCCTCCCCTGCTCACACTGTCTGTCTGTCTCTCTCTCAGAAATAAATAAAAACATTTTTTAAAAAGGTGGTTGTCAGTATATGCAAGTCGATGTGCAGACAGAGAAATGTCCACACTTGTCCTTTCATTTATTCATTAGTTCTTCCAGCAGATATATGAGAATCTAGGATGTATGCTAGGCTAGGTGCTGGAGCGACTCTGTTTTATGAAACTGACAGAGTCCATGCATTCAAATAGCTTCCATTTTTATCGGTTTTAAAGAGTGGATGAAGATGATTAACTCAAAATAATAAACAAGTTAACTAGCAGAAAAAAATACCAAATGGTATTAAGTGATATGTAGAAAATGCAAGATATATTGGATTTTACTTGGATTCTGATTGGAAAACATTGTAAAACACGTCTTTTGATCAACTGAGGAAAACTGAACACAAAATATGCAGGTAATAATATTAAAGACTTAATGTTTGTTTGATGATAGTGTTTTTGTGCTGATGTTTAAAAAAGAGACATCATAAAAGTCCTTATCTATTAGACATTTACTGAAGTGCTTACAAGTGAATTTGCTAGTATTTTCTTAAAACTTTCTCAAAATAAAAAAAAAAGTGGTATAGAGGAAATAAGAGTGTTAGAAAGACAGTGGTGGTTAGAGTTGGGTGATGGACACAAAGGATTTGCTGTGCTATTTTCTCTACATTCATGTATTTTAAAAATATCCTTAGAAGATGAGGATGAGGATGATATATTGCATGGATGTGGAAGCTTAACATTTCCCGAGCATATATGATATGAAAGCTGCTCTACATGCATCATGGTTGTGGCTATTCAATGGGAACAGGATGGAACCTCACCCAAAATTTGGTTCAGAGATCTAGAATGATAATGTTTTGCCACACATACACAGCAAGAGAATATGGAAAGATTTAATACTTATTTATGAGTCTTTTGAAGGACAGCAAGGCAGATGCACTAAGCTGGACTGAAACTGGTTTGTGTTGGAGGTACAGGAGGGCAAGAGTTCCTATGTACAGACAAGGGCTTACGTGGCTGGACTCTCCCACCAGCTCCAAAGGAAGGACCACTGGGCTTTCTTATCAGTGTTTCATGATGTGTGGCACAAGGAAAAGAGGGATAGATGAAGCTCAAAATCTTTCTACAATCAAACATCCAAAAAATGTTGTCATAATATTACAATTTCCTAATTTAGTTTGCACTATGACCCTCTCAGTTAGAATAGTAGTTCACAGAGAAGAACACCAAGGTTTAGCAAGGTTAAGATACTTGCTAAGATCACCAAGGTAACAACATTACAACCAAAGCCTACTGTCTTAGGCATGCACTCTGCTTTACTACATCCTTTTACGTGTGGCATGAGGCACTTCCACATGCAAAGATCATAGGTAAACCATTCTCCAACACAGGAAAGGCAACAGGGCATATTATGCTGGGACCCAATGGAAGAAGTTAAGGTGCAGGGCAGATAGAATAGAACCAATAACGATGGCATATTTAAGAAACACACAGATTTTTCTGCTGAAAAATTACCTTTCTACTAAATCAATTAGGATGCTTTTGACTGCAAGTAGCAAAATGGCCTAAATAATAAGGAAATGTATCATAATCCCAAAAAAAGGAGTACAGACATGGGGCAGGGTCCAGGGTGAGTGGATTCAACAGTTCACAATGAGGCCCCTAGGGTTTCATGTTCTCTTCATATTTCCACTCTGCCACTCTGGTTTTATTCACAGGCTGAAACCAAGATGGGTACAGATGTCACATTCACACACAACAACATCAAGAGGAAAAAGGGAAATACCTTGAGAAGCTGAGAGAGAGAGAGACTTTTCCTAGAAGCCCTCCAGCAGATTTTCCCTTATGTTTAGTTGGCCAATAGGCTGGGTCACATACCTGCTCCTGAACTACTCACCAAAGACCTTAAAGCAATGCTAAACCACAAAAAACATCTGACCTCAGGCTGAAAAGAACATAGAACAGTGGGAAGTGCACACAAACCAAAAAGGACAGGCCCTACTCTGCTCCAACAGATTGTGCCACACAGGAGTGTAAGCCCAGTAATACCAGACCTTTGGTTTTGTCATGACAAGCCAGAAATTTAGATTTCTTATGTCCAAATTTGTAAATGTTGGCCACCTATTTAATTTTTAAAAATACATTGCAGACCAATGCTCTATAGCTCAAAAATAACAGATCTGTTGTTTACAAGTGGTCTTTGGCTTCCCAGTGTGCAACCTCTGAGCAAAAGAATCACAGACATTCCAATCCAGAAGGTCTGATGTGACAACTGAGAACTTGTATTTCTTTTTTTAAAAATTTTTTAAATGTTTATTTATATTTGAGAGAGAAAGAGAGGGGGAAGAGGGGCAGAGAGAGATGGAGACAGAATCTGGAAACAGGCTCCAGGCTCTGAGCTATCAGAACAGAACCCACCACGGAGTTCGAAACCACAAGCCATGACATTATGACCTGAGCTGAAGTTGGATGCTTAACCAACTGAGCCACCCAGGGGCCCTGAGAATTCATATTTCTAATACACTCCAGGGTAATGTTGATGCATCAGGTTCATAGGCCACACTGGGAGTAGCACTGTTCTGTGTACCTACTCCATTTTGCTTTTCTCCACCCTATGGAATGAGGGTATGGGGTCCATGTTTCATAATTTTGGTTAGAGCAGCTTACACTTTCTCCTTCCTCATTTTATCAAGCATCTTAAGTGCCTACTGACGCTTCTTCCTCTTCTGGCCTTCAGTAAATTTTAGGAAATTAACTGAATTCTCAGACTGCCCATCAATGCCCTTTTCCTACCCCTCTCTCCAAATGAAATGAAATGAAACACACCATGATATAGAAAGGCATAAATAACTTCAAACAAGCTGGCTCATTATTTCCTTTTACAAACTAGAAAAGGGCACAAACAAATAAACACAATATTGCTGAGGGAAGCCAACACTGGCTGAGCCTGGTTTTCACCAAGCAGTGACCTCCTCCAGTAAATTAAATGCCCAGAGCCCCACAGTCTCATCTGGTCCTGATTTTCAATCGGCAGTAAACTGATACGTTTTTTTTTTCACTTTCATTATAGCTTGTTTTCATCTAGTTTATATTTCCAAATGTACTGGTTTTCAAGCCTGAACTGTCATATTAAAAAAATACAACTTTAAAAAATGTAGGCTAGCCGACCCAATGGCACCAGGGAGGGGGCTTATGGAAACTCCTTGGAGATTTTCTTTTCTCTGAGCTAATCCCATTGGGAGTCACCAAGTTGACGGGTGATGGAAAGTTACAATGTAGGGGCCCAAACCGCCTATCTTACCCTGTGTGAGGAAGCATGCTGAGCAGAGAGAAAAGAGAATGAAGGAATCCCAAGAAGTTTCTATGCACTGCACACGCCAACTAATCCCACAAGGGCACAGAAGAACTTTGAGGGAGTAGGGTCATCAATCTGACAGCAGAGATTTGTGAACTTTCCAGATGATGGAGAGAAAAAGGCTAACTCTCCCAACCAGGGAAAGTGGAGGCCCATGCTCACAGAAAGGAATAGCCAAACCCTCTAAGTCTCAAAAGAATTAGTCAGCAAATGGAATGAACACAATTGGGAATGAGCTATGAACATTCCCAGCATCCACCCTGAAGTGCATGGACAACACACTGCTCTGCAAGATGAAAACCGCCCAGGCTGACCTTCACAGATGCCTGCCAGCCCTCCAGCTCCACCATGACCAGAGGGTCTGAGCTCATTCCTTTGGGCAGGTGCCTCCCTCTCCAAGCTTGCTGCAGCTGGGTCAAGGCAGTCTCTCCTCCCCACTGCAGGAAGTATGATTTTGAATAGGCGGGGGGAGTGTGGTAAACAGACTTCCAAGCTCTCCAGAGTGGTGCTCAACACCTAATAGTACTACAAGACTTCAGGCTGCCTTCAAGTCTGGATGAAGATGTGGTGATGAATTGGGATTCACCACAAGACAGTCTCCATTTTCTGTAGCTCCTCTGCACAGTTCAAACATGGGCTTTTTCCTCTACAGAAATGACTCTGAGTATAAACCCAAACACACTTTTCTTCCAAGTTTAACTTTTCATGTAGCAGCATAAGAAAATAAATAGTTGGAGTGTTGGCCCTCACAGTCTTCCTATGAAGTCTTTCCTCCTGGCTGATTCCAAAACTCATTCTTTCTGCTTCTCTCCACCTCTTCTGCCAAAGTTCTTGTCATCCCTGGGTGGCAGCCCTCTCCCTATGAGGATGCTTTACGTCTTTGCTCTCTGATCTCTTTTTGAAGCTTCTATTTCTATCTGGTGTCAAGTTGAAGAAGTTGAAAAACCTTCCCCAATTGTCATCTTTTAGTAAATGGTTTTTGGTGGTCTGATCATTCTTTTTTGTTCTATTTTCTCCATTTTCACACACATGCACACACACACATATGCACACATGCACACACATGCACATTCACATGCCTCCCATCACCATTATGTCTTTCTCTCCTTTCTTCCCTCCTTTCTTTCTTTGAACTTCAGAAACCCAGGGTGTGTATGCCACACATAGTAGATCTATATACTGTGTTAAATAAAGGTGTCTCATCATAAAATGAGGGAAAAAATTAGGGGCATCTGGGTGGTTCAGTTGGTTAAGCATCTGACTCCTAGTTTTGGCTTAGGTTATGATCTCATGGTTTGTGAATTCGAGCCCCACACATCATTCTCTGTGCTAATGGTGTGGAGCCTGCTTGGGATTCTCTCTCTCTCTCTCTCTCTCTCTCTCTCTCACTCTCTTTCTGCCCCTCTCCTGCTTGCTCTCTCTCTCTCTCAAAATAAATAAATCATTTAAAAAATGTTTTAAAAATTAAAAAGAATACCAAACATTAAGTATACAACTTCTTTATAGTCAGTAGTAAAACTGACTAAGGTTTTACTCTGTGCTGTATATTGTGTTCTAGAGGAATTATCTCATCCTTTCCTCAAATAATTCTGTAAATGAGGAATCATGTCATTCCCATTTGGGAATTCAGAGAGGTTAAACAATTAGGCTGAAGTTGCACAGCTAGTAAGTGATATGGCAGCTATTCCAATCCTGACTACCAGACTCCAGGGGCTCTGCTTTAAACACATGTGATGTTACCTCCTCCCCACCCCCCTCAAAAGGTCAGGAAAGAATCCCATAAACTTTCCTCTAGAGCTGAATACAAAATGCCTAAGCCTACAATTTGGCTCAGGTACTTGGTATCCGAGAACCATTCAGAATTCTGCCACACAGGGATACCCTGTTCCATCAATATATCATATCTCATAATAGAACAGTCATTCTCAATTTTGGCTACATTGATATCTAGAGCTTTTAAGAATCTTGACTTCCTAGCCTTACCCTAGGGTCTGATTACATCAGAATACCTGGGGGATGGAATCCAGGAATCATTATTTTTAAAATCTCTGCTGGTGATTTTAATGTATTGTCAAGACTGAAAATCAGTGAAATAGTGAAATGCCAGGCAACATCAAGCAAATTAAGGAGCTCCTTTTCATGAGTGGCAGAGCTATCCCACCATCTCTGAAGTCGAGATATTAACTGATCAAATTTGTGTTTCTCCTCTAAACCAAGATAGCTAGTGAGATACCTGCCGAACAATATCCAGAATGGCAGATGGCCATAGAGGAAAGCATTCTGAACTTGGGAGAAATGAGACCTGGGCTTAGGTTCTATCAATCCTCTGTGTGCTAGCTGTGTGACTCTATTTTTAAATTATAGCAAATGTACATGACAAAATTTACCATCTTAACCATTTTAAGTGTACAGTTCAATAGTATTAATTATGTTCACTTTGTTGTGCAACTACTACCACCATCCATCTTCAGAACTCTTTCCTTTGTGCAAACTAAAACTCTACACCCATTAAATGACAACTCCTCATTTCTCCCTCCCTCTAGCTTCTTGCAGCCACCATTCCAGTTTTTATTTGTCTGGGTTTGACAACTCCAGGTATTTAAGTAGAATAATGCAGTAATTGATCTTTTGTGATGGGCTTATTTCACTTAGCACAATGTCTTCACGTTTTATCCATATTGTAGCATATGTCAGAATTCCTTTCCTTTTGAAAGCTGAATAGTATTGTATATACTACAGTTTGTTTACCCATTCATCTGTTGATTGGCATTTGGGTTGATGGACACTTTTGGCTATTATGAACAATGCTACTATAAACTTGACTGTACAAATATCTTTTCCAGACCCTGTTTTCAATTCTTTTGGATATATACCCAGGAGTGGAATTGCTGGATCATTAACTGTGTGACATTAAACAACTCATTTCAATCTTCCTGAGTACTTCCTCACTGACAAAATACATGTTTATCTTTTTCATGTCTATTTATTTATTTTGAGAGAGAGAAAGAGAGAGAGTGGGGGAGGGGCAGAGAGAGAGGGAAGGAAAGAATCACAAGTATGCTCTGTGCTGTTAGCGCAGAGTTCAATGTGGGGCTCAGTCCCACAAAACCTGAAATTATGACCTGAGCTGAAATCAAGAGTTGGGTGCTTAACCAACTGAAGCATGCAGGTAACCCTAAAATTCATGTTTATTAAACATGGTTCTAGATGCTAGGGATATTGCAGTAAACAGGACAGTAAGGGTCTATGAGAAGAAATAATTCTTACCACCAGATACCTCAAAATGAATGAGATAAAGGAGAGTTTGTAGCTTTCATTAACAAATTAACCTAGAAATTTTTTGGCCTTCTCACTGGGTATTAAGAACTCTTGTAACATGAAACAAAAAAGGTTTATATGGAAGTCTGAAAATAATGAATGCAAAAGGAGGGAGCTCCCATGTTTGATGAAAGAAAACTTGAGTCTTGGAATTTTAGCTGAATGAGGAAATTGTCAATTCCAGCCGTGTTTCCCCTTGGGTGTGGCATTAGTGAGAATTCATGTCAGGGCCTAATCAAATATTTCAAATAACCTCTCTCAAAGAAAAGGTGGGGGAAAAAAAACTTATTTCAAAGCTCACACACACACACACACACACACAAATACCCTGAATTTTTACATGTATTTCAGGAAAACTTCTAAGAGAACCTAAAACTATATAAATCCATCAACTCTACAAGTCAAAAATCACCACATAATCAAAAAATAATGAGTCCCAAATTATAAAGAAATATGATACATCCAAATACAATGGCAGTTAATGATTTAAATAGTTGTCTAGAATTCCTGGTGAAGAATGAGTTTATATTAACTTCTCTTAATTAAGGTTATGGTTTCTTAAAGAAACAGGAATGGAGGTGGAATATAAGTGATAAGAGATGTGCATGGCTGTAGACTAGGAATTCTCCATTCAGGCACATTTTGGGAGAAATATTGTTCTTTTCAGAAATATAAAAATAATACAAGAGACAATATAACAAATACCTGTGATTCAGTCTTTCATTGTTGTTATTGTTTTTTTTAATTTAAAAAAATTTTTAATGTTTATTTAGTTTTGAGAGAGAGACACACACAGAGTGTGAGCAGAGGAAGGCCAGAGAGAAAGGGAGACACAGAATCTGAAGCAGGCTTCAGGCTCTGAGCTGTCAGCACAGAGCCTGACACGGGGCTTGAACTCACGAGCTGTGCAATCATGACCTGAGCTGAAGTCGGACGCTCAATCAACTGAGCCACCCAGGTGCCCCAATTGTTATTGTTTATTCAACTTTAGTGAGGTATAATTTACATACAATAAAATACACATATCTTACATCTGGAGCTCAATGAATTTTGATAAATGTCTATGCCTGATTAACAACCCATCCCAATCAAGCTATTTCCATCACCTCAGAAAGTTCATTCATGCCCCTTTGTACTCAGTGCACTTCTGGCCCCAGACAAACACTTATCTGATTTCTATCAATCACTATAGATTAATTGTCTAGGCTAGAAGCTCGATTAAATAGAATCTATCATATATATCATTATCTGTCTGGCTTCTTTTACTCAGTATTTACCCATGTTGGTTCACGTATCAGAAGTTCATTCTGTTTTATTGCTGAGTTGTATTCCTTTGTATACAGGTAAGCCAAAATTTGTTTATCCATTCTTCTGGCTTGTTCCCAGTGCTTGACTATTATGAATAAAGCTGCCATAAACATGTAAAAATTCTTCTGTGGACACAAGTTTTTATTTCTCTTGGGGAAAATCCAAGAGACAAATTGCATGTTCATAGAGTAGATGTTCAACTTTACAATAAACTATTAACTGTTTTCCTAAGTGGATGTAAAATTTTACACTCACACCAATTATGTGTGAGATAACCCAGTTGCTCTATATCCTTGTCAACACTTGGTATTGTCGACTTTTAAAAATTCATCACTGTGGAGGGTATATAGTGATGTCTCACTGTGTTTTTAATTTGCATTTCCCTCATGATTAATAATGTTGAACATCTTCTCATGGGCTTTGTGGCTGTATTAGTTAGTTTGGGCTGCCATAGCAAAACTATAGACTGGATGGTTACAGAAATTTATTTTCTCACAGTTCTGGAAGCTGGAATTCTGAAATCAGGGTGCCAGCATAGTGGGGCACTCTTCTGGCTTGCAGACAGCCATCTTTGCTATGTCCTCACAGCAGGGGTGGGAGTAAGGAGGTAAGAGGGAAGGAAAGTGAACAGGAGAGGGAGAAGGAGATGGAGAAGGAGAAGAAGGGATGGAGGGAGAGAAAGAGAGAGAGAGAAAGAGACCTTGTGTCTTTTCTTATAAGGGTGCTATTCTCATCAGATGAGGATCCTACCCTTATGACTTCACCAATCCTTATTTCCTCCCACAACCCCTGCTTCCAAATACCATCACACTGGGCATTTGGACTTTAACATGTAAGTTCTGGAGAGATACAAACATTTACACAATAACAAAGGCCCCTTCTATAAGTTCTATTCTGAAGTCTCTATTCAAGTCTTTTGCCGATTTTTTGTATTGAATTATCTTATTATTGAATTGTAAGAGCTATTTATATATTTTAATAAAAGTCCTTCATCGTGGGGTGCCTGGGTGGCTCAGTCGGCTGAGCGTCCGACTTCGACTCAGGTCATGACCTCATGGTTCATGGGTTTAAGCCCCGCATCAGGCTCTGTGCTGACAGCCAGCTCAGAGCCTGGAGCCTGCTTCAGATTCTGTATCTTCCTCTCTCTCTCTCTGACCCTCCTCTGCTCATGTTGTATCTCTCACTCAGAAATAAATAAAAACATTTTAAAAATGTTTAAAGTCCTTCATCATATATTTATTAAAAATACTTTCTGTTGGTCAGCAGATACCTAGACATTTTATCAACAATACCATTTGAAGAGCAGAGGATTTAAATTCGACCATGTACACTTAATTATTTTTCCTTTTAAAAGTAACGCTTTTGAGTCAGAGCTAAGAAATCATTTTCCATCCCAATGTCATGTATCTTCTTCTTCTAGAAGTTTTAAATTTTTAACTTCTATTTTTAGTTTTATATTTTCAGCTTTTATGTTCAGGTCCATAACCCAAGTTGAGTTAATTTGTATGTATGCCATGAGGTAAGAGATGAATTAAATAGGTTAATGAATGCATTTGACACATGGTGGACACACAATAAATAAGTTCTAGAATTATTACTTTTACTAGCAATTAAGGACACAAAGGCTATAGTTATCCATTTACTGCAAAGGACTAGGAAGATTTACATTAAGGAAAAATTAAAAACAGAATGAGGCACTATCAAAACTAAGAGCTTTAACTTTGCAAGAGATCTGCCTTATCTGGTAGATTTGGTGACTTGAGCTGATGCTCCCAGGTTCACACCAAAATCCATCTTATCTATCCACAAGGGAGCTTATAGAGTTCTCACATAGATGGACCCAGTTTCCTGATCTTTCTCTGCCCAAGGACATTCTCCAGCTGTGGGTGCATCAACATAGTCAGGCTGCAAAGTCTCAGATGGGGGGTAACAATTCAGGAGCAATCCTTGATATAGGAGGGACCAGAGTTAGTGGATAGATGCCCACACTGCCTCATCCCCCCAAGTGACAATTTTTAGTTGTGTTTTACACAGTGACCCAGAGGGTCCCCAGTAGGACTGAGCCCTGTAGAGATGTTCTGTTCTTTCACATTCTTTGTTGGCTTTCTCCCCTTTGTCTGTCACTTTCCCCACTCCCTCAGTGGGGAGGATCCCTTCCTGGGATCCACTCCCAAATAATCTACTTACACCAAAATTCTTATTTCAGGGTCTGTGTCTGAGGGAACCTAAACTAAAGCAGAGGCTGGCCACAGAAGTGCAATGCTTTGGACACATGAGTGCTTCCAATGAAAGGTGACCTTATCTGGAGAAAGAAGTAGAGGGAGGTGATAGGCAATTTATTTCAAATCAAGAGTACAGATTAGAAATAAAGTAGAGAGAATCAGTCACTCAAGGTGGTTTTTGTTTCCAAATTCTCCATGGTATCCACACATGGAGTTCAAAAGTCTTTGTTCTGGAAACTTCTTAGCCAAGTATTTCAAGGCCCTTGGCAGAAACACCTTGTTCAAGGTAGCAATCAAATGAAATAGTGGAGTAATGTCTGGGTTGTGCCTGCTTCTTCTATGAGAAAAAAGCCACATGCCATTAGCCAAAGCAGGGAGAACATCATCCCAAACACAACAATTTTGCAATACAGACAGTTTTCTTTGAAAGCTCTCTACGAATATATTTCTCTCACTTGGGAACTTCAATAGAAGATAATTATTCTTTTCTGCCTCATAATATATATTAAAAATGTTCAAATGTGGCTTTCCAGGGATTTCTGCCAAATATTTTTAGGCACCAGATCCAGCTTACTTAATTTTATATGGCCTGCCTAGTCTATTGTAAAATACCCTTTCATGCAGTATGAATTTGCTAAAGAGGCTAAGATATATTCCTTTATATTAAAAACCTAATTTAATGGGGCGCCTGGGTGGCTTAGTCGGTTAAGCGTCCGACTTTCGCTTAGGTCATGATCTCACGGTTCGTGGGTTCAAGCCCCGCGTCGGGCTCTGTGCTGACTGCCAGCTCAGAGCCTGGAGCCTGTTTCAGTCTGTGACTCCCTCTCTCTCTGACCCTCCCCTGCTCACGCTGTCTCTCTCTCTCTCTCCTAGAAATAAATAAAACATTTAAAAAAAAAAAAAAAAACAAAACCTAATTTAAAAAGCCTTCAAGGTTAGGAACTTTCACCCTCAGACCTATCTCATGAGGAGATGGCCACTGAAAAGGAATTGAAGCCCTCCTGAAATGCTGTACACTTCTCGAGGCTCTCACTACCACCATGAGACAAAGCAAGACTGTCACCTTCCATGAAAGGAACTATACATGACAAGAAGGTTGTTTTCAGATAAACAGTATACTTTATTACCACCAGGGCATACAATATCTCAACCACAATGTTTCATGGCCTTTTCTGTTTTTATGAGTGTATGCCAACAACGAGTAATGAGCACAAAAGCCTGTGTGAAACATTGCATTTGATGGAGTGTTTGTGTTGGCTTCCTTAAAATCGGCTGATTTCCAAATCTCATTCTCCACCCCACCTTGGTTATATTTATACTGTTGTGCAGAACAAACTTGGGTCTGTATTTAAATACTAAATGCTTTGTGGCTATTCCTGCAAACCTCTTTATCGGGGTCTCGCACATTAACGCCCTTCACAATTGACCCACAGGCCGATTGTTTAACATAACGTTTCCACGAGGCTGCTTTCACGCACTCACAGCTCTGTTTTTACTTTTCTTAGCCTTCCTGGACAATCAAAAGGAAGTGGAACAGAGCCGGCTTGCTGAAAGCTGGAGCTGCCCCAGTGTCTCCTCCTACCTTCTGTCTCGGGTTTTGTTTTTCTACTTCTTTTTCTTTCCTTTTTTTTCCTGTCATTTTGGTGGTATAGAAGGCAGAGCCAGACTCTGTAGTTACAGTCTCTCAATGCTGTGTCTGCTGCATTTTCCCTCCTGGCTCAGAGTCAATGCGAAGACTCACTGTGACCAGTCTCACAAAGCCAATTTCATGAAATTGTGTTGGCTGCTGATTTGCAAAAGCAATGCAAAGGGGTCCATGTATGCGTGCATGTGTGTGGGTCTGGTGGTAATGTTGAGGGACAGGTGTACAAAACTCCTTTCTTAAAGTAACAGGAACATCCAACTTAGAAAATGTGAATTTCCTCATTTCCTCATACCTTTTTAATTCAGAGTTTGCTTTAACTTAGAGGATCACAGGGCTCTACCCTACATTTCCCTCTTCTCTTACCAGTTTTAGCTTTGAAGAGAAGGGCTGCAACCTGTGCAAATTAAATCAGAAAGATTTCAAGTGGCCAAGAATGCTCCTCCAAGCTGCTATGACAAATGACAGTCAAAGCTGTAGTTTTCTCTTGTGTAAGGTGAAAGAATGATTTCTATTTGAGCACTACTGAAGTTACCAGGTACACTAGGTATACAAACATAATAAAGAGTAATAATATCTGTCTCATATGATGGTTGCAAAGATTTAATAAACTATTGCACATAAAACACAGAGCACAGGGTCTGACAAGTAGTGAGTGTGTGAAATGTCAATCATCATCATCATCATGAATCATTCATCAGGATGAGAGTCAAGAGGTCTCCACTATGGTTGATATGATGATTGAGAGCCCAGATTTTGGAGTCAATTACACCTGCCTACAAATCTCCACTCCACTATTTCTACATATGTGACCTTCATCAAGTTAGTGAGGTTCTTTAAGGCTCAGTGTCCCCATTTGTAACATGGAGCTAATAAATTATGTACCCTAAAGGGATACTATAAGAATTGTGCTTATATATGTACTTATTAGCACAGTGATTTGCATATCAATATATGCTTTACATTATCAATACACAGTATGTATTATTAATATTACTTGTTTACCTAATATAGTTTTATTATAAGGACACAATACAAAAGTAGCCCAAAGGACAAATGTATACCTATTCCTCCATATATCTTAAAGATACAATTTATTCCCATAATCAATTGGTTTGATTGTAAGCATATTCTTTAGTCCTAGGAAATCTTTCAAACCCAGGTATTAACTATATCACATGGGAGCTGAACTGCGGAGCCAGTCACCCACAGAAACTAATCCTGAGCTGAATTTTCCTAGGACAAAACTGAGTGGAACATTAATGAAGTAAGCAATCCTGGAGTTATAACAAACAACCTCCACATTATAGTGACTTAATGCAAAATGATTATTACTGTTCATCTTATAGTTCAATGCAACTCTACAGGGAGGATCTGCATGCAATCATTGAGAAGCCTGGGTCCATCAGTAATTTGGCTCCACCATCTTCCAGACCCTCTAAGTCCTCAGTTGGATTATTCCTATCCATCCAGTTGAAAGGGAATGAGAAACTATTGGAGGATCATATAAGATATTTTAGGGACCAGTCCTGTATATGGAATACATCACTTCTGCCTATATTCTACTGGCTAGAATCCAGTTATATGTTGCCATCTATTTCAAGAGATACTGAGAATTGTAGTGTTCCTGGGTATCCAGAGATTTGAGTATTGTATGGTACTGTCGGCCTCAGATGGGTAGGAGGAGTTCACTTTACATATATCAACCCAATTTAAACTAGTTAAGGGACAACATGCTATCCTAGGAAGGGAGATGTTTATTTTGATGCATCTGGAAATAATTAGGTAAATAAAAATGTGTCATGTCTGTTCATTTTCTAATTTGACTGCTTGTTGAAATGAGAGTCCTCTTTACCCTACATGCATCTCACACATTGTTATGAGAGGACATGGGAGAAGTGAAGGCATAATGTGGAGGTCATCCAAGCCTACCCTAGATTATTCTAATACAAATACTGATAATAATTCTTCATTTAAGGAAAAACATCAAGAAAAAATGTTAACCTGGAAGGATGGCAGGACAGATATAAACCAGTTATATGTACATTCCAGTAGACACAGTCACCCTAACTTTGTGTCTATCGACAGTGATCAGTTCTGTGGAGCATTCTCCATGAAGATAGCTAATGTATCCATTGTTCAGGTGCTTCAAATGGGATCTGCTTGGCAAAGAGAATCCACTCTGTCTTGATGAAATCTCATTGCTCTGGCCTGAGAAGGGGCTTTCCTGACCATTCTCTGCCCTCTCCCAGGGCTGGCTTTCCCCCAAATTCCAAGTGAAGAGGAGAAGACACACAGACAGGTTAAAATCCACCACAGTGCTCTAGTCTGGAAAAATGAGACAGAATGTACTTTCAACATTCATAAAGCATGAGGGTATAGGGTGTCCATGAGTGCAGCCACATCATCTTAATCCCTACTTATATTTCACTTTCAGTTTGGGATTCTAACGTGGGCAAAACCAGCAAACACCTGTTTACCAAATAGTAGTTTAAAAAAATTAGGAGGTACACTCCCTGCACACAATCCCAAAACTTCAGAACAGTTAGTTTTAGGACAGACTAATGGCATTCAACTTTAACCCCAGGTAGCAAATCATGGTATTATTTATTTCAAAAGCTAGTTTAGATTGAAGAGTGAAACAGTTTTGAGAAAAAGATATGAAGCAAGCATGCAATTTTGTTGTAATTTACAACTACAGTTCTATATCTAAAATATCTCTTCTAGTGGCTTTCAGAGCTAAATCATAGCCTGCATTTAATTAAAATATTTCTCATTTAAAAATTTTTTTAAATGTTTAATTACTTTTGAGAGGGAGACAGAAAGAGAAAATGAGGGGCAGGCAGGGGCAGAGAGAGGGAGACATAGAATCCAAAGCAGGCTCCCAGCTATGAGCTATTAGTATAGAGCCTAACACAGGGCTCGAAATCATGAACTGTGAGATCATGACCTGAGCCAAAGTTGTATGCTTAACCAACTGAGCCACCCAGTCACCCCAGATATTTAAAACTCTGGTAAGAACTTTAAAACTAGAAGATTTCACTAAATCTTCCATTTCCCTATCGATTCACTCAAATATTCATTCAACGCCCATTGTCAAACACCTCTGGAGACAAATGGCACTTCAGGCCCTCTAAGGCCACAATACTTCCCCAAAGAGAATCCTGTTAAGACTGTGGGATGTTTCTTAGATATAGTCAAGTAGGTATGCACAATATTTAGCAGTGTAGAGCATGAGCATCAGCCAATTAGAATGGCACCTTTCTATAGACTGAATGTTTGTGTCCTCCCAAATCTATATATTGAAACACAGCCCCCAGTATAAAGACATTTGGAGGTGGGACCTCTGATAGGTGATTAGGTCATGAGGATGGACCCCTTATGAAACGAATTAGTGCCCAGAGAGCTTCTCCACCCCTTTCATCAATGTGATGACACAGCGAGAAGACAACTGTCTTTGAATCCGGATGTGGGCCCTCCCCAGACACTGAATCTGCAGACATTTCAATCATGAACTCCCATCTTTCAGAATTCTGAGAAATAAATATTAACTGTTGAAGACCTAGTCTATGGTATGTTTGTTATAGCAGTCAGAACAGATTAAGACATACCTTCACTACTTAACCAATAAGAAAAGGGAAAGCTAAAGAATACAATGTGGTCACCTCAATACTTACCAGCTGAAAATAGCCCTGGAACAACTTTAATTCCTGAGAATGGTAAAGGCAGATATTTTTAATGATTCATGCTTCTGAAAGCTGTGGTAAAAGCAACAGTAAGCAGTATAAAAAGTTCTCTGGCATTACTTTCTGAAGAACCTAAAGGAAACTGTCTAAAATATGTGGAGCTATATTTCATTCCACTGTCGACTCAAGAGAAAAACTAGAGAAGTTACTGTGTGCCTACTGTATATAAACATAGGACCCACACATCCTTTTATAATCTCTAATTCCTACAACAATGTTGTAAGTACAAGTAACTCACTTTACAGATGAGAAAGTAGTTTCTGAGAGATTCTGTGTTTTGTTAAGGTCACATATTTAGCTTATGGTGGTAGATTCAAAAGCAGGTCTGTCAAGCTCAGGTCATCTTCCCTTTGCTCTAATTTCCTTTTGGAAACTAACTTCTCCCGTGTTGTGTTCACTCTTAAATGTTTGAAACTGGCCAGCCCTCTCCTGCCTAAGGAGTAGAGATGATCCAAGCAAGGTTTGGTGAATTGAAGAAACAGTCACAGTCATTTCCCAGTACTACCCCCATATCCATACCACTTTGCAATATGAATTTTGCAGCTCCTCTAATCAGGATCTGAAGTCTATTTCCCCATTCCTTGAATCTTGACTGGCCTTATGACTTGCTTTGGCTAACAAAATGTGGCAGAAGTGACACTATGAAAGTTTTGAGCATGGACATACTTCTATACCATTCTTGGATCCCTGCTCACCTGCCATGTGAAAAAATTCTTGCTAGCCTGCTGGAGGATGACAGACCACATGGAGTAGAAATAAACCATCCCAGTTGAGCCATCTTAAGTGAACCAGGTCTCAATCAACATGGTAGTTAATGGAAGGTGCATAAATGAGCCAGGCTAAGATCAGCTGAGCTTGCTCTACATCTGCATAAAAATGCAGCTGAGCTCAGCTCATACTGTCAACCTGAGAAAAAACAAGCTGCCCAAATGTTGTTTTAAGTCACAAAATGTTGAAGTAATTTGTTACCCAGCAACACCTAACCAATACACAAGGATGGAAAAGACCTATGATAAATCCCAAAAGGATTTTTAACAAGATTTTTAACTACTTCTTGCTACTTAGGTCACTAGGTCTTACCTAATTCCTGCTGTTTTCCAGCCTGGCTCTCTAACATTATATTTGATACTGTGAGCCTTATAAGTTCCTGTATCCTTTTTTTTTTTTTTTTACAAATAGTTTATTGTCAAATTAGTTTCCACATAACACCCAGTGCTCATCCCCATGAGTCCCCTCCTCCATGCCCATCCCCCATCCCCCCAACATCCATCAGTCCT
>NW_027532197.1:0-17130 GCF_008692635.1 Crocuta crocuta
GGTCAGTAGGTAAAGAGAGAAAAGAAAGAATACAGAAATGAAGATGTTTTTAAATATTTTTTATTTTTAAAGCAACTTAAATAATAGTTAAACAATGAAATGCACTTCTTTAATTGAACAATTCTATACATTGCTCAGTCTCGCCACAAGTACACTCTTGAGCTCCTTTACCTATTTCACCCAGCTGTCCATCTCCCTTCAACAACCAGCATTTTATTCTCTGTATTTTAGAGGTTAGATTTTTTCTCTTTTTTCTTTGTTTGTTTATTTGTTTTTTTCTTAACTTCCACATAAGAGTGAAATCATATGGTATTTGTCTTCCTCTGTCTGATTTATTTAGCTTAATTTACACACTCTAAATCCATCCATGTTGTTGGAAATGGCAAGGTTTCATTTAATTTTTACTCTGAATATTACTGCATTGTTTGTACCACATCAGTGTTTTTAATTTGCATCCAGAGTTCAATAATGATTTTAGGAGTAGAGTCCAGTAATTCATCCCCTACATATAACACCCAGTGCTCATCCCAACAAGTGTCTTCCTCAATGTCCTTTGCCCATTTATCCATCCACCCACTCACAACCCCTCCAGCACCCATCAGTTTGTTCTCTATATTTAAGAGTCTCATGTATTGTCCCTCTCCCTGTTTTTATATTTTTTCACTTCCCTTCCCTGTTCATCTGTTTTGTATCATAAATTCCACAAGAGTGAAGTCATATGATTTGTGTCTTCACTGACTGACTAATTTCACTTAGCATAATACACTCTAACTCCATCCATGTTGTTGCAAATGGCAAGATAGCATTCTTTTTGATTCCCAAGTAATACTCCAGTGTGTGTGTGTGTGTGTGTGTGTGTGTGTGTGTGTATATATATATATCTCCACATCTTCTTTATCCATTCATCCATAGATGAATGTTTGGACTCTTTCCATACTTTGGCTATTGTCAATAGCACTGATATGAACGTTGGGGTGCAAGTGTCCCTTCAAAACAGCACACCTATATCCTTTGGATAAATATGTAATAGTGCAATTCCTGGGTCATAGGGTAATTCTACTTTCAATTTTTTGAGGAACCTCCATCCTGCTTTCTAGAGTGGCTGAAACAGTTCAAATTCTCATGATCAATGCAAAAGAGTTCCCCTTTCTCCGTGTCCTCATCAATGTCTATTGTTGCCTGAGTTTTTACTTTTAGCCATTCTGACTGGTATCAGGTGATATCTCCTTGTGGTTTAGATATGTATTTCCCTGATGATGAGTGATGTCGAGCCTTTTTTCATGTGTTGGTTGGCCATCTGGATGTCTTCTTTTGAAAAGTGTCTGTTCATGAGTTCTGTCTTATTTCATCACTGGATCTTTCTTCCAAATGTTGAGTTTGATAAGTTCTTTATAGATTTTGGATACTAGCCCTTTATCTTATATGTTATTTGAAAATATCTTCTCCCATTCCATCAGTTGCCTTTTGTTTTGTGTTGTGTTGTGTTGTTTTTTGGCAACCATTAGCATGATAGATGGTTCTTCATTCACTTACTTTCTCTTTTTTTAAAAATTTTAAATTTTTTTTAATTTATTTCTGAGACAGAAGAGACAACGTGAGTAGGGAGGGTAAGAGAGAGAGAAAGATACAGATATGAAGCAGGATCCAGGCTCTGCACTAGCTGTCAGCACACACAGAACATGACACAGGGCTTGAACCCACGAACCATGAGATCATGACCTGAGCCGAAATCAGACACTTAACCAACTGAACAACCCAGGAGCACCCCCACCCCTTATTTTCAAACTGAAGGTGTCTTTACATCTAAAATGGGTCCCTTATAAACAGCATATAGATGGATTGTGTTTTCTTATCCATTCTGTTACCCCATGTCTTTGATTGCAATATTTAGTCCATTGACATTTAGAATGAGTCCTGAGAGATATGAACTTATTGCCATTGTGTTGTCTGTAAAGTTGGAGTTTCTGGTGGTATTCTCTGGTCCTTTCTAGTCTTTGTTGCTTTTGATCTTTGTTCTTTTGTTTCATCTTTTCTCCTCTCCTAGAGTCCACATTAACATTTCTTGTGGGCTGGAATAGTGGTCATGGACTCCATTAGATCAGTTTGTTTGGGAAACTCTCTCTCTCTCTCTCTCCTTCTATTTTGAATGAGAACCTTGCTGGAGAAAGAATTCTTGGCTGCATAGTTTTCTGATTCAACACATTGAACATATCTTGCCACTCCTTTCTGGCTTGCCATGTTTCTGTAGGTAGGTCTGCTGTAAACCTGATCTGTCTTCCTGTGTAGGTTAAGAACTTTTTTTTTCCCTTGCTGCTTTCATGATTCTATCCTTGTGTGGGTATTTTTTGAATTTGACTCTCATACACCTTTTTGATGCTTGGTTTTTGTTGAATCTAACGGGAGTTTTCTGTGTTCCTGGAATTTGAGGTCTAGTTTTCCACTATGATTTGCTCACATAAACCTTCCACCCTTTTTCTCTCTCTCCATCTTCTGGGACCCCTATGATTTGGATATTATTCTTTTTTAATGAGTCACTGAGTTCTCTCATCCTTATATTGTGCTCTTTTGCCTTAGTTTTCCTCTTTTTTTCAGTTTCATTATTCTCCAGAGGTTTGTCCTCTGTGTCACTGATTTGCTGCTCTGCTTCATCCATCCTTACTACCATGGTATCCATACAAGATTGAATCTCAGTTATAGCCTTTTTAATTTCATCCTGAATAGATGTTACTTCTTTTATTGCCACAGAAAAGGATTGTGTGTGTGTGTGTGTGTGTGTGTGTGTGTGTGTTTTCCCCAGCTACTATTCTTATTACCATGATTCTAAATTCTAGTTCTGACATCTTGTTTATAACTGTGTTGATGAATTCCCTGGTTGACTTTTCTTTCTTTTGGGATTAAGTCCTTCATTTCATCACTTTATAGGAAGAAAAGGAATTAAATAAATAAGTAAATATTTAAAAATTAGAAACAACACAAAAAAAACAAATAAATGATGCTGGAATCTAGGTCTGTTTTGGTGTGGTTGTTGAAAGAAGCTTGATAGAATAGAGAAAAAAAGGGAAGTAAAAGAAATGGAAAAGAAAAAGAAAGAAAAAAAATTGAAAAGTTTGAAAGGTGAGTACCATAAGCTTGAATAAAATGAAATGATGAAAGTAAAATAGACTTTGAAAATTAACAAAAACTGAAAAATAACAGCAGAAAAAATTGAAGAAAGTCTTTTTTAGAAAAATGGAAAATAAATATAAATTTCTCTTTCTGTCTTCATGGATAAGAAACAAAAAGAAAAAATTGAATAGACAGACCAGTGTACAGCATGAAATATAGTTGAAATTAAGTACAGTTTCCCCTAGAAGTCAAGCTATGAAGCACTTTATACTTGGTAAACAAAACAACAGAGAAATTTGTGGTGTTCCTCTAGAGCTCATTGGTCCAGTATGATGGGACTTTGCATAATGGCTCTAATTGCCCACTAGATGACACTGCTTAGTTTGCTTGGGTGGGATGTTGTGGTGTGTCTGACCATGCTTGGAAGGGGTGAAAATGGAGACTCCAGCTACCCAGTCTCTAGTATCAGAACTCTGTGCTATCCCCCACTACCACTCATGCACCCTTCCGTTGTCTCAGGCTTCCATCCACACCTTGCAACCACACTGCCTGCCACCAAGCCATCACCCTGCCAGACGGCACCTGGCTTCCGAGTTTTATCTCAGATGGGACTACATTTCCAAACCCCTCACTTCTGAGAGCTCTGCAGCTTTGACCTGCTCAGAACCTCCCGGGAAGGGTGTCACAGAGCAATGTCCAGTGCCAACCTGTCTCCAGGAATGTTCGTGTGACTATGATGCTGCAGATGCCCAGAGAGTGCGACCTGGTACCAGACAACACCAGAAAAAGTTCATGCAATCATGTAGCGGCAGTGATTCAGTGATGATGGCAAATCACAACACACATCTGGTGCCAAGCTTCCCCCTTAATGTCCTTGTTTGTTCCAATGCCAGTGAACGTGGCTGTTATCCTGGGTCTGCTAGGACCTTTGCCTGTGGGGAGGCCACACAGCCTCTACCAAATGTTCTCCCGGCAGGAAAACCTCCTCTCCCCATGTGGTCTAAGGACCCCTCAGACCTCACTGTCTGCTCCTGGGGATTAGTCCTTCCCACCAGAGCTCAGCCAGATATTTAGCTGTGGAGTTTCAAACTCTGTTCTCCTCTGTTTATAGAAACTTAATGGTAAATAAACTCTCTCCTTTCTGCATTATCTTTCTCCCTTTCTTGTTCAGTCCTTGCAGGTGTTCCCAGTCTTTCTCTTTCTCTCGAGTTGCTCTCAGGGGGAGTGCTTTTCCTGTACTTTCTCCCCTGTCAGTCTTCTCTCCACAAGCAAAAATAGCTCCCTACTGTCCACGGCTTTCCTTCCCGTTTACCTCTCTGCATCACGTACTTGCTGAGTTCTGTGCTTCAAGTAGTGCAGGTTGTTGTGGTAATCCTCAAATCCACTTTCTAGGAGTGTAAGATGGTTTGGTGTTGATCTGGTTGCATTTCAGGGTTGAGACAGGCAAAAAACTTCCCTGCTGCTCCACTATCTTACCCCTTCCAGTGCTGTCTACAATCACTTTCTAATAGAAATAAATCCTCTTGGGGTCCAGTGTTCACACAAATTATTTAAATATAGCCTTTCTTATGTAGCAACCTATTAAAACTTAAAAGTTGAAGAGACACAATGGATGTGAACTGTGTGTCTAAATCACCTTATGCCTGTTTCCAAACCAAAGGAAATGATCGACAGAAGTGTCGTACAACTAGATAAAGAATACAAACTTGGTCAAGTTATAAAGTGATTGAATGATTTGTGGAAACAGCTTTAGGTAAATCACTGTAGAGACATGCATGTCACTCACCCCAGACGTTACGTGTGTGTGTGCCCGCGCGCGTGTGTGTGTGTGTATGTGTGTGATGGAGTGCTACTCTGAGGACCTAGCATGGGCCCCTACTTTTCGGCACCCTCAGCAGACTAAGATAAGAAAAGTCTAGAAAGGAAGAGAGACTGACTAGAATCAGGTGAGGGTGACTGGTTGACCTCAGCCTATATTAGCTGATTATTAGTATCAGTATTAGTATTAGTATTTCCATATTAATAGAACTCATTGTAAGCAGAGATGCCTGGATGTTTCCCCACAGACTGTCACAGAGAAACCATAAGGAGATCTTCTAGGGACCAGGCCAAAAGAGTTCACTGGAAAGGGTACAGAATTTGGAAGGCAACCACTGGCTTTCTAAGGGCTAACAAGGACCATTATGACCAAAAAATAGATGTTTTCTTTCCACATCAAGGATACTAAAATTAGAGAGCCTACAAAAATCCCCCAGAAGGAAGGAAAATAAAAAGCTTTCAACATTTTCCAGAAGCAGCAATAGTGAGCCAGTTTGTTAAGTCACCAGGTCAAGCAAGACCTTTCTGTCCCCTGACCACTTCGCCCATCCCTCCCAACTGAGATCTTACCTAAAATCTAAGGGAATCTGATATCTATATGATTTCAGCATGAGAAGAAATTCCCGAAGGTTTCTGAGCACTAATAAACATATTTTCTTTCAAACACTATATTAAATTTTATGGACCAACAAGGGATAAGAATTTTATTTTTATTATGTCTTGGTTACTTAAGAACCAATTATACTAAATATAGCCTTCACATGACCAGATTCAAATACTTCAAAAATGAAACTGCAAGACACAAAATTAGATAAATCTGGAGTGTTCACTTAGAATATGAAACGTAATTGCCTCTTAAAAATACGGCACTGTGGGACACCTGGGTGGCTCAGTCAGTTTGGCGGCCAACTTAGGCTCAGGTTATGATCTCATGGTTCATGGGTTTGAGCCCCGCATCGGGCTCTGTCCTGACAGCTCAGAGCCTGGAGCCTGCTTCAGATTCTGTGTCTCCCCCTCTCTCTGACCCTCCCCTGCTCACACTGTCTCTCTCTCTCTCACACATAAATAAAATGTTTAAAAAAATATATGGCACTGGGAGGTCACACAAATGTCCTATTTGGAACTTAAATATTTATTCTGCCACCACTTTCTATGTAGGAATCTTGGACATTTTGATGGGACATGATAACATTTGGTCTTCTGTTGATAGAAATTTTTCACATACTTATAAAAGTCATTGGATTTTTTTCTCATTAGCCTATATCACTTAAAGTAATTTTTCTTGGTGCCAATTTGATGGGAACTATAAATTCAATACCAAAGGAGCATCACATGACAGCACTAAATTATGAGATTATGATGTGGTGGTGGTGGTGGAGGTAGTGGTGGTTATAGAAAGAGTGTGTTTACTAAAATGTCAATAAGGTTTTATTCAAAAATGAAAATACATATTTTGAAACATTCTTCTACAAAACCAGAAGACCAAGACTGAAAAACACTAACACGGACCTTCAATCCTGGATTTTCCCAACGAATCTGAAATTTTATTTTTGAAACTACTAGGAATCTAAATGAATAAATGAATGAATGAATGAATAAATAAAGAAATAAATACATAAAGTGTTTTTCCTGATGTCTAATTCCACATGACAGCTAAGGAAGCCAAGCTAAACTAGGTTAATGTTATAGGAGTAAGCTGAAACGATATTATTTCCTACAAATGTTCAGATAGCCAGAAAGTGATTCTCCAAATATGAAACAGGCAAAGCTTCTTCTCTCCCACTGGGATAAAGTTACCACTTTCCTTTCACCTTTTCTTTCTCCACACTCTACATTTTTCTCTAGACTCCCTTCTACCCGTTATCCTTTTGCATATTTCTGCTGCCAACCCCCCACCCCAACCACTGCCTTTTCTATGTGAAGATCAAGATGAAGGGGAAGGACACCTCACCAAAAAGCTCCTGACGGGTGGATACCGCCCATCACTGCCAAGTGTAAAACTCTCCTCCCCCCATTCACAGAACTTTGAGAATGTTTTCCAGTGACAGTCCGGGTTTTCACTGAGGTTTCCAGCTTTTCTTGGAGTTTGAGGGTCCAACCATGTAGATGCCCCAGTGAGTCAGGCTGAGACACAGAGTCCACAGCAGAAGCTTCTCAGAACATCTTCTCCAAGTCCCAGGTTGTCAAAACCACAAAGTCATTCCTAAGTTCTAGTTCCATATAGATTAGCTCTATGTCCAAGTCTTAAGGACTAGAATAAAATCTAAAAAAGAATTAGTGCGTGCACACATACACACACAATCATTCTGTACTAGTCAGTACATTTCTGTGTGAAGACAAATTTGTACAGGAAGTGAAATTATCATGTGAATATGGGCATCTGTCAACAGAATTCAAGTAAGAGCCAGCATAGCCTATTCAAAATGGATGCAAACTTTAAGTAACCCTATTCTAATGCAATCCTCTAAGAACAAGGGGTATATATTTATTCATATTTATTTCTAATAATTCAATTAAATATATGAAATAGTAGTGGACTTAAATTTTCTTAATTGATTTTCCCAAGTAAGAATATTTCCGCTTTCCTGTCCATGAATGAAAACTAAGCTATTAGGGCAATATACATTAGAATCTCTGAATATACTGTATCAACAGAATTTGCGACACCATAACTTTTTCATGGCACTTTTCACCTCCGCATTCCTCAGTGTGTAGATCAGAGGGTTGAGCAAGGGCGTCCCGATTGTATAAAACACAGCCACCATCTTGTCTATTGGAAATGTGGTTGCTGGGCGTGTGTATATGAATATACACGGACCAAAAAATAGGACAACCACAATGAAGTGGGAGGTGCAGGTGGAAAGGGCTTTTCGCCTTCCTTCTGCACTGTGGTTTCGCAGAGAGTACAAGATGACAACATAGGACATAAGCAGGATTATGAAACTCACCGTGCATATGGCCCCACTGTTAGAAACAACTAGCAGATTTATCACATAAGTGTCCATGCAGGCAAGTTTCAACAAGGGCTGCAAGTCACAGAAATAGTGGTCAATCACGTTGGGGCCACAGAAAGGCAATCTCAAAGCCAGGAAAATTTGTGCTGAAGAGTGGATACAGGATCCCACCCAGGCTAGAATTACCAAAACGCTGCAGACGTACCGGCTCATGATGGTTGTGTATCGCAAGGGCTTACAAATGGCTACATAGCGATCAAAAGCCATGAGGATGAGCACGAAGATTTCCATGCACCCAAAGAAATGGGCTGCAAAGACCTGAGTCATGCACTCATTGTAGGAAATGGTCTTCTTCTGAGAAAGGGCATCCACAATCAATCTGGGGGCTGTGGTTGTAGAAAAGCAGGCATCAACAAAGGACAGATAGAATAGGAAGAAGTACATGGGACTCCCAAGGGTCTTGCTTATTTTAACAGTCACTACAATGAGTAAGTTGCCCAACAGTGTCACAAGGTAAAAAATCAAGAAGACCCCAAATATTATCTTCTGCTTTCCTGCATCCTGTGTCAACTCAAAGAGGATGAATTCGGTCACACTGCTATTCATCACAATATTGGTGGCAGCAGGTAAGGTGCAGTTGATGACAAGAGCCGAATCTGCAAAGAGAAGAAAACAAGTGACATCTTGGGAAGATTGGTGGGCTGAACTCTGATTTCCTTGCTTTTGCTCCATGTTATGTTTGCTCTAACTGCCTTCAATCCTCTGTGAATCTTTGTAAATCTTCAGATGCCGAAGCCTTTTTGAGATCTCTCTGTTGAGTCAGAAACTAACTGCATTGGATCAAAGCCTTTGCATTTGAGAATAAAAAGTAAATGTCCTCAAAGAATTCTGATTCCTACCAAGATTTAAAACTGTAGAAGTTGTATTTCACTTGAGCAAGTGACTAAACTGGCTTGAAATTTAGATTTCATATGAAAAATAGAGTGCAAATATTTACCTTACATGATCCTGAGTTTCCATAAGAAGCAACATATTGTTTATGCACAAATATACACACATATAGTTCATGTGTTATGCATTTTATCTACATGCTTTGAAATCTCAAAAAAACACTCTTCCAGTATAATTAAACACTCACATTGTTGGAGAATCCCTCTAGAAGAAAATATTCTCAGTTCAGTTGACTCATTTTTGGGTCCCTGACACCTTCATCTCTTACCCCGTCAGTATCTGAAATGACATACGCTTTACAAAATTCCATTTTGACAATCTTTTACTTACATTTCTCCTGTTCAATGTCAGCTTCACTGACGTCATTATATAACTTTGACTGATAGTTTTGAGGTTGGCATAACTGAGGAAAACAGTTTACCATCTTGACTGTACTGTTGGACTAAACTCAGAATACGGAGCCCCTCTGCCTATGAATTCAAATGCTATAAAATTCTAATGATGCCTACAATCTAAATAGTGTTTTTACTCATAAATTTTCATTTTACCCTGAATTCTCCAGGATACTTATAACATTTCATCTGAAAATTATCCCATAGATCCAAATAATATGTTTATGATTGCTCTATTTCAAGTTCTTGTTCACAGCATGTACAGTTTGTCATAGAAATCATCATATACTATCATTTTGTGTCCTGAATTTGACTTGCTGACAGCTAGCTCAAAGTTGGAGCCTGTTTCAATTCTGTATCTCCCTCTCTCTCTGACCCTCTCCTGCTCATGCTGTCTCCCTCTCTCTTTATCTTTCTTTCAGAAATAAATAAAACATTTAAAACGTTTAAAAAATAAACATAATCATTGTTAGTCTGCAGATAGAATGAAAAAAAGGCAACTCATAATAAGTGAGAACTATGTAAGTCTCAGCCTCTGCTACTCTCCCTATTATGATTTTACTTTTTCCCTTTTTCTGTGACATTTCCCCCTTTTTCTTATATTCCAAGCTCTCAATTTCCCCATTCTGGTTTAGTATTTTTTCAAAACATTTTAACATTGTACTACCTATTCTCTTCTCTCATAATTCCACGATTATCTTTCATCCTAAATATCGAATCTCAATTATCTGGACATCGTAAAGAATGGGCAAAATACTCACTTGTGCCTCATAATTTTTTACATTTAAGATACATGTGGATGAAGTCATTACTCATGTAAGGCACAATGTGCATGGTATTAGAATAGAAACCACCTGCAGAGAGAAGAGTAAAAATTCCTAAAGGACAAATTAGCCAGTGAAAACCTCAGGATTATGGTAAGGGATGAACTATAGCCTTAACTGGAGAAAGTCAGGCTCCAAACCAGGTTTCCTCTGTTCCAAACATCCTAACGAAAACAGAGCAGAGAGATAGGTTAGCACAGTGACAGGGCTTCGAGGCTGAGCCACACCACTGAGATTCATTCATACTCCGCCCACTGCGCAGTATGCTGCCCGGTTACACAAGTCCCTACATATCTCTGTGCTTCATTTTCTGCATCTGTAAACATGAAGAGTAAAATAATCTACTTTTTAGGGTTTCTATGAAGGCAAAATAATTCAGCATGTACAATACATAAGAGATTGGACCGGTTCTTTCATCATGATCATTACTATCAACTTTCCATTATGATTATTAATATTATCAAGAGATTAATCTACCTAGTACATTTACCCACACTACAGCTACACAACTGTTTTACACACTAATTTCTTTCCCTGAGTGGCAGAATCATCTCAGCACTGTGGATCCTGCTAATTCGCCCATGGTGATCAGAAGCTGGGAATGACAACTCCACATATCTTTAATAACTACTAAAAAAAAAAAAAAACAAATACAAAGTGCATTACAGCTTCACTAATATGCAGCCATGAAGAGAGGAAAGTAGAAATAAAATAGGCCCTTGGTTGTAAAGAATTTGTGATCCAAAGATATGAAAATCAGAGGGGTGAGACCATTTGACATGAAAGAAATCAAACCAAAGTTTTAATGGAGATAATGGGGCAAATAGGATCAATATGAAACCTCTAGTTTAGATAGATTCTAAAGTCATAGTACAAAAACTTGGAAAAGTAAGTTTTCCTCCCTGCCAAAGGCTATGGGAGCCAGGTTATGAAGTTTGAATATATTTTTGTGGCCAAGAATGAGATTTGGAGATATACAAGATATGTGAGCTGATTTTATTAAGATTTACTCAGCACCCAAGAACAAAATCATTCAGCTGTTTAAGAAATTTAGTCATCTGGTTTTTCTAAATTTAGTCCAGTTGGACTTTGACCTATCTGTAATGAAGTACCTACTTCCTTCAAATGTCAGAGTTGCACTGAAGACATCCATCTGTGTATCCCCTGCACTTAGAAGCTCAATGGAGAGCATACTGGTGGATCCACTGTGACCCCAACAGAATGAAGATTGTCCCTTTAAGCATCCCAGGTATGAATGGTGGCTTCAAAGCTGTTTCTTCCCCTCTCAGAGAAGGATAAGAAGTGCTCACTCTCAGCAGTCTCTATGGGGTGTGGGGAGGAAGTAGCAGCAAATGTTGTTGTTTTTGACTTTGTTGTTGTTGTTAAGACTTTATTTTCTTAGAGCAGTGNTAATGATACTCATAAATTACAAAATTACAATGAAAACTAGTCATTATAATTTCTACAATTTCTAAATATTTCGAATATTTTCTTTTTCCTTTATTTTGTTCTTAAATTCCACATATGAGTGAAATCATAAGTATAAATCTGTCTCATTTATTTAGCCTAGCATTATACACTCTAAATCCATCCATGTTGTTGGAAATGGCAAGGTTTCATTTAATTTTAATTCTGATTATTACTGCATTGTTTGTACCACATCAGTGTTTTTAATTTGCATTCAAGTTAGCACATAGTTCAATAATGATTTTAGGAGTAGAGTCCAGTGATTCATCCCTTACATATAACACCCAGTGCTCATCCCAAGAAGTGTCTTCCTCAATTCCCTTTGCCCATTTATCCACCCACCCACTCACAACCCCTCCAGCATCCATCAGCTTGTTCTCTATTTTTAAGAGTCTCATGTATTGTCCCCCTCCTTGTTTTTATATTTTTTCACTTCCCTTTCCCTATGTTCATCTGTTTTGTTTCACAAATTTCACAAGAGTGAAGTCATGTGATATCTGTCTTCACTGACGGACTAATTTCACTTAGCATAATACACTCTAGTTCCATCCATGTTGTTGCAAATGGCAAGATATCATTCTTTTTGATTCCCAAGTAATACTCCAGGGTGTGTGTGTGTGTGTGTGTGTGTGTGTATCACCACATCTTCTTTATCCATTCATCCATAGATGAATGTTTGGACTCTTTCCATACTTTGGCTATTGTCAATAATACTGCTATAAACGTTGGGGTGCAAGTGTCCCTTCAAAACAGCACACCTATATCCTTTGGATAAATATGTAGTAGTGCAATTGCTAGGTCAATGGGTAATTCTACTTTTAATTTTTTGAAAAATCTCCATCCTGTTTTCTAGAGTGGCTGAAACAGTTCGAATTCTCATGATCAATGCAAAAGAGTTGCATTTCTCCGCATCCCTTTCTACGCATCCTCATCAACATCTATGGTGCCTGAGTCGTTAATTTTAGCCATTCTGACTGGTATCAGGTGGTATCTCATTGTGGTTTAGATATGTATTTCCCTGATGATGAGTGACGTCGAGCATTTTTTCATGTGTTGGTTGGCCATCTGGATGTCTTCTTTTGAAAAGTGTCTGTTCATGAGTTCTGTCTTATTTCATCACTGGATCTTTTTTCCAAATGTTGAGTTTGATAAGTTCATTATAGATTTTGGATACTAACCCTTTATCTGATATGTTATTTGAAAATACCTTCTCCCATTCTATTAGTTGCCTTTTGGTTTTGCTGACTGTTTCCTTTACCATGAAAAAGCCTTTATCTTGATGAAGTCCCAATGGTTCATTTTTGCTTTTTTCCCCTTGCATCCAGGGACATGTTGAGTAAGAAGTTGCTGCGGCCAAGGTCAAAGTGATTTTTGCTTGTTTTCTCCTCTAGGATTTTGATGGCTTCCTGCCTTAAATTTAGGTCTTTTATCCATTTTGAGTTTATTTTGGTGTATGGTGTATGAAAGCACTCCAGGTTCATTCTTCTGCATGTCACTGTCCAGTTTTCCCATCACCACTTGCTGAAAAGACTGCCTTTATTCCATTGGATATTCTTTCCTACTTTGTCAAGGATTACTTGGCCATATGTTTGTGGGTCCATTTCTGGGTTCTATGTTCTGTTCCATGGATCTAAGTATCTCTTTTTGTGCCAGTACCATACTATCCTGATGATTACAGCTTTGGGAAACATCTTGAAGTCCAGAAGTGTGTTGTTCCTGCTTTGATTTTCTTTTTCAGGATTGCTTTGGCTCTTCGGAGTCTTTTCTGGCTTCATACAAATTTTAGGATTGTTTGTTCCAGCTCTGTGAAGAATACTGGTGTTATTTTGATAGGGATTGCATTACATATGTAGAATTCTTTAGGTAGTAATGACATTTTAACAATATTTGTTCTTCTAATCCATGAGCATGGAATATTTTTCCAAATTTTTGTGCCTTCTTCCATTTCTTTCAGAAGCTTTCTACTGCTTTCAGTGTAGAGATTTCTCACCTCTTTCTTTAGGCTTATTCCTAGGTGTCATTTCGTCCTAGACTCTGGGTCTAAAGTTCTTTCTTGTCTGGCAAGAAAGCGGAACACGGGATTAAAATGCAAAAGATGGTTAAAGTCCAGAAAAGGCAAGAGCCCTGAATAAGGATCCTTGCCCCGTTTTTATTAGGATCAGAAAGCTTACAATTATGATGATGGACGTGCACAAAGAGGCAATGCAACTGTGAACATTACCTCATGGATGTGAGGGCAAAGGGGTCTTGCAGCTTTTGGGGGTTATGGGTTTGGGTTATTACACGACAAAATCCTGGTACTGGGCTGAAGGTTGTTTACAGTAGACACGAGGTACCACCTCTGTTTATCTTATCTAGCATAGGGGATGACACAGATAGGGCATGTGACCTCAGGGTTAACAAGGCACCTTTATTTCCTGTCTTCTGCTGATTTGGGGTCTTATTTGCAGTTCTCTTTATAGCTCTTCTAAGTGTAAGGGGAGGTTGTGTATCTGAGACCTTTCTTCCTTCTTTAGAAAAGCCTACATTACTACATACTTCCCTCTTATGAATGCCTTTGCTGCATCCCAGAGATTTGGGGCTGTAGTCTTATCATTTTCATTAGCCCATGTACTTCTTTGTGCCTCTTTAACTTCGTGGTTAACCTATTTCTTCTTTACTGGGATGTTCTTTGGTCTCCAGGTATTTGTTGTTTTTCCAATATTTTTCTTGTGGTCAATTTCAAGTTTCACAGCATTGTGGTCTGAAAATATGCAAGGTATGATCTCGATGTGTTTGTACTGTTTCGGGGCTGACTTGTATCCTCCGATGTGATCTATTCTGGAGAATGTTCCATGTGCACTTGAGAAGACTGTGTATTGTGCTGCTGTAAGATGAAATGTTCTGAATATATCTGTTAAGTACATCCAGTCCAGCGTACCTTTCAAAGCCTATGTTTCTTTGTTGATTTTCTGCTGAATGATCTGTACATAGGTGTATGTGCAGTGTCAAAATCTTCTACTTTTATGGTATTATTGTCAATGAGTTCCCTGTTTGTGGTTAATCGATTTATAATGTTGGGTTCTTTCACGTTTGGAGCATAAATGTTTACAATTGTTAGCTCTTCTGGGTATATAGACCCCTTAATTATGATATAATAGCTACTTCATCTCGTTATAGTCTTTATTTTAACATCTAGAGTGTCTAATATAAGACTGGCACTCCAGTTATTTTCGTTTCATTTCATTTCATTTCGTTACGTTTTGTTTTGATCTGTTTTGTTTTTAGGCAACCATTAGCTTGGCAGATGGTTCTCCATTCCCTTATTTTCTTTTTTTAAATGTTTTAAATGTTTTTTTTTTAATTTATTTCTCAGAGAAAGGAGATAACGTGAGTAGGGGAGGGTCAGAGAGAGAGAGAGAGAGAGAGAATCTGAAGCAGGCTACTGGTTCTGAACTAGCTGTCTGCACAGAGCCTGATGCAGGGCTTGAGCCCACAAACTGAGATCATGACTTGAGCTGAAATCAGACGCTTAACCAATTGTAACACCCAGGCGCACCCCACCCCCCTTACTTTCAAACCAAAGGTGTCTTTAGATCTAAAATGGGTCTCTTATAACAGCATATAGATGGATCTTGTTTTCTTATCCATTCTGTTACCCCCTGTCTTTGATTGCAGTGTTTAGTCCATTGAAATTTACAGTGAGTCCTGAGAGATATGAACTTATTTCCATTGTGTTGTCTGTAAAGTTGGAGTTTCTGGTGGTATTCTCTGGCCCATTCTAGTCTTTTTGCTTTTGGTCTTTTTTCTGTTGTTTCATCTGTTCTCCTCTCCTAGAGTCCACATTAACATTTCTTGCAGGGCTGGATTAGTGGTCACGGATTCCATTAGTTCTGTTTGTCTGGGAAACTCTCTGTCTCTGTCTCCTATTTTGAATGAGAACCTTGCTGGAGGAAGAATTCTTGGTTGCATAGTTTTCTGATTCAACACACTGAACATATCTTGCCACTCCTTTCTGGCTTGCCAAGTTTCTGTGGGTAGGTCTGCTGTAAACCTGATCTGTATTCCTGTGTAGGTTAAGAACTTTTTTTTCCCCTTGCTGCTTTCATGATTCTTTCCTTGTGTGGGTATTTTTTGAATTTGACTCTCATACACCTTTTTGATGCTTGGTTTTTGTTGAATCTAACGGGAGTTTTCTGTGTTCCTGGAATTTGAGGTCTAGTTTTCCACTATGATTTGCTCACATAAACCTTCCACCCTTTTTCTCTCTCTCCATCTTCTGGGACCCCTATGATTTGGATATTATTCTTTTTTAATGAGTCACTGAGTTCTCTCATTCTTATATTGTGCTCTTTTGTCTTAGTTTTCCTCTCCTTTTCAGTTTCAATATTCTCCAGAAGTTGGTCCTCTGTATCACTGANATGCCATCCATTCAAGATTGAATCTCAGTTATAGAGCTTTTAATTTCATCCGGAATAGATGTTACTTCTTTTATTGCCACAGAAAAGGATTGTGTGTGTGTGTGTGTGTGTGTGTGTATGCTTTCCCCCAACTAGTATTCTTATTATCATGATTCTAAATTCTGATTCTGTCATCTTGTTTGTAACTGTGTTGATTAAGTTCCTGGTTGATATTTCTTCCTTTTCTTTCTTTTCTGGTGATTTCCTTCATTTCATCACTTTGAAGGAAGAAAAAAATTAATAAAATGAAATAAATAAGTAGAAATTTTAAAATTAGAAACAACACAAAAAAATCAAATACATGATGCTGGATCCTAAGCCTGTTTTGGTGTGGTTGTTGAAAGAAGTTTGATAGAATAGAGGGAAAAAAAGGAAGTAAAAGAAATGGAAAGAAAAAGAAAGAAGAGAAATTTGAAAGTTTGAGAGGTGAGTACCATAAGCTTGAATAAAATGAAATGATGAAAGTAAAATAATTTGAAAATTAACAAAAACTGAAAAATACAGCAGAAAAAATTGAAAAAAGTCTTCTTTATAAAAATAGAAAATAAATATAACTTCTTTCTCTTTCTTTCTTCATGGACAAGAGAACAAAAAAAAAATTTGAATAGACAGACCAGTGTACAGCATGAAATATGGTTGAAATTAAATATAGTTTCCCCTACGAGAGGAGCAAAATGGCAGAGAAGTAATGAGCTCCATACATTTCACTCACCCACATCTCTCAAACAGAGAAAGCCTGAAGCCATAAGACCCCTTTCATAATCCAGGAGTTTCGGAGGAAAACGAGACAGAATCCACTGAGAAAACAACCTTATAGCCTGAGTGCGAACTGGGGACGATAAAAACTGGCCAGGATCTGGAGACATGGGGGTGAGGGAGCCCCCTTTGTGGGGAGCCAAGGTGAGTTGACAGGAAAAGAAAGAGCAGCTGAAACATCTCATAGAACTGTCCCCGACCGTGGAGAAGAGAAACACTTTGGCTCGGGACACAGAGTGATCTGATTCCAGCCTAAGTGTCCATCAATTGACGAATGGATTAAGAAGACGTGGTTTCCTATACAATAGAATACTACATGGTAATGAGAAAGAATGAAATATGGCCATTTGTAGCAACATGGATGAAACTTGAGGGTGTAATGCTGAGCGAAATAAGTCAGAGAAGGACAAATACCATATGTTTG
>NW_027532198.1:0-542 GCF_008692635.1 Crocuta crocuta
GCCACTTGGGTGGCTCAGTTGGTTGAGTGTCTGACTTCATTTTGGCTCAGGTCATGGTCCTAGGATCATGTGATCAAGCCATGCATCGGGCTGAATATAAGCATGGAAACTGCTTAAGATTCTCTCTCCATTTGCACTTCTTCTCTGCTCATACTCTCTATATATATAAATTTTTTTTTAAAAAAAAGAAAAGAAAACAGGAATTTCACACATACCAACTCCATAATCTTTACCATGGCCTTCTGATATTCTACAAAATATATTTCTTCTATTTGGTTACAGCAAGGGAAATAGAATTGAAAGTAGTTGCTGAGTTTCCCCATACTTTGAGATCAAAAGTTCACTAATATCAATGTTTGTGATTCCAGGGCATTTTACTCTCTCCAACAGGTGGTTAAGTCCCACGCAGCCAGTTTGCTTCTAATGGTATTTGTCTCATTAAAGTAGGGTCTGGGGAAGGTTTATTTTTCAAATTCTTTCCAAGTACATTTCATTGAGATTGGAATGGATTTTAAAATGGGCAACAGCTATAGGTATATGGT
>NW_027532198.1:547-780 GCF_008692635.1 Crocuta crocuta
TATCTCGTTGTCCTTCGTGTTAAATAAAATACAGTACTGATGATATGGTTTCTTCCTGCAATATGTGTTATTAGGTAAGAAAATTACAAAGCCTTTGTTTCCTCCCCTACTGGCCTTCTCCGTGTGTCCTTTGCCTAATACCTATACTTGCTTTAAAAACTTGTCAATGATAGTCACCTGAAGTTATAATTTAGATGAATTTGATTTTTTTAGCTTAATATGAGTTTCCTATC
>NW_027532198.1:794-1339 GCF_008692635.1 Crocuta crocuta
ACCCTATCTTTAATTGTGTATCCTTGTGTTTTAAATAAGTGTTAGCTACTTTGTTAGAAGTTGACAACTCTCATACAGTATTTTTTCCAAAGCATGTCTTCTTTATCTGGATGTGGGAAAATAATTAAATACTCTGAGTCAGTGAATGGTTTGCTCTCTACCAGACTGAGCATACTCTCTACTGAGTTGATGTTGGTTGTTTTATTATTTACTTATTCACTTGTTCATTCATTCATTTATTTGCTTATTATTTTTTACTGACTACAGTAGTAGGTCACATGACTGTTCCTCCCCCCAGGTTGTACTTTGATCAGAATGCATTCAGTAAATTTATCGGTGTCTGCACTCACACTCCCCAGACAGACAATCTGTGGAGATACGTATGTATCAGGTTGCCCAGATGAAAGAGAATGTCATTGGTCCATTAAGCCAGTGCGTTGTTTTTCTGAAGTTATACGGAATGAGAAAGAGTGTTCTCCACTGAACCCCTGCTACAATCAGTATTTATAGCTTAATTCAGCAGCCAAAATATGTGGGTTCATGGA
>NW_027532198.1:1444-14841 GCF_008692635.1 Crocuta crocuta
CCGCCCCACACACCTCCCCTCCGGTAACCATCAGATGGTTCTCTACAGTTAAGAGTCTGTTTCTTAGCTTGTCTCATTCTTTCTCTCTATTTTCCTTTGTGTGTTTGTTTTGTTTCTTAAATTCCACATATGAATGAGATCATACAATATTTGTCTTTCTATGATTTNGCATTATACTCTCTAGGATCCATTTTGTTGCAAATGGCAAGATTTTATTATTTTTATGGCTGAGTAATATTTCATTATACATATAAATCCCATCTTCTTTATCCATTCATCTATCAATGGACACTGTGCTTTTATAGTTTAGGTATTGTAAATAATGCTACAATAAACATAGGGGTGCATGTATCCTTTTGAATTAGTATTTTTGTATTTTGAGGAGATAAGTGTCCAGTAGTGCAATTCTTGGATCATATTTTCAATTTTTTGAGGAACCTTCATAGTGCTTTCCACAATGGCTGCATTCCCACCAATAGTGCATGACAATTCCTTTTTCTCCACATCTTCACCAACATCTGTTATTTCTTGTCTTTTTGATATTAACCATCATGATTACTATAAAGTGATATATCATTGTGGTAAATACATAATAGTGCAGTTGCTGGGTCATAGGGTAGATCTATTTTTAACTTTTTTGAGGAAACTCCATACTATTTTCCAGAGTGGCTGCACCAGTTTGTATTCACACCAACAGTGTAAGAGAGTTCCCATTTCTCCACATTCTCACCAACATTCTCTTCCTTCCTATGAGGTTGATTTTAGCCATTCTGACAGTTATGAGGTGATACTTCATTGTAGTTTTGAATTGCATTTCCCTGATGAGTTATGCTGAACATATTTTCATGTGGGTTGGTCATCTGGATTTCTTCTTTGGAGAAATGTCTGTTCATGTCGTCTGCCCATTTTCTAATTGGATTATTCAATTTTGAGCGTTGAGCTGTATAGATACTTTGTATATTTTGGGTACTAACCCATTATCAGATATGTCATTTGCAATTAACTTCCTCAATTTTGTAGGTTGCCTTTTGGTCCTGTTGATTGTTTCCTTCACCATGCAGAAATGTTTTAATTTAATGTAGTCATAGTAGTTCATTTTTGTTTTTATTTCTCTTGCTTCAGGAAATATATCTAGAAAAATGAGAACAGAGATTACTGCCTCTGCTCTTTTAAAGGAGTTTTATGGTTTTAGGTCTCACATTTAGGTCTTCATCCATTTGAGTTTATTTTTATGTATGGTGAAAGAAAGTGGCCCAGTTTCATTCTTTTGTATGTGATCGTCTAGTTTTCCCAGCACCATTTGTTGAAGATACTGTCTTTCCCACTGTCTATTCATTCCTCTTTCTTCAAAGATTAATTAACCATATAATTATGGGTTTATTTTTCGGTTTTCTGTTCTATTATATTGATCTATGTGTCTATTATTATGCCAGTTCCATACTGTTTAAATTACTACCATTGTGTAATATANTAACTTTTAATTTGGAATTGTGGTACCTCTACTTTTGTCTTTCTCAAGATTGCTTTGATTACTCAGGGTATATTGTGGTTCCATACAAATTTTAGGATTGGTTTTTCTAGGTCTGTAAAAAATGCTGTTGGTATTTTGAGAGGGATTGTATTCAATGTGTAGATTTCTTTGGGTATTACAGACATTTTAACAATATTTGTTTTCTGAATCCATTAGCATGGAATATCTTTCCATCTCTTTGCATCATCTTCAACTTCTTTCATCAGTGTTTTATAGTTTTCAGAGTACAGGTATTTTACTGCTTTGATTAAATTTATTCGTAGATATTTTGTTTTTGGTGCAATTGTAAATAGGATTTTTTTAAACTTCACTTTCTGTTGTTTTGTTATTAGTGTAAGTAAATGCAATAGATTTCTGTGCAGTTATTTTGTATCCTGTGACTTGCTGAATTCACTTATCAGTTCCAGTAGTTTTTAGAAGTGTTTTTCAGATTTTCTACATATAGTTTCATATCATCTGGAAGTAAGGGGAGTTTTACTTCTTTCTTACCAATTTGTATTCCTTTTATTTCTTTCTGTTGTCTAATTGCTGTGGCTAGGATTTCCAGTCCTATGTTGAATAAAAGTGGATAGAGTGGACATCCTTGTCTTGTTCCTGATCTTAGGAAGAAAGCTGTTTTTCACCATTATGATGTTAGCTGTGAGTTTTTCAGATAAGGCCTATATTATATTGAGATATGTTTCCTCTAGACATACTTTGCAGAGGGTTTTTTTTATTTTTTAGTTGTTTTTTTTTTTAGTTTTTATTTATTTTGAAAGAAAGAGAGGGAAGGACAGAGAGAGAGAGAGAGAATTCTAAGCAAACTCTTCACTGTCAGCACAGATCCTAACGTGGGGCTAGATCTCATGAACCATGAGATCATGATCTCAGCTGAGATCAACTGTCTGACACTTAACTGACTGAGCCACTCAGGTGCTTCCTGAAGAGGGTCTTTATGATGAATGGATGTTGCATGTTGTCAAATGGTTTCCCTGCATCTATTGAAATCATCATGTGGTTTTTATCCTTTGTCTTATTTATGTGATGTATCACATTGATTGTTTTGCGAGTATTGAACCACCCTTGCATTCCAAGAATAAATCCCACTTTATCATGGTGTATGATTTTTTAAATATTTTGTTGGATTTGATTTGCTAATATTTTGTTGAGGATTTTTGCATCTATATTCATGAGAGATATTAGCATTTAGCTCTTTGGTGTGATTTATCTGCTTTTGGTATTGGGGTAATGCTGGACTCATGGAATGAATTTGGAAGTTTTCTTTCATCTTTAGAACGTTTGAGAAGAATGATCTTTACGTTTTCTTTAAATATTGGGTAGAATTAACCTGTGAAGCTCTCTGGTCCTGAACTTTTGTTTGTTGAAAGACTTTAATACTGATCCAATTTCCTTGCTGATTATGGGGCTGTTAAAGTTTTCTATTTCTTCATGATTCACTTTTGTGATGTTATTTAATTCGAGGAATTTATCCATTTCTAGTAGGNAATTGTTTGTATTTCTCTGGTGTCACTTGTGATTTCTTCTCTCATTTTTAAATTTTGTTTATTTGGGTCTCCTCTCTCTCTTTTTAAATGAGTGTTGTTAGATATTTATCAGTTTAGTTGATCTTTTCAAAAAACAAGCTCCTTGGTTTCATTGATCTGTTTTATTGTTTGTTTGTTTAGGTTCTATGTCATTTATTTCTGCTCTAGTCTTTATTATTTCCTTCCTGTTGATATTTTGGGGTTTTGTTTGTTGTTCTTTTTCTAGTTCCTTTAGAACTAAGGTCAGATTGTTCATTTGAGATTTTTCTTACTTCTTGAGTGAGGCCTGTATTACTATACACTTCCTTATTAGAACTGCTTTTGCTGAATCCCAAAAGTTTTGTGTTTTAATTTTCATTTCTTTTTATGTAATTTTTGAATAATTCTTTGATTTCTTGTTTGACCCATACATTTTTAAATAACGTGTTATTTAACCTCTATGTATTTGTGGTCTTTACGGATTTTTTCTTGTAGTTAATTTCTAGTTTTATACTGTTTGGTCAGAAAAGATGCTTTATAGGACTTTGATTTTTTTTTAAAATTTGTTGAGAGTTGATTTGTGATGCAGAATGTGATCTATTTTGGAAAATGTTCCATATGTACCTAAAAGGAATGCGTATTCTGCTGTTTTAGGATAGAATATCCTGAATATGCCTGTTGAATCCATCTGGGCTATTGGATGATTCAAAGCCAGTGTTTCCTTGTTTATTTTCTATTCAGATGATCTGTCCATTGATGTGAATGGGGTGTTAAGTCCCCTACTATTATTGTATTGTTATAGATTATTTAGTTTCTTCTTGTTTTTACCTGTTTTATGTATTTGAGTGCTCTTATGTTGGATGTATAAATATTTACAATTGTTGTATCTTTTTGTTGGATTGTCTCCCTTATTATTACATAGTGTCTTTCTTTGTCTCTTGTTATAGTCTTTGTTTTAGAATCTATTTTGTTCATTATAAGTATTGCTAACCCAGATTTCTTTTGGCATCCATTTGCATGATAAATGCTTCTCCATACCCTCAATCTCAGTCTGCAGGTGTCTTTAAGTCTGAAGTTAGGGTCTTGTAGACAGAATATAGATGGGGCCTGTTTTTTAAGTTACTGTGTCCCACTATGTCTTTTGTTTGGAGTATTTAGTCCATTTCCATTTAAAGTAATTATTGATAGATATGTATTGATTGTCATTTTGTTACTTCTTTTATGGTTATTTCTATAGATTTTCTCTGATCCTTTCTTCTCTTCCTCTCGTTCCTGGTTTGTTGCCTTGCTTCAGTGATATTCTTGGATGACTTTCCTTTTATTCTTTGCATATCTGTTATTAGTTTTTTGATTTGTGGTTACCATTACGTTTTTATATAACATCTTCTGCATATAGCAACCTGTATTAAGTTGATAGTCACTTACATTTACACCCATTGTTTACATCTCTTATTTCCCATGTTTTAAGTATATGGTATATTTTACTTCCTTTCATTTTATGAATCCTATGACTGATTATTACATAAATATTTATTTAACTGCTTTTGTGGTTCTTACTATACTTACTCTCAAACATTGTCTTCCTTTCCATTGAAAGGGTCCCCTTTAATATTTCTTATAGGTTTGGTTTAGTGGTTGTGACTGCTCCTTTAGTTTTTGTTTGTCTGAGGAATTCTGCATCTCTCCTTCTATTTTTAATATTAGCGTTTCTGGATAGAGTATTCTTGGCTGTAGATTTTTCCCTTTCAGCACTTTGAATATATCATGCTGTTCCCTCTGGCCTACCAAGTTTCTGTTGAAAAATCAGCTGATAGCCTTATGAGATTTCCTTTGTATGTAACTCCTTTTTTCTCTTACTGCTTTTAAAATTCTCTCCTTATCACTACTTTCTGTCATTTTAATTACTATGTGTATCTGTGTGGACCTCCTTGGGTTTAATTTGGAGGTGCGCATCTCTGTGCCTCCTGGATTTGGATATTATTTCCTTCTCTAGATTAGGGAAGATTTCAGCTATTATTTCTTCAAATAAATTTTCTGTCTCATTATCTTTTTTTTTCTTCTCAGATCCCTGTAACATGGATGTTATTACACTTGATGAAATAACTGAGTTCCCTAAAACTATTCTCATTCTGCATAATTTTCTTTCCTCTTCTTTGTTCAGCATGGTTACTTTTCATTATTCTTTCTTCCAGATCATTAATTTATTCCTCTGCTTCATCTAGCCTGCTATTTATTATCAACTATATCTTTAATTTCATTATAGTGTTCTTGATCTCTAATTAGTTCTTTTTATCTCTGTTTTAAGGGTCTCACTGATGTCTTCGCCTCTTTTCTCCAGTCTATTGAGTATCTTTATGGTCATTACTTTAAATTCTCTATCAGATTTATTACTTATACCCATTTCACTTTGGTTTCTGGCTGTGGTTTGGTCCTGTTCTTTAATATGGGAAATGTTTCTCTGTCTTCCCATTTTGTCTGACTTGTGTGTATTTCTGTGTCAGGAATGTCAGCTACTTCTCTTGCTGCTAATGAAATAGCCTTATGCAGAAGAGGTTCTGTAGTGCTTTTCAGGCCAATGTCCCCTGTTCCCCAGGGCCTGGAGCTTAAGAATGTCTTCTTTGTGTGTTGTGTGTGCTCTGATTTTGCATCTTGGATTCTTTCTTCTTCACTCTAGTGTTGCAGAGGCTCTCTTTGCCTACTGTGGGCAGCAAGATGTGTGGTCATCTTCTTGCTAAACAAGACCTGCTCCTGCAGCTGTCATAACTGGGGTCCAGCAAAACCTGAAGATTGGGAGATGTTATGTTGGCAGTGTTTCTGCTCACCTTCTGTAGGAGGGTCCCACAGACTCAGGCGAGTAAGAATGGAAAGGGTGGATCAGCTGAAGTGTGGATGGAGCAAGACTTTGTGCCAACAGTTAGGTAAGGACTGTAGGCACCCTGCTGGGTTCCCATAGGTAACTGTTTAAGCTGAAGGTGGGGGGGAAAATGATATCAGGCAGCTATTTTGTTCCTGGTGTGGTGTCTCACTGATTCCTGTCTCTCTGGAATGCTCTGAGATGAGAAATTCACTCTCTCTCTGGTATGTTCTCTGTGTTTTTCAAACTGCTGGTTGTATGCTGTATCTGCAAGGACTGTTTATCATACTATCTCTTTAAAGGTGGGAACTTCCTAACACCTTCAGGGCTGTCCCAGAGTTCAGCCAGTGGATTTTTAAAATCTCAGGCTTTAAGTCCCACTGTTTTTAAGAACTCATGAAATTAGGCCCTTTCACTTTCAAAGTAAATATTAGGGGGATTCGTTCTACCCATTTATGGACTCCCCAGTAAGAAATTCTGTTCCACCCTTCTCCCTGCCCCTGGCTCTCTCCCTACTGCAGATGGCTAAGGTCCTTTTCATTCCCAGACTGAAGTCTTTGTCTTCCCTATCTTCTTCATTGTGATCTGTTACTTGATTTAGTTGTGGAATTCATTCTGCCAGTCTTTGTGTCATTTTCTGGGTTATTTATGTTGATATGGATATTATCTAGTTGTATCCATGGGACAAGGTGAGCTTAGGGAACATCTACTCCACCAATTTCCCGTTGACCTCAAAACTAAATATTCTTTTATTTTTATTTTTTTTAATAGTTTATTGTCAAGTTGGTTTCCATATAACACCCAGTGCTCATCCCCACAAGTGCCCTCCTCCATGCCTATCACTTACTCTGGGAAGTGGTATAGTAATAAGCACACAGTACTATGCCTTTGGAGTAAAGCCATATCTTGGCCAAATGCCTCTAAAATAAAAATAGGAATGAAAAGGAAATCCCTAACAACTAGAAAAACAAAACTATAAAACACAAAGAGAGGCAAATGATCTTGCTTAAATCCACCAATGAAGCATTGTTCTCAATAGTTAGTATCCTCAATATTTGATATCTTCAGTTGTCATTTACATATATCGATGTGCTCTACAAGTGGAAGGCAGTCTCAGACCTTTGTGAAAATCACTGGGAATTGTGATTTATTTTTCTTCTCAGCCTAAACCAAATATATTAACCATTCCACAGCCTAGCTTCTTATTATTAACAGCTTACATCTATTGAGCACTTACATGTGCTTCTTACATGTTTCACTTAAATACATAATTTAATGTTCATGACAACTTTTTTGAGGTAGATGCTATTGTTATCACCACTTTATACATGAAACAGCTAAGACTCAGTAGCTTTGAGTATTTCTTTTAATCTCTGAGTATGAGTACATGTTGAATTTTGTGGCTATATTTTTCCAATGTAGAAATAAATTAACATAGCTATTAATACCTTTTGTCCCTTAATGACATTTAACTCTATCTATATAGAAATCCTTGCAGTATATTGCCCAGTGTTCTGGAATCATGTAGAACTTCTAGCCATGTGTCCATATTCTTATTCTTTCACTCTGGCTTAATTATTTCTTGGCCAATATCATAAAAGTAGTAAAATTAGAAGTTAGAATTTGAAAACAAATGGACTCCAGAGTTCCCATGTTTAACTGCTACCTAGTATGGCTACCTTGCTACTTCTATCACCATTAACCTTTTTTAAAATCAAGGCATAAAATACATTTGTATCCACCTTTCTGCTCTATAGTAGGCCTACAATTATTTCACACCGAGTGGAAGAGTCAATACTTTGTTGGACAGTTGAGACAAAATAGAGAAACAGACTAGTTGATAAGCACTTCATTGGAGATGACCTCATTAAGCTCATAGTCTATTTGAAATAAGTCCAGGGAGTGGAATAGTTCCTGGGGTGAAAACTAAGGAACCAGGTGGTCAGACAAGGCTTAAAAAACCCACAAAGATATTAAAGATCACAGTGGACAATAAGTTTAGGACCTAAGAAAATAATTTGGGCACACAGAGTCAGAAAACCTGACCAACACCTTGGGTCACAAAAAATCCGGATTGAAGCCAAGAATTTGAGCAGTGTATACGAGATAAAAGTAGAAGGAAAGAAAGATCTTGATATGGAACCAATATTTTGCTTCATGCTTAGACCTTTCAGAAGTTTCCTGTTAAAGTAATCAATCACTAAATTTGGCTGGTCTGGGGGTGCCAGTGAAGATATTCGTTATTTTTTGGCCTAGATTGGAAAATAAGAATCCTGAGATAAGAGGAGCTCTTGAAACTTCCCATCCTCTTTAAAAGTTTATTTTCACTGGAGTGCTTGGGTCTCTCAGTCAGTTCAACATCCAACTCTTGATTTTGGCTCAGGTCATGATCCCAGTGTCCTGGAATCGAGCCCTGAATTAAGCTCCATTCTCAGTGTGGATTCTCTCTCTCCCTCTGCCCTTCTTCCCCTTGTTCTCTCTCTCTCTCTCTCTCTCTCATTCTGCAATTTTAAAAAGTCTACTTTCATGGAAAGATCTGATAGAAGTCATTTTTACATAAGTGTGAATAAAATAAGTTTATGTGTTGCCTCTCATGGGAGATTTTACATTTTCAGCCCTGGTTCTAAATATAGAATGAAAATCTTTACCCTGGCCTAAAGGAATTTCCAGAGCAGGCAACAATATGGAAAGAGATTTATACAGAGGACCAAAAGGTCTTTCCAGCATTCTTGAAATCAAGCCACTTCGCTTATGCTTTACATCTGCCTTGCCAATCCTAATCTTTCAACTGGTAAGAATATCTGAAGAAGTCATGTATTTGGGTGACTTCTTTTATTTCCAACTGGTAATTTTATGTGCTTCTTTCTGTGAGTCAGAATAACCATTTAAAAAAATAGAAGGTAGTAAAACAAAACTGACCTTTTTTTTAATGCAGTTTTTTTGTTTTTTTTTAATGAGCACAATAGTTTATTGGTAAAGTTTCTTGTCCTGGCTCTGTTATGCCCAGATTGCGAGACCCCAAAGACCACCGAGGGGCTGATTCCGATGCCAACACACGAGGGTCTTTATTCAAGCTCGAGCAGGGACTCCAACACACTCTGACGCAGCAGTGATGGTATGGAGCCCCCAACTCAGGGTCGCAAGGCTTTTTATTGCAGTTACAGTGGGATTCGGGGGCTTTCCAGCTTGGCGGTCTCCTGATAGGTTGACTTTTAGTACATGCTGTCTTGGCAGTACCCGATTGGCTCGGCCCATCTGGCCTGACCACAAACTGCCAACAGGAACGTCTTGGGACATAGGCGCCTCTTTTAAACTGACTGGCTGTTGCTGTTGCTAGGGAAGTAACTAAGGGCAGGTGGTATTTCTTGCGGTATTTCCTGGAACTGGGTTGGGGCCTAGTTCACCCTCAAGATAGAGGCTTTTTCTAAAATGGAGTCAGTTAGGTTTAGGTGTCACAGCTCATGTTCATAATTAAAGTGAATCTGAATTGTCAGATAATTGCAATTTTCCCATCAATTGTCATTCTTAGAATTTAGTAAAAAAATAGGAGAAATTGAAGTTTATACCTCTGTGGTTAAGTTGCAAGAGCACTGCTTTCAGTTGATAATTTATCCACTGACATGCAAGAGACCATACTCATGTATAAAATAGCCATCTTCTTTCATGCCATGGTGAAGCCAGTGTGAAGAAAGACAGAGATGGACACATGACTAGAAGAGAAGTTCTGCATGGTTCCAGAATACTAGAGAATGTACTGTAAGGGTTTGTATCTAGATGGTTAAATGACACTAGGGAACAGACAGTGCTAGGCAGCTAATTTAATTTCTGCTGCTGGTCTAATATAACTAAAAAAACCAATATATACTCATTCCCAGAGTTGGGGCCACTTACTTAAACTCAATGGATTTCAGCTTTATTCTTATAAAATTCTGATGATAATGGCATATTCTTCATTTGGGTATTGTGAGAAGTAAATGAGAAAACATGTAAATGAATCAACACAGTGCTTGAAATATAGAAGACATTAAATAATGGAATCTATTATTATTTCTGTCTTTCACTAAAACAACCCTGTATAGTAGTCTGAGGATATATTGATACTTGTATAACAAATAGAGAAACTGAATCTCAGGGGTTAAATTATTATTCAAAGTTGGTAAGTGGAAAGGTCAAGTCTATAATTCATTAATATGTATTATTTTTACTTTTAAAATTCATCTTTTTTATTAAAAATTTTTTTTCTGAGAGAGAGAGCACATGCAAATGGGGGAAGGGCAGAGGGAGAGGAGAGAGAGAATCTTAAGCAGGCTCTATGGCTACCACAGAGCCAGGGGTCAGTCTCACGACTGTGAAATCATCACCTCAGCCAAAATCAAAAGTGTGATGCCTAACCAACTGAGCCAACCAGGCACCCTAGAATCCAATTCTGTGTGTGTGTGTATGTGTGTGTGTGTGTGTGTGTGTGTTTGTGTTTTGTGCAGGATCAGGGTAAATGGGAAGATTGAATATTATGCAAAAGGTGAGGATATAGAATGGTACACAGAAGTGTTGGGATTAGGTAGTAGCTCTAGGGGATGGCAAGCTCCAGAGAGAGATAATTTGTATTTTTGGAATACGAAGAATCTGAGTACATAAACCAAAGCAAAGGAGCCAGGGAAAAGACCTGAAGATGTAAATCTTGTGTCAGAAGCTCAAATGACTTCAAGGTATGGACAGGTAGTTAAATAATTGAAGCCAACGAATGTAATTCAGTGGGGAAGAGTGGAGACAAAGGCAAGAGTGTGTCCTGACTAAGGACATTAAAGAAGAAAAAAAACCCCAACTCTGTAGGTCAAACAAAACAAATCTCTGGGCTAATTTCAACCTTTGTTCTAAGGATACCTGATGTAAAGAATGAAGAAAGGTTTTAGAGGAAATGGAAAAAGATGGGATCAAGAACAAAGATGAGGTAAACAAAGAAAGAAGTGGTGTCTTTCTTGAGATTATATAATGATTGGGAAAATATGGTGACAGATACTTTGATGTAGAAGGGAGAAAGGACACAGAAGTTTATGCCTTTCAACCTTATCAGGAAAGTATAAAGTGAGGTTTTATTAAGGGTATTTTTGAAAACAGAACATAGGCTGTGGGCCTGAGAACGCTGAGTGGACTGTGTGATATTATGATTTATATGTATATTGTGTATATATATACATATTTGGTCTTTGTCCCATTTCTGGCACAGAGGTCCTAAAACCCTAGAAATTTCCATGATAAAAGTCATAAAGCTGTATATTGTTTTGTTAATGATGTGATTTTTGGAATGCTCCTAAGGATAAGGGCTGATTGCTTGGAGCACCAATCATAGGATTGGAACTTTCAGCCCCATCCCCCTGACCTCTGGAGAGAGGAGAAAGCCTGGAAGATGGATCAATTGTTAATGGCCAATAATGTAATTAATTATGCCGATGTAATAAAGCCTTCATAAAAACCCAAAGGACAAGGTACAGAGAACTTCTGAGATGGTAAGCACATAGACATGCAGGGAGAATGGCGAGCTAAGGGAGGGAATAGTAGCTCTGTGTCCTTTCCCCATGCCTTTTATGATGCATCTCTTCCACTTGGCTGTTCAAGACTTATATCCTTTTTATAATAAACTGGTAATAATCTGGTATATAAAATGTTTCTCTGAGTTTTATTAGCAACACCAGCAAATCAATTGAACCCAAATAGGTTGTGGTGGGAACCTCTGATTTATAGCCAGTTGATTGGAAACACAGGTGACAACCTAGGCTTGCAATTGATATCTGAAGTGGAGTTGGAGGACAGTCTTATAGGACTGAACCCCTAACCTGGGGATCTGATGCTACCTCCCAGTAGATAGTGTCAGAAATGAGTTAAATTTTAGGACATTCAGCTGGTGTTCGTGTTACTTTATGTAAGGGAAAACCCGACATATTAGAATTGGTACAAAAACCTTAGCCTACCTGGAAAAGTCACTGTCAGAAGCACAGTAAGAAGTCAGTAAAAAGGAACAAAAGAACTTCTCACTACCAGAAAAGAAATAGCTAACATTAGACAGCATGAATTTATATTGGACTGACTCTGTATGGCTTTCTGATTTTTTACTAAGCATACACTCAAACTATTTCTGATCTACCTTTTGTTTTTTTTTTAATTTTTAATGTTTTATTTATTTCTAAGGGAGATATNATCCGAAACAGGGTCCAGGCTCTGAGCTAGCTGTCAACACAGATCCCGATGCAGGGCTTGAACCCACGAACCGTGAGATCGTGATCTGAGCTGAAGTCGGACTCTTAGCTGACTGAGTCACCCAGGCATCCCTCTGATCGCCCTTTTGGCACTCTCATTTATAGTTCATTCAAGGAACAAAACTCTTCATCACTGAAATATGACAAACGTGATTAAAGGTNTCAGACAGAAAGTGCTGCACAGGTTAATGTGCATGATGCCACTGTAATCTGATATGTAGAACTATATTTCTGTAGGTATGCATAACCTTTTAACATCCCTGCAGTGTTGATCTCATGATGGATATTTTAAGTACATTAATATGTGAGTCTGTTTTAACATTTCTCATAGAAGAGAAAGGGCATTACTACCTCTTTTTTGCTAAGAGGGCATAAGAAGAATGAGAAGATGGAAGGAGTAGTTTCTGAATAAGAAACGAGTAAAATCTGCACATTTTCAACCAGTAAATACATATTTTAAAATATTTATTTGAGAGAGAGAAAGAACACACAAGCAGGGAAGGGTCAGAGAGGGAAGGAGAGAAAGAATCTCAAGCAGGGTCCCAGCACTGTCAGCACATAGCTCAATGTGGGACTCAATTTCACCAACCGTGTGATCATGACTGGAGTCAAAATCAAAAGACAGATGCTTAACCAATTGATCCACCTAAATGTTCCCTGGCAAATAGTTATACATATATAATTTTTTAGTTTCATTCACTTGTTGACTGATGAAATGTGGGTAGTTTGAAACTGAGCAGAGAATACAAAATCATTTTTCTATAATCTGATTTGAGTTTGGACCATCAGTGAGATAATTATGTAAAGTTTCAAAACAGAAATTTGTGCACGTCAAGCTTTAGCCCAGTGTTTTTCAACATTTTTGTAATGGCAACATCCTTCCATCAATTTAATTTTGTGAAATTTACACTTTATTCAAATGGTATAAACAACATGTAGTTTAATTTGTATATATGTATGTATGTATGTATGTATGTATGTAGTTAATTTTGAGCAAGAGAGAGAGACAAAGACAGAGAAAGCACAAGCAGGGGAAAGGCAGTTTAAAATAAAATAGATTAACAATGAATTTGTTTTGAAAAAATAATTATGGTATTTTGGTAACTATTGAGATAGTTAGAAATGAAAATTCATGTTGAAGTGTTATAGACAATGGTTAAAAATAACTGTTCTTTATGATGGGCAATATAATATGTCAACTGACCAACAGAGTGCTTGTCATTTACTTTCTTCCCAAATTTTATTGTTACAATTTTAAT
>NW_027532198.1:14882-17023 GCF_008692635.1 Crocuta crocuta
CAAAACCTTATCCTTAGACTCACAGATATACAGACAATAGAATTATGGAGTGGTGATGGGAGTTGGAATCTAAGCTTTTAGGAGATCGATACATTTAGAATCAGCCAATGTATAAGGATTTTGAGAAGGAAACAATGCTACTTTTCCACACAATGCTTACTATTTTTGATAATGACAAAAGAAAAATAATGAGTGTAAAAATATTTGCTTTCCATCTTGTTTGGTTACTCTAGCAGAGTAGGAAAGGGAAGTAAAAAAGCAGACAGCAAAATGACAGCTTGTGAAATGCACAAAACTTGTCATCAAATTGCTAGTTGTGAAGAATGGGGAAGTAAAGGAAGGAAGATAGCAAGAAATGACAATGGGAGAAAATGAGATGCTTTAAATTTAAGTGATTTTTTAGCATGAATTACACTTCTAAGCCCAACTAACAAAATGACTATGCTAACCAATATATCTTGTCTTAATTTATAATATGGGTTTAGCATTAACTGGGTCAACTGGTGTTACTTATCAGTGACAGATCACTGTGAAATCGCTCACAGAACAGAACAAAAAATGTTGAATGGATTGGACTGCTCAAAATGCAACCAATACATGACTTCCAATCTCGTGAATAATAACACAAACTGGACTCAATACAGACAAATTATAGGAACCAGACACCAATTAACTCAAGCAAAAAAGTAAATATGAATAAATAGGGACCATGAAGAAAGGCTGAATTAAAGATAATATGTTGACTTATGGCCATTGGCTAGAAGATGATCAAACTGTTAGTCAACAAAGTTCAGAGGGGGCCTTGAAGGATAAGTGATATCATTATGTGACCAGTGGTACAACAACAAAATATAAGAATTTATGTAGTTACATCTGCATATTTCTTATGAGGATGGCTATATTGGACCTTGCTATTTTCTCCACTAGGGACTCCCTTAATATTGCCAAGCTCCTTGAAAAAAAAAATGTTTCTCCAACAACTACCTACTCTTCAAATCCTAACTCCTATCATTCTCACTTCCTCCCACACTACCACAGTAAAATCACCATTAATAATCTCCTCACTGAGGGAGAAGGCAAGATGGCAGAGAAGTAGGGAACTCCGTACATTGCACTTGCCCCCATATCTCACACAGAGAAGGCCTGAAGCCATAACAACCCTTACAAAATCCAGGAGTTTGGGAGGAAAAGGAGACAGAGTCCGCTGAGAAAACCTTCTAGTGTGAGTGCAACTGCGGAAGATAAAATCGGGCCAGGGCCAGGACCAGAGACACAGAAGGATGGGGGGTGGGGTGGGGGGGAGATCCCCCTCTGCGGGGAGTCTAGAGGGGAAAGAGAGTGGACAAAACTGCTCAAGACACTGTCCCTGTCGCTGGAGAAGAGAAAAACCTCCGCTCAGGACAGAGCAGGATGCAGTTTCCTGCTCTCCAGCTGACCCTAGGCAGGATGCACTTGTCCCAGGCGATCCCCAGATGAAACTGCTCCTCGCTCGCCAACCCAACCTGGAGGAGACTGGAGCAGCGGCTTCTGGCTCAATCCCCAGGGGGAAGGCAAGAGGCTTGGGACTGCCCTGAGGGGATCGCCTGCGAGTTTGTGTTTATGACAATTTCAGTGGGGCACATGGACTGGGATCTGGAAACAAGACCTGCACTGGGATATAGAGCACGGCCCACATTGGCTGCACACCCAGCACGGGGAGTTTACACACCCAAAAATGTGAGTTGCAGCGGTTGGTTCAAGAAGGGNAGCACTGCTCACCTTGGCTGTGCCCCTGGCACAGGGAGTTTACACACCCAAAAACGTGAGTTGCAGCACTTGGTTCAAGAAGGGACTGGAGCGCCACCAATTTTCTCCCCACAACCGCAAAGGCAGGACGCCCACGGGACGCACTGGATCAAACCACGCCCATCCCTGCTAGAGAGCTGCCCTCTTCCATTTTTGTTAAATTTATTTTTATATTTTTTATTTATATTTAAAAAAAATTTTTTTTCCTTACCGGAGCAGGGGCAAGACCAACATGGATTCACTGCCCTGATTAATTCTGGTCACTGGCTTGTTTAAACAGTCACATTTAATCCATTCTCTAGATGTAAATTCTACACCTACCTACCTTTTCATCTCTTTCTCTCTGGAGTAATCAG
>NW_027532198.1:17217-19774 GCF_008692635.1 Crocuta crocuta
AGTGAAATAAGTCAGGCAGAGAAGGACAGCTACCGTATGTTTGCACGTATAGGAGGATTAGGAGGAACTTAATGGAGGATCATGGGGGAGAAGAAGGGGAGAAATAGTGGGGGAGAGGGAGGAAGGCAAACCATGAGAGATTCTTGAATGCTGAGACTGAGAACTGATGGGTGTGGGGGAAGGGGGTGGTGATGGCTATGGAGGAGGGCACTTGTGGAGATAAGCACTGGGTGTTGTATGGATACTAACTTGACAATAAACTATTAAGAAAAAATAATCTCACTTCCAAATCTATTGGAAATTTAAAAATTAATCTTTGAGGGGCGCCTGGATCACTCTGTTGATTAAGACTCCGACTTCGGCTATGGTCATGATCTCACAGTTCATGGGTTCGAGCCCCGCATCAGGCTCTGTGCTGACAGCTATCTCAGAGCCTGGAGCCTGTTTCGAATTCTGTGCCTCCCTCTCTCACTGACCTTCCTCTGCTCACGCTGCCTCTCTCTCTCTCTCTCAGAAATAAATAAAAATCATTAAATTAAAAANTCTCCACCTGTCATTTAAACTTTAGTGTTCTTCAGGATCTTGTTGTCAGTCCTCTTTTCACTTCACATGCTTTCTTTGAGTGATGTAATCATCTTATACAATTTTAACTGTTATTAAATCATTGACTTTAAATTTATATAATAGTTTGGGGGTGCCTGTGTGGCTCATGTCTGCTGTCAGCATGGAGCCTGCTTCAAATCCTCTCTCTTCCTCTCTCTGCCCTTCCCCTGCTCATATTCTCTCTCAAAACTATATAAACATTAAAAAATAAATTTATATAACAGTCTGTTGTCTGTAATTAAGAGTCTGTTTCTAGGTTTCTCTTTCCCCTTTGCTCATTTGTTTTATTTCTTAAATTCCACATAGACTGAAATCATATAGTATTTGTCTTTCTCTGACTGACTTATTTCATTTAGCATTACACTCTCTAGCTCCATCCATGCAATTGCAAATGACAAGGTTTCATTCATTTTTATGACTGAATAATATTCCATTGTTTTATATATCTATATCTATCTATCTATCTATCTTCTTTATCCATTCATCATCTACACTTGGACCAATATAACAATGTATGTTAACTAACTGGAATTAAAATAAAAACTTAAAAAAAAAGAAAAAATGGAGTGATGTTCTATATATTTTAATGCATAAATATTTATTTCTTAAAATACATAAAGAAAATTCACTGTTTCTTTTCTGACTATAAAAGCAGTTGTGCTTCATGCAGACAATGAAGAAACAAAAGGCAAAAAACAAAAATGAAACAAAACCAACCATCAATGTTCCCATCTTGCAATACCACTGTAAAAATGTTAGTAACTGTTATAGAACCTTGCTATGGGTCCATATCCATCCATATGTATTTTGCTTTGTATATTAAAACGGCACTATAATTTTATATGCATATCAAGCTTATCTCTCTCAAGTTGTGAACCTATATATCCATCTGCTTAGTAGAAATCTTCACCTGAATTTCAAATGCCAATTTAACATGTCTGAATGTCAACTTACTATATCCCAGTACAAATTTGTCTTCCTCTTCTTTTATTAATCTCTATGTATTATGCAAGTACCTTAACGACATTTCAAGTTAGAAGCTGGAAGTCTTCATGGATTTCTCTTTCTTTCACCACACACATCTAAACAGTCATTATAATCTATTAATTCTACTTAAAAAAATATGTTTATTTATTTCTGAGAAAGAGAGAGAGAGACAGCGTGAGCAGGGGAGCGACAGAGAGAGAGGGAGGCACAGAATCTGAAACAGGCTCCGGGCTCTGAGCTGTCAATTCAGAGCCCAACGTGGGGCTCGAATTCACAAACCATAAGATCATGACCTGAGCCAAAGTTGGACGCCTAACTGACTAGCCACCCATGTACCCATTAATTCTACTTTCTAAAATAACTTTTCAGTACAGTTTCTAATCTGTTCTTCTTTACTATTGACACTTCCTTAGCTCAAAGCCTCATAACTTTTCAATATGCTAAAATACTTCTTTTTCAGTCCTGACTGTATACATTCTTACTTCTTTCACAGTACTACCTTTCTCACACGAATCTAAACATTTCCCTCCCATCTTAAAACTCTTTAGTGACCTTTAATTTAGATGCAGTCAAAAAATTCCATGTATAAAACTCCTGTAATCTGGTTCCTACTGATTTCTCCAGCTTCATTTCCTACCAGCCTCCTGCCCCTTNGGGCAATCATTTACCTTCTCTAAGAGTCAATTTCTTCATTTTTACAAAGGAAAAATCTCAGAAAGATTAAATGTATTTTTCTTTTTTAAAAACTGTTTGTTTATTTATTTATTTATTTATTTATTTATTTATTTATAGAGAAGGGGAGCATGAGTGGAGAGGAACAAAGAGAGATAATCCAAACCATACTCCACGCTGTCAGCACAGAGCCCAGTGTGGGGCTGGATCTCATGAACCATGAGTTCATGGCCTGAGCTGAAATTGAGAGTAGGACACTTAACTGACTAAGCCTCCCAGGCTCCCCTTAAATTTA
>NW_027532198.1:19916-20114 GCF_008692635.1 Crocuta crocuta
CCCAGTTTTCTTAGCCTATAATCCTAAATCTAGTTCTTCCCTATTACTCTTCTCTGCAACCTCCCCAATGTCTCAACATGTGAATCTCAATGCTATAGTTACATAAGAACCTAAAAAAATGAGAATATAATATGGTCATTTATATCTTTTGTCTTCTTTTTTTCTATTTCTTATCATAGACTTGTAATCTCTTTTCTA
>NW_027532198.1:20592-21568 GCF_008692635.1 Crocuta crocuta
ACAAGGATTGTTTTAAATATTGAATTGGATAATAACTGTTATCATGTCTGCCACATGGAAGACATACTTTAAAAGTTAATGTTCTTTCATTTCTGACCCAACCTGGGGCTTTGTGTTACATGAACTAAGTCTACATAGAGGCAAGATCCTGTAGGCTCAGTTCATGTAACACAGAGCCCCAGGTTGGGTCAGAAATGAAATTCCACTACCTAGAACAGGAATGGAAGGAGGCCATGCAAATTTATAGGAGTTTATATATAAAAGGTACTCCTCTTGGGGAAAGGAGGAGTGAAGGAGTAGTCAGATGATGTTTGGGTTGGATTTTGATAGGATTGAGCATGACTAATTTATTTATTTAAGGAAAAATGGGACCTATCTTGAGTCCCCATGGAGAGGAGAGATGCACAGTTTAGTGGCTTGATGTTGAAAATAAAAAAAACAGATATGATGATATTTCATTACCAACCTTGTCATTGGCAAGAGTATTGTAAAATGGACAAAGAAATATCATACAGACTAATCATTAGAGAATATATACTACTCTGTTTTGTTTATCTTTCAAAATTCTGTTTCCAGCCTTATGTATATGAGCTTTTGATAAAACCTTGTTTTCCACATTCATACACATTTGAGAATTAGTGTATTAATCAAATTGAAAAATTGAACACAGGTATTTTTTATTCCTGGTTCTTTAAAGTAGGTTTAAATTAAATTTATGTCAAAATATTTGAATTAATGTTTGTGTCTCCTTTCCCTTCTCTGATATTTTATTTAGACATCCTAAATTAAAACAGAAGTGATACACTAAAGCTCAAGTGGCCTAGCAATGCTGTACATGCTTCCTGTAAGCATCTTTGAATCATATCTTAATTTTCTGATGGACTCAGATTTTTGGTCCCCTTAAGAATTCAGGACCAACACCACTCAGGAGGAGTTAAAATGCTTTCTGTTGTGGCTTGTATCTGATCAGCCAAAT
>NW_027532198.1:21990-22279 GCF_008692635.1 Crocuta crocuta
CTCTAACTTATTCAGTTACATTCACTTTATAAATTACTAGAATGATTAGATTTGCCTTTGTTGCTAGGACCTAGTCACTCACTCTTTTTACCATGCACTTTTCACTTGTATTCTCAGGATAAATATAAATAACAAAACCACCATTGGATTTTTCAATACAGTAGAAATCTAGCAAACTGACCACAACAACTGGTCAAGTTATTCAAAATCATCAAGCCAGTAACTAGCTGTAGTGTCATGTTCTCTGTAAAAATATATTCTTTTGTAAAAAAAATCCATTGAACATTAT
>NW_027532198.1:22617-29987 GCF_008692635.1 Crocuta crocuta
TATTCTATTTCTTGTATTAAATGATGGTTTCTCATTTTGAGGTTTATTTTTATTTGGAAAGATGTTAGCAACACTACCCAACTTGTTACTTTCTGCAACCTACATAGTATATTATCAATTTGATAGGTCAAGTGAGCATTTTGGATACAGCATATTGTATGGTGTTTGTAGTAGAATTAAATTTAGTTGAAACTTCAGTTTTTTCATTTGTAAAATGAGGATAACAATGCTACAAGGATTGTTTTAAATATTGAATTGGATAATAACTGTTATCATGTCTGCCACATGGAAGACATACTTTAAAAGTTAATGTTCTTTCATTTCTGACCCAACCTGGGGCTTTGTGTTACATGAACTAAGTCTACATAGAGGCAAGATCCTGTAGGCTCAGTTCATGTAACACAGAGCCCCAGGTTGGGTCAGAAATGAAATTCCACTACCTAGAACAGGAATGGAAGGAGGCCATGCAAATTTATAGGAGTTTATATATGGAAGGTACTCCTCTTGGGGAAAGGAGGAGTGAAGGAGTAGTCAGATGATGTTTGGGTTGGATTTTGATAGGATTGAGCATGACTAATTTATTTATTTAAGGAAAAATGGGACCTATCTTGAGTCCCCATGGAGAGGAGAGATGCACAGTTTAGTGGCTTGATGTTGAAAATAAAAAAAACAGATATGATGATATTTCATTACCAACCTTGTCATTGGCAAGAGTATTGTAAAATGGACAAAGAAATATCATACAGACTAATCATTAGAGAATATATACTACTCTGTTTTGTTTATCTTTCAAAATTCTGTTTCCAGCCTTATGTATATGAGCTTTTGATAAAACCTTGTTTTCCACATTCATACACATTTGAGAATTAGTGTATTAATCAAATTGAAAAATTGAACACAGGTATTTTTTATTCCTGGTTCTTTAAAGTAGGTTTAAATTAAATTTATGTCAAAATATTTGAATTAATGTTTGTGTCTCCTTTCCCTTCTCTGATATTTTATTTAGACATCCTAAATTAAAACAGAAGTGATACACTAAAGCTCAAGTGGCCTAGCAATGCTGTACATGCTTCCTGTAAGCATCTTTGAATCATATCTTAATTTTCTGATGGACTCAGATTTTTGGTCCCCTTAAGAATTCAGGACCAACACCACTCAGGAGGAGTTAAAATGCTTTCTGTTGTGGCTTGTATCTGATCAGCCAAATTACCAAGTAAATTCTGATTGCAGAGTATTTCTTACTTTAAGTGATAAAGAGGCATAAAGGGCACAGCTTGAATCTCAATTCTGTGGATGAAATTTCAGATTAGATATTGAAAATATTATCCCACCTTATAAATAAAGCAAATGAAGATATATCTCTGATTAATTGAAAATGGGAAATTCTGCAATGTCATAGTTTACTTCATTTTTTAATCTGAAATCAATTTGTGACTACTAATCCTACCTACTTGTTTTCAGATCATAATGTCAACTTTCTTATGAAAAAAAAAATGAGCCTAAATAAATAACATGGTTTTAACTAGAAAAAGTTAGCATCTTCTCAAAATTAGTAAATTCTGTGATGTTCATTAAGAATAGAGAATAAATGAGCTGACAATTGGTATAATCAAAGAACCATCGCCTACTGAAGGCATTTATTGGTAATTAAAATGAGGGAGAATAGGTTGATTGGAATGTATCATAAACTTTTCAGAGTAGCAAGTTTGGTGTAGACTAACATAATATTAGAGTAATCATTACCTCTCTCATAAGATCGCAAGTAATAGAGAATTTAAATTGACTATAAAACTATGACTGTTTAGATTTTTGCATATGGTTTGGCTATATTTTAAAGTAATCAAAATGATTTTCAACTCTGTTAAAAATGTATCCCAGGAAATCTCTTCTTACTGAAATATTCATTTTCAGTCAGTTTGAGCATAAAAATTCTTCAAGAGATGTAATAAATCTATTGACTGGCTTGGAGAGTCTTACCGTTGTTTCATTCTAATCACCAGCCTACACAGAGAGATTGGAGAAAAAAGCAGGTAGATCTCTGTGAACATTATAGTTCTCTTACTATTGTATTATTAAGTTATTTATGTGCTCATGAAGAAATTGTGAGAAATGAAAGAAAATAAAGATGTCTCTTCTACTCTTAAGATTTTAACACCAGAATTTAATAGTATAGCACAGAAAGTGAGTTCAAACATTAGGTACAACAATTTTCGTAAATGAGATTGGGTTATAATGTAACCATTGTAAAGTGGAAACATGGATGTTATGATGTGAGACCTGCTCCAAATCCCTCCTCCCATACTTAGGACTACAGAAAAGGAGGAAGAAGAAATGCCATATACATTGAAGGACCTTGACATAAATATTTAGACAGTTATTCCTTCTTTGATTTTTTTTTTGTTTTCTCATTCCTCAGAAATTTTACCTTTTAATGTGGAAATTCCTTTTTTAAAATGTTTTATTTATTTCTGAGAGAGAGAGAGAGAGAGAGAGAGACAGCTGTGAGCAAGGAAGGGTCAGAGAGAGAGGGAGACACAGAATCTGAAACAGGCTCCAGGCTCTGAGCTAGCTGTCAGCACAGAGCCTGATGTGGGGCTCGAACCCAGGAACCATGAGATCATGACCTGAGCCAAAGTCGGACACTTAACCGACTGAGCCACCCAGGCACCCCTTATTGTGGAAATTTCTGTCTTTTTGTTTCAGGGGCAACAGGAGGTAGAACAATATGAAGACATGTGGAAGAAGGTCACTGGAGTGAATAAAAAGAAACAATCTAAGCATGGAACACCCACTGGAGTCAAAGAGAATAATTGTATGTAATCAAACAGCTTCCTGGGGAGATGAATCAAGAAGAGCAATCCACCCCAAGATATTTCCTCATGTTTGATAAAATGGCACCTTTGTGCAAATAAAAGCAGATATCATTGATGCATAGAAAGATTAATATGTGTGTAAACATTCTCATCCACTTCCAGTATGGTTGTCGATTCCATCCATAGGTTTTTCATTAATATTTCCTTCAAATATGCTACTTTTAGTTAAGAGATCACATTTACCTGTGGCCAAATATTATCCCCAAACCCCAAACCAATGAATAAATAAACACACAACTCATGAAAACTTATAAAACTTAATAAAAAACATTTTCCAAGGCCTATAGATTGATTTGTCTTTTATCTAATTGCACAGTGACCAAAACTATTAGTTTCTTATTTAAATACAAGAGTAAAGGGGCCTCTGGATGACTCAGTTGGTTAAGGTTCAANGATTTCGGCTCAGGTCATGATCTCACAGTTCATGAGTCTGAGCCCTGCATAGGACTTTGCACTAACAGCAGAGAGCCTGCTTGGGATTCTCTCTCTCTCTCTCTCTCTCTCTCTCTCTCTCTCTCTCTCCCTCCCTCCTCTGCTCGTGTTCTCTCTCTAAAAATAAATAAATAAATGTAAAATAATAAACACAAGAGTAAAAACCAGAAAATCCATGAGAGTACATCGCACATAGAAGAAATGTATTCAGTTAGTGTTGTGCTGAAAACTAGATTATAATGGCTTGTAAGAACTGATTGCTAAATTTTCAGGAATTTTGCATACTTACTGACATAACATGGGTAGCTTGAGAACAATTAGAAATGAAACAGATATCACCAAATCCTACAAATCAGAATTTTTTTTCTCAGAGAGCAAGTTTTTAAACATTTATTTATACATCAACAGATTCAATCAAATCAACGCAATTTTCTTTGTGGATTTCTTCAACTAGTTTCTTATTGTTTTTATTGCATNTTTAAAATTTTTTAATGTTTTATTTATTTCTAGGAGAGAGAGAGAGACAGCGTGAGCAGGGGAGGGTCAGAAAGAGAGGGAGATACAGACTCTGAAACAGGCTCCAGGCTCCGAGCTGGCAGTCAGCACAGAGCCCGACGCGGGGCTCGAACCCACGAACCGCGAGATCATGACCTAAACGAAAGTCGGACTCTTAACCGACTAAGCCACCCCTGTCTCTCTCTTTTTTAACACAAGGAAGTTTTTCCAATCAAAATCTTACACAGAAACATTAAACCAAGAAAAGCAGAGATGCTTTTATTGAAGTGAACTGAAAAATATGTGCCATTCCCTGGCTTTCCTTTCTCATTGGCCTTGTGAACTACCGACCTGTCTTCCTTTGCCCACCCAACCCCATCATGGATCATATAAGACATATTTGAAAAACTATGGAAAGGAAAGAACAGAGGTTGAAAAAGAAAGACACAAGAGATTATAACACCAGTTTTGACCTCTGACCACTCTAGATCTTGATTTCTTAATTATAAAATGAGGGGTTTGTACAAATGATCTTAGGATTCTCTTAGCTATAAAACTGTATACCTCTGTGATTAAAGATGCATGACTGTTTCATGAAAACGACTGTTAAATTCTGACTTTAAGTGAAAGATAAATTCTACTCTTTTAGTACTGTCATTTGCTTTCATCTAACATTTAGGGAACTTATTTTTGCATTCAAATTAAGTTGCTATTGCCTCATCTTTGCAGCCAGACTCACAAAAGCAACCATCTTGCCAAAGCCTATTCAAAGCTACAAACATTTTTACAGACATGTATTCTCATTAAGTTGGTAGCATACATAGATAAACAGGACAAATTACCCTTCCTTACATCTGTATTTGGTCTATGCATTGATGAAGGCACTGATATGGATTGTGCTGTCAGTGCAAAAGTGCTCCATGTGGTGTCAGTTGAAGTCATTTGGTAGTGCTTATCTGGTGGCTGTGCTGGACTGGATTGCCCAAGAAGACTCTCATGTGTCTGGTGTATAGGTGCTTCTCCACATGTCCTCTATCTGTTTATATGACTAGATTGGGCTGTTTCAGAACACGGTAATCTTAGGGCAGTCAGACTTAATACCTGGCAACTGGCTTATCCCAGAAAATAAGAAGCTGCTAGATCTCTTATGATCCAATCTTGAAATTCCTAGAATATTACTTCCACTGCATCTTATCAGTCTGAGCAAGTTACAGGGCCAATTCAATTCCAAAGAGAGAATGGACTTACCTCTTATTTGGTAGTTGCAATTTTGTAGACCAAGAACCATAAAAGCTCTTGTAAGTCATGGTAATGTGTTTGGCTTATAATCCAGGTACATGAGAAACCACTGTCAGTTTTAAAATGAGTCATGTGATTTGGTTTAGACTTAAAAAATAATTTTCTGGCTACTATGTACACTTTAGTGTACACTTTAGTATTGCAAAAACATAGTTTATAAGACTTGTTAGGAAACTGCTATAGCAGAACAAGGGAAGAATAATGATGACTTATACTACTAAGACGATTTGGGTAGATATAGTGAAACATGGAAAGAATTGAAATATATTTCATAGAGCTGAGAAAATTTGCTAATAGATTTAATAGAAGAATAAAAGAATAGAAGTAAAAAAAGAAAAAAAGAATAGAAAAAAATGCTAAAAAGAATAGAAGAAGACTCTGATGACTCAGTTATCTTATCTGGAAAGCTGAGGAGATCATGGCATTATCTAGAGAAATGAGAAAGTTTGAGGGGGAGGTGAGGCAGTGGAGAGAGAGAGAGAGAGTAAGTAAATGCTAGGTTTTACTTTGCCAATTGCAAAACTGAGTAGTAGCCATACTGAGCTAATGTAAAGGTCTCCTATTCCCCTTACTAAAAGGCACATAGAAACAGTATTAATAACTTATTTTTAGTACTTAGTATATGTTAGACACTGTTATCAGAGCTGTGTCATACATATACTCATTTAAAACTCACACTCACCCTTTGAGAAAGCTACTATTATTACCACTCCCATTCTACAAATGGGATTACGTGAAGTACAGAAAGGTTAAGTAGCTTGCCTGTGATCACACAATTATTGATAGGTGGAGCCAGGATTTGAATCCAAGAAGTTTGATTTTGAAGGCCATTGTTGTAACCACTACATTATGCTTACTACTTGCCTGAAAATACATTATACTGAAGTGTCTCACTCAAGACAAACTAAAAAATAAGTATGAGAAATTCCCATTTACAAGAAAGAAGGAGCTCAAAGTCACAGTGATGAATAAGACCTGTAGCTCACTTTTATTGGTGCATGTTTGAGGGCCTCAGGATTGCTTTAAGTGTCAAACATTACAGGTTTTTCAAACCAGCCTTTCACTTACTTTGGTGATACTATTTCCTCAAAAGCATAGCAGGCTTTAAGTCAGTTTGTGCCTGGCTATATTCACTCACAAATATGACTTTATATAGATTTAAAAAAAAACCTTTAAGGTATAATTCACATATGATGAATTAACCTAAGATAAACTGGACTTCATCACATATTTTTTGTGTGATACAAGCCATATAATCAATAAAGTAAAAAAGGAAATCTACAGAATGAGTGAAAATACTTACAAACCATAGATCTGATAAGGGGTTTGTGTCCAGAATATATGAAGAATTCTTCCATTTTAATCAATAATAAAAAGACAAATGACTCAATTAAAAATGGAGAAAAGAGTTAGACATTTCTCCAAGTAGGTACTTATCTATTTTTCTTTGGTACATTTCTTTTTGTTGACCTACCTACAAAGGCAGGTCTATGATACACTTGGAGTTAATATTTGTGTATGGAATAAGAAAGGGGTTCAACTTCATTTGCATGTGGATATCCAGTTATTCCAATAGTATTTTGCTGAAAAGAATATTTCTTCTCCATTGAATTGTCTTAGGACCTTTGTCAAAAATCACCTGATCATAAAGGTATGGATTGATTTCTCAAATCTCAATTCTGTTCTACATGTCTGTCTCCTTATGCCATGGCCATATTATCTAGGTACTGTAGCTTTATAGTAAGTTTGGAAATCGGGGCGCCTGGGTGGCTTAGTCGGTTAAGTGTCCGACTTTCACATGGGTCGTGATCTCGCGGTTCGTGGGTTCGAGCCCCGTGTCGGGCTCTGTGCTGACTGCCAGCTCAGAGCCTGGAGCCTGTTTCAGAGTCTGTGACTCCCTCTCTCTCTGACCCTCCCCTGCTCATGCTGTCTCTCTCTCTCTCCTAGAAATAAATAAAACATTAACAAAAATTTTTTTTAAAAAAGTTTGGAAATTGAGAAGTATTAATCCCCCATCTTTGTTCTTTGTCAAGATTATTTGGCTGTTCTGCATCCCTTGTGTGCCCATATAAATTTTAAAATAAAATTACTACTTTTGGCAAAAAGCCAGTTGGAATTTTGACAGGGATTGTGTTAAATCTGTAGGTCACTTTTTGAAAGATTGCCATCTAAACATATTATGAATTGCTATTTATGAACACTGAATGTACATTTTATTTAAGTCTTCTTTAATTTATTACAATAATATTTTATAGGGTCACAATAAGATCG
>NW_027532198.1:30157-30513 GCF_008692635.1 Crocuta crocuta
TCACAATACAAGTCTTATACTTCTTTTGGTAAATCTATTTCCAAATGCTTTATTCTTTTTAATGCTATTGTAAATGGAATTGTTTCTAAATATTAATTTCAGATTATTTCCCCCTATGTTATAGGAATACAATTAATGTCTGAATATTGATCTTGTAATTTGCAACTTTGCCAAACTTACTCTTAGGTATAATGGTTTTATTTTATTTTATTTTTTGTTTTGTTTTGTCTTGTTTTTGGGGTTCCTTAGGATTTTCTATATACATGATCATGTCACCTACAAGACAGAGAGTTTTACTTTTTACTTTCTAATCTGGATGTCCTTTATTTTTCTTTCCTAATTCCCCGGGCTGAAAC
>NW_027532198.1:30536-30690 GCF_008692635.1 Crocuta crocuta
GGGCTGAAACTTCCGGTACAATGTTGAATAAATGTAATGAGAATAGATTTCCTTACCTTGTTCTCAGACTAAGGGGGAAAGCATTCAGTATTTTATCATTGAGTGACAATAGCAGGTTTTTTTCCCCTAGATGTTCTTTATTAGGTTGAGGAAA
>NW_027532198.1:30724-34852 GCF_008692635.1 Crocuta crocuta
ACTTTTGTCCTATATTCATTAATACAGTGTATTACATTAATTGATTTTTATATAGTAAGCAAACCTTGTATTCTTGGATTAAATCCCATTTGGTTGTGGTGTACATTTATTTTTATATTTTGCTGGATTTGGTTTGCTACTATTTTCTTGAGGATTTGTGTCGCTATAAAAGATATTGTCTGTAGTTTTATTTATAAGTGATGTCTTTGTCTGGTTTTGGTATCAGGATAATACTGTTCTCAGAGAATGAATTGGGAAATGTACCCTCCACTTTTATTTTTGGAAAGTATTTGTAAATGAATTCTGTTCATTCTTTTTTAAACATTTTGTAGAATTTACCAGTGAATCTGGGTTCTGGCTTCACTTTTGATTACCAATTAAATTTATTAAATACTTATAGTACTTTAAAATTTTTAAAATGTGTTATTATTTATTTTTGAGAGTGAGAGACAGAGTTTTCCATGTAGAGTGTCATGTCATCTGTGCAAAGTGAAAGCTTGATTTCTTTGCCAATTTGGATGCCTTTTATTTCATTTTGTTGTCTGATTGCTGAGGTGAGGACTTCCAACACTATGTTAAACGACAGTGGTGAGAGTGGACATCCCTGCCATGTTCCTGATTTCAGAGGGAAGGCTCTCAGTTTTTCCCCATTGAGGATGATATTGCCTATGGGCCTTTCATATATGGCTTTTATGATTTTAAAGTATGTTCCTTCTCTCCCAACTTTCTTAAGGATTTTTATTAAGAAAGGATGCTGTATTTTGTCAAATGCTTTTTCTGCATCTATTCAGAGAATTATGTGGTTCTTATCCTTTCTTTCATTAATGTGATGTATCACATTGATTGATTTGTGAATATTGAACCAGCCCTGCACTCCAGGAATGAATCCCACTTGATGATGTTGAATAATTCTTTTAATGTACTGTTGAATTCAATTTACTAGTATCTTGTTGAGAAATTTTGCATCCATGTTCATGAGGGATATTGGCCTGTAATTCTCTTTATTGGAATCTTTGTCTGGTTTGGGAATCAATGTAATGTAATGTTGGCTTCATAGAATGAGTCTGGAAGTTTTCCTTCCAATTCTATGTTTTGGAACAGTTTGAGAAGAATAAGTATTAACTCTGTTTCAAATGTCTGGGAGAATTGCCCTAGGAAGCCATCTGGCACAGGATTCTTATTTTTTGGGAAATGTTTGATAACAGATTAGATTTCTTCACTGGTTTTGTGTCTGTTCAAATTTTCTATTTCTTCCTTTTTTAGTTTTGGTATGTGTTTGTGTATAGAAATGTGTCCATTTCTTCCAGATTTTCCAGNTCTGGCTATGGGTTTATCTATTTTGTTTATTCTTTCAAAAAAAAAAAAAACAGCTCTTAGAGTCATTGATCTGTTCTACTATTTTTTATTCAATATCATTTTTTTCTTTTACAATCATTATTATTTCTTTTCTTCTGATGGCTCTGGACTTTCTTTGATGCTCCTTTTCTAGCTCCTTTAGGTGAATAGTTAGGTTGTGTGTTTGGGACCTTTCTTGCTTCTTGAGATAGGCTTGAACTGCAATGTATTTTCCACTTAGGACTTTATTTGCTGCATCCCAAAGGGTTTGGGCTGTCATGTTTTCATTTTCATTTGCTTCCATGTATTTTTAAGTTTCTCCCTTAGTTTCCAGGTTGACACATTCATTCTTAGTAGGATGTTCCATGTTCTCCATGTATTTGGAGAATTTCCAATTTTTTCTTGTGGTTGACCTCAGGTTTCATAGCACTGTAATCTGAAAACATGCATGCTATTATCTCAGTCTTTTTATACTTGTTGAGGGCTGTTTTGTGACCCACAGCATGTGATTTATTTTGGAGAATGTTCCATATGCACTCAAGAAGAATGTGTATTCTGCAGCCCTTGTATGAAAAGTTCTGAATAATATCTGTTAAGTCCATCTGGCCCAATGTGTCATTCAGAGTCACTATTTCCTTATTGATTTTCTGCCTAGATGATCTATCCATTATTGCAAGTGGAGTATTAAAATGCCCTACAATTACGGTATTATTATCTATATATTTGTTCATTTTTGTGAGTAATTGATTTTTATATTTGGGTGTTTCCACATTGGGGCGTGAACATTTAAAATGGTTAGCTCTTCTTGATGGATAGACCCCTTAATTATGATATGATGCCCTTCTTCACCTCATGTTACCATATTTGTTTTAAAATTTAGTTTTTCTGATATAAGTATGGGTACTCTGGCTTTCTTTTGATATCTTTTAGCATGATAGATATTTCTTCCTCCCCTCACTTTCAATCTGAAGGTGTCCTTAGGTCTAAAATGAGTCTCTTGTAGGCACCATGTAGATGGATTTTGTGTGTTTTTTTATTTTTTTTGGTTTGTTTTGTTTTTAGCCATTCTGATACCATATGTCTTTTGATTGGTGCAATTATTCCATTTACATTCAGAAGCTATGGATTTAGTGCCATTAAGTTATCTGCAGGTTTTGTATTTGTGGTGATGTCTCTGGTCTTTTGTAATCTTTGCTGATTTCCACTCACAAAATTTCCCTTAGGATTTCTTGCAGAGCTGGTTTAATGATCATAAATTCCTTTAGCTTTTGTTTGTTTTGGGAAAGACTTTATTTCTCCTTCTATTCTAAATGACAGCCTTTCTGGATAAAGGATTCTTTGCTGCATATTTTTGCTATTCAGCACATTGAATATTTCCTGCCACTCCCTTCTGGCCTGCCAAGTTTCAGTGGATAGGTCTACTTCTACCCTTATGTGTCTACCCTTGTGTTGAGGCCCATTTGTCCCTAGCTACTTTCAGAATTCTCTTTATCCTTGTATTTTGCCGGTTTAGCTATGATATGTTGTGGCATTGACATGTTTTTGTTGATTTTGAAAGGAGTTCTCTGTCCCTCTTGGAGTTGGATGTCTGTTTCCTTTCCCAGATTAGGGAATTGCTCAGCTTTAATTTGTTCAAATAAACCTTTTACTCCTTTCTGTCATTCTTCTTTTCCTAGAACTCCTAAGACATGGATATTGTTTCATTTTATGGAATCACTTAGCTGTCTAATTTCCCCCTCATGATTAGTAATTTCCTTTCCTTCTTTTTTTCAGTTTCATAATTTTCCATAATTTTATCTTCTGTTTTACCCTTTCCCTCTTCTGCTTCTTCCATCCTCACTGTCACTGTATCGAGTTTATTTTGCATGTCATTTAGCTTTCCTTACTTCATCATGACTATTTCTTAGGTCTTTGATCTCTGCAGCAATAGATTCTTTACTGTATTTTATGCTTTTTTTTCAAGCCCAGGTATTTGTCTTAATACTGTTATTCTAAATTATTGTTTAGATATATTGTTTATATCTGTTTTGAGTAGTGCTATGGCTGTTATTTCTCCCTGGATTTCCTTTTGATTAGAATCTTCCAGTTTATTATTGTGGCTAGGTTTCAGTCTTTTACATGTTTTAATATCCTGTTATGTGTCCTGCACCTGCAAGTAATACTATATTAAGAAGGAGTCATATATCGTCCAAGGCCTGGCAATTCAGGAAGTGTTTTCTGGAATGTGTTGCATGCACTCTGTTGTTACTTTTTTTTTTAAAATTTTTTTAATGTTTTTTTTTTTAATTTATTTCTAGGAGAGAGAGAGAGAGACAGACAGCGTGAGCAGGGGAGGGTCAGAGAGAGAGGGAGTGACAGACTCTGAAACAGGCTCCAGGCTCTGAGCTGGCAGTCAGCACAGACCCCGACTTGGGGCTCGAACCCACGAACCGTGAGATCATGACCGAAGCGAAAGTCGGACGCTTAACTGACTAAGCCACCCAGGTGCCCCTCTGTTGTTGCATTTTGACTGCTCTATCTCATTGGTCAGTCCTCTGCAGAACTCCTCCTTGCTTGTAGTTGTGGAGTGTTTGGATCTCATCCAGATGTTCTTTGATTTGTTTCATTACAGTAACTCTGTTGTTGTTTTCAAATGTACACATTCTAGTATCTGGGTCATCTTGGTGTGTGTTAACTTTTCTTTAGGTTCTAGGGTTTTCTCAGCTGGACCAAGCCTTCTAGTTTCCACTTCTCTACAGTAGCTCATCCTGGACCTCACTGTGTGTGTGTGTGTGTGTGTGTGTGTGTGTGTGT
>NW_027532198.1:34858-36291 GCF_008692635.1 Crocuta crocuta
GGGGAGCCGAAGGAGGGATCCACAAGCCCCAGCTTCTTACCACTTCACTCACATCGCACTTTTCTGGGCCACTTAAGGTTGTGTAAGGGGCACAGAGCCACACATCAATATTCTGGCCAGCAGAAAATAGACTAGCATTTCCACTCCCGAAAAGAAAGCCTCCTCCAATTTTCACATACCATTTCCACTAACAACCTTTTGGTCTCATCCTATTATGTGGACCCACTGAACAATAAAAAGGCTGGAAACTGAGCTCTTATTACTGAAGAAATAAGGAAAGACTACTTATCAAAAAAGATAGGGGCGCCTGGGTGGCTTAGTCGGTTAAGCGTCTGACTTTCNATAATGGAATTGTATTACATACTTCATTTTATATTCTGAATTTTTAAAAAATATTTAACAACATTTATGAAAAACTAACAAAACAATATTCTGTGTGTGTGTGTGTAGTATGTGTGTGAGTTTTTGATAATTCAGATCTAATGATTATGAGGGTGAATATATGTGATCTATTCACTATTTCTTTTTCTTGTCTATTATACTTTAATTTTTAATCCTTTCTTAGAAATTTGAAGTACTTTCTCTAAGTTGTATAATCAATTATAGTACTAGTTTCCAGATGGTTGTATGAACAAGAATCACCTAGGAAAGTTATTAAAAATTTGGATTCCAGGTTCTATCCCAAGAGATTATTCATTAGGTCTGGGGTAGAGCCAGGAACCTGCATAACTAACAAGGACCCCAGATTGTTATGGCCATAGTATTTGAAAAGTTCACATGACTTAGGAGATTTGGTGAGTAACTTTTTTAACATAAAATGAATTTGACAACTAAGGCACATAACTTCTTCCTTTCTACTGACTCTTTTGAGTATGGCTTCCATTACTTAAAATGGAGACTGTCTGGTTAGTTAATTTAAACCAAAGTTTTACGGGTGCCTGGGTGGCTCGGTCAGTTAAGTGGCTGACTTCGGCTCAGGTCATGATCTCGTGGTTCGTGAGTTTGAGCTCCACCTCGGGCTCTGCTGGCAGCTTGGAGCCTTGAGTTTTCTTCCAATTCTGTGGCTTCCTCTCTCTGTCCCTCCCCTGGTCATGCTCTGTCTCTCAAAAATAAATAAACGTTAAAAAAAAACCCCAAAACTTTATTATATCATTATACTAGTTAAATTATTTATTACAGGAATGAAAGAAGAGATGGAGAAAGTTAGATCTCTTTATTCAACTTACAGACAGACAATCCTGGTTGGATAGATCCCTTATAATGAAATAATCAAAACATTGTCTTATATTGCAATAGTCAAATCATTTTCTTTTCTGTGGCAAAACTTGTCCCTCTTAAATCAGTCTGTGAGATATATCTTACTGAATTATCTTACATTCACAGAATTTTCCAATTACCTTTAATAGCATATTTCAGTTTGGGGTTTTATTCTA
>NW_027532198.1:36426-37463 GCF_008692635.1 Crocuta crocuta
ATATCAGTGTGTGTTTTTATTCTATCATAGATGATATATTACTTCTACAGGCAATTCCCAGAATTTTTGAAAACCATTTAAATGAAACTCTCTCTTAGGTCAGTGAGTTGTGATATGGGTATGGAGATTAGGCAGAAACGTAAGTTTTTGTTATATGACTAAAATTTAATGACTCAATGTTTATTATTGCATTTATTAAGTGAGCAATAGTTATAAATGAATTTAAAAATGGATTTTAAATGGACCTTAATTAATTTTTTTAGACTAAGTTTCTAGAGGTAAAATTGTTAAATCAAAGAGTAGGAAGAATTTATCCAGAAATTCCAATTTTAGAAATTTATTTTAAAGCAAAACCAGAGATAGGTATAAAAATATATGCACAATAATGTTCATATCAGATTAATTTTTAATCCAANATATGTAATTGATTTATATGCTACATTTAAAATTTTATTTCAGAAGGCGATTCTATTTATTTATTTTTTTAATTTTTAAATGTTTATTTTGAGAGAGACAGAGTGAGAGTGAGGGAGGGGCAGAAAGAGAAGGAGACACAGAACGCGAAGCAGGCTCCAGGCTCTGAGCTGTCAACACAGAGCACAAAGTGAAGCTCAAACTCATGAACTGCAAGATGATGACCTGAGCAGAAGTCAGACACTTAACTGACTGAGCCATTCAGGGGCCCCATAGAAGGCTACTTATTGACATAGGAAATGTTTACATCATTAAATATTTTAAAGCAATTTAAAATATGATGCATAGCATATTATCTAAATTTTGGGAAAAATAAAAGTATGTCTGCATACACAAATATACACATATACAATTATTTAAAAAAACTATAAGAATATTTATCAACCTGACAACATNTTATTTTGTGCTGTGCTTTTTTACATTACACATTCTCTATTTTACTTATATAATAACAAAAGAGTTGTTATTTTATAAAATAACATTACATTAAATTAAAATGTACAATTTGTCCATTGAGATTTAATATGATACTGCTTTAAATGCATATTCATTCTTGTAATCCT
>NW_027532198.1:37623-37790 GCF_008692635.1 Crocuta crocuta
TACTAAATCTATTAACACAAAGTTTATCTATCAGCTTGCACCTTTTAAATGTGAACTTTATTCTTTTGTACACAAGATACATCATTAAAAATCTTTTTGGAGAGACTCATTTGGTACTAATGAGGGAAGTAATAATATGAATCCTTTAGTTCTTTACTGGTCATGCC
>NW_027532198.1:37912-39742 GCF_008692635.1 Crocuta crocuta
CTGAAGCAGGTTACTATCCCATGTGAATATTCTTGAGTGATAACAGTTTGTATTTCTTAGATAGAAGACCTAGATATAAGAAGTAGAACCTAACACCTTTAGAGTATATCATAGCACAGTTTCAACACCTTCCTTATTAATAAAGCTAACAGCAGTCCCGTTAAACACTCACACATCNNATTAGAATTTAAATTTAAAAAAAGGAAAACTCTCAGGACTGGAAGTAAATAGTTTTAAGATCCTGAAACTTCAAATAAGAAAAAGTCTACAAATCCTTTAGAAATACTACAGTCTAGTAGTATTTTCCCCCAACATTGTTTTATGTGCAGAGCTGGGAAAGTTGGAGATGAAATTGGATTGTGGGATAGTTAGTATACAGTTGAAAAGCCAGGATAAACACATGAAGGAAACTCACACAACAACAAATCAGGAGAACCACTGGAAGATGATATAGGGAAAATAATGCTTAAGAGAGAAATGAGGAAATTAACATTTTTTGATACACACACAACTGTGTATCACACTCTAGTTGCTGGGTCAGCAAGTAAAGAGTGGAGTCAAATACTACTACAGAATTTGGATTCACTAAGGATTAACAAGAGATAAATCATATAACTCTATTTCTTAGTAATTAGAATTATTAATTTTTAGAAATCTAGACATTTTAAATATGTAAGCAAGCCTTTATTTTGNTTAAATAGCCAAATAAATCTATGAGGAAAATGAAGAGCAGTTCCCTGACTCCCTCTGTCCCCTATTTTCTGCCACCTAGAGAGAACCAATTGTATTCTGTTTGTTTGTTTTTTAAGCATTTATTTATTTATTTTCGAGACAGAGACAAAGCTTGAGCAGAGGAGGGGCAGAGAAAGAGGGAGACACAGAATCGGAAACAAGATCCAGGCTCTGAGCAGTCAGCACAGAGCCGGACATGAGGCTCGAACTCACGGACCGCAAGATCTTGACCTGAGCCAAAGTCAGCCGCTTAACAAACTGAGCCACCCAGGTGCCCCCAATCGTATTCTTTTAACTGATCATTTGGTACATACCTTCATATTGTCATATAATGTATTTATATTGCTACATTTTAATATTGTTACTAATTGTTTGGTATTATCTATTTCTTCCTTATTGTATGATGAGAAGTTAGTTCTGTTTCACAACCTCCACTACATTTCCTGTGTCCCATCCTCTCAGCATAGTTATTTCATTTATTACTAGTGTTTACATGAATATGACTAAGCAAATGCCTAACTGTGCTGAGTTATGTAGTAATCTATGTGTACTTGTCCTTTCCTACTCAACTTTTGGTTCTTCAATTGCTTGGTTTTCTGTGTATCACTGATTTAGACCTAAATTCTCCCTTGTTGTGTAAATCGTCTTTCATATATTCAAGCACAATTTTATCTTCTTAATGTTCTTCCAAGAACCATTTTTTTGGTGACTACTCTGGAGTCTCTTTTTTTCTCCCCCTTTCTGAGTATTTTCCCTGGTTTAAGAGTTATATATCCTTTAGTAGCTTCCCGAGAGAGAGTGTTTGGGGGACGTAGTTTTTGAGATACTGCGTATCTGAAAAGTTTTTATTCTACCTTTATCTTGATTGATAGTAGCCATAGAACTCTAGGTTGAATGTAATTTTCTGTCAAAATCTTGAAGTCATTTTCATTCTCTTCTAGCTTCCAGTATTGCTGAAAAGTTTGATATCATTCTGAGATATGATTCCTTGTGCAAAAGAAGTTCTTTCTCCCTGATTCTTTTAGGAACTTTTTCTCTCCTCTAGAGTTCTAAGTATTTATGATGATGTGTTTTGATGAGCCTATTTTTTCCTACTGG
>NW_027532198.1:39789-45212 GCF_008692635.1 Crocuta crocuta
TTTTGGATCTCGTATTTTTGTTGTCTTTTTTATTTGCTACCACTTTTACTTTTTACTCTACTTTCTGGAATATTTCTTGGACTTTATCTTTTAACCCTTCTTATTGACCTTTCATATATAAAAAACTATTTTTAATTTTTTTATTTTTTTTAATGTTTTATTTATTTTTAGGAGAGAGAGAGACAGACAGACAGACAGCGTGAGCAAGGGGGGGTCAGAGAGAGAGGGNATACAGTAGCCTAGTCTTTAGTTATACCTAGATTCTCTCTTCTTTTTTTTTAATGTTTATTTATTAAGACAGAGAGAAACAGAGTACGAGTGTGGGAGGGGTAGAGAGAAAGTAAGGCAGAGAATCTGAAGCAGGCTCCAAGCTGTCAGCACAGAGTCCGACGCGGGGCTCGAACCCACAAACCATGAGATCATGACTTGAGCCGAAGTCGGATGCTCAACCGACTGAACCACCCAGGCGCCTCTACCTAGATTCTCTCTTTTCAGAGACCCTTTATTTTACCTTCACCAGAGAGGTGACTGCCATTATTCTTCCATAGATAGGGAAAGGGCAGTATATATGAGTATTTAATTCCTCAAGGAAATTCAAGTGAATGTTTTAAACCAATCTTCCTGTGTTTTAGCTCCTTATTCATTTTCAGCTGTTCTTGGTACTACTCTCCCTAAGGTGATGTGCAATGGGTTATTTCTTGGATTTCTCTACTATAACGATTTAGCTTTTCTGAGTGTACCAAGTCAGTTTCTATCCATCCATCTGCTTGGTGCATTCCAAAATTATGTTTTCTGTTGTCTCTTTTCCTATTCTTTTGGACCTATTAATATTATTAATATTATGACCCTTCCAGATTTAATCATTTGATTATCATTTTAATGGAGCTTTAGGAGGGTAGCAAGGCATTCAAGCATCATTTTTAGCTATAAGTTAGCAGATGTTTTTCAAAGTTTCAAAATGAGACTGAGATATGACTACAAAATAAGTAGCACGATTTTNAACCTATTTATCTCAGGTAATTCCTCAACACTCCATGATTTCCTAGAGCAGTGCCTTACCTCTTTTTTCCCCATCAGAAATCACAATTTGTTTTATAATATTAAGAGGTTTGTGGACTTTCCCCCAAACTAGACTATTTTCTGCTTGAGAAAAGGAGGGAACAAATGTCTCTCTGGTTTCCCAGCACTTAAAATAATGCCAAGCACAGAAGAGGCACTAGATACATATGTATTTGATTAAATTGAATTTAGACTTGTCAATCTAAAGTGATATTGAAACATGATCCACAACTTTTCAATGGTAGATTAAAACAGAAAATGGAAAACAAAACAAAACAAGGTTCAATTTTACAGAAGGCAGCTATTTACTTCTCAATCCTCTATTATAATCTTGTATTCCCTCCTTGCACTGATCCCATATGCATTGCTCTTTATATGTTGTTGTGCTATCAGTTAAGAAATCTGAGGCCAGATTCAATAAGAATTCTGTATAGCTTTTATAAAAAATTTTCACAAAGCCTCAGATTTTTCTGGCCTTCTAAAGTCCTGCATTAGGCAGAGAAGGACAAATATCATATGTTTGCATGTATAGGAGGATTAGGAGGANAAAATGAATTCAGGTCTAATTCATTGTAGACCGATTAAAAAACCACTGGAATTTGTTAGTTTGTATTTTTACTTGTGTCATTTTTTAAATTTTTATTTATTTATTTTTATGTTTTATTTATTTCTGAGAGAGAGAGAGAGAGAGCAAGAGCATGAACAGGGGAGGGTCAGAGAGAGAGGGAGATACCTAATCTGAAACTGACTCCAGGCTCTGAGCTAGTTGTCAGCACAGAGCCTGACTTGGGGCTCAAACCCACGAACCGTGAGATCATGACCTGAGCCAAAGTCGGAGACTTAACCGACTGAGCCACCCAGGCGCCCCAGTGTCATTTTTAAAAGATAGATGAAAAGGCAGCAGAAATAAATTTCTTCAGAAATTATTTTCAATCTTAAGTAGTTGACACTTTTTCTCATTACTCAGACTGAATAGTTGGGCTGCTGTCAAAATGAGATTTTTGCAATTCATTGCTTCATTGATATCTATTTATTGGCATAGATGTAACATTTTATAGTACATTAATAAAAAAGTGAGTTCTCAGCTCTTTATTACCAACTTACGTGTTTCACAACTGAAGTCAGTCATGTTTCTATTATACTACCACACATAAAAAACACTTGTGGACAGATTAGTGTTTATGAAAACTCAAATTGTCACAACCAAAGATTGAGGATCTTGGTTGGCTATTATAAATAAGCAACACACCAGATTATCATATATTTGAGGAAAAGTCATCATAATGCTTCCATTGAAATTATCATGCTACAATTCCCTCTCTTGCTCTGTCTTCCTCTCTCTCCATCTTCCCCCTTCCCTCCCAATAAGCCCACATACATGCACCTAGGAAAGACAGTGTGAAGACATAGTGAGAAGGTGGACATCTACAAGCCCTCACCAGAAAACACCCGTGCTCACACCTTGATCTCAAACTTCCAGCCTACAGAACTGTGACAAATTAAATGTCTGTTGTTTTAAGTCACTCAGTCTATTGTACTTGGTTATGGTAGCCCGAGCTAAGGCAAAGAAGTTCTCATATAATCCTCACCCAGATTTCCCAATACTAGCTTCTTACATAATCATGGTACATGATTTTCTTAATAAAATTAAGCAATTATTATTGGTATACTACTATTAACTACACTATAGAATTCATTTAGATTTACCCAGTTTTTATATTAATATCCTTTTGCTATTCTAGGATCCAATCCAAGATATTATGTTGCATTTAGTTGTCATGTCTCCTAAATATCATTTAGTGCATAAGTTTATCATTTTTTCCTTGTCTTTCACAATCTTTAATGATGTTGACTGATCTTGACTTTTGTCTGATGTTTTCTCATGATTGGTTTGAGGTTATGGATTTGGGTGATGTATATTCAACAGGCGATATTACATTTTCATTGTGTTGTGTAAAGAGGTCAGTATATCAATATAACTTACTACTGGTACTGTTTTTAAATTTTTTAAAAATATTTATTTATTTTTGAGAAAAACATAGCATGAGCGGGGGAAGAGCAAAGAGAAGAGGGAGACACAGAATCTGAAACAGGCTCCAGGCTCTGAGCTGTCAGCACAGACTTGGGGCTCAAACTCACTAACCGTGTGATCATGACGTGAGCTGAAGTTGGACGCTTAACCAACTGAGCTAACCAGGTGCCCCACTACTGGTAACTGTAACTGTGATTACTTGGTTAAAGTGGTATCTCCTAGATTTCTACACTAAAAAGTTATTATTTTTCCCTTTCCATACTATTTTCACTAGAAATGAGTAACTAAATCCAGACACACTCAGGGAAGGGAAAATCAAACTCCACATGCTGAGGATTAATGAATTTGTGGGCATGTGTTAGAAAAATACAGCAATTAATATTTGGAGGGATGACACTTTGAGACTCTGCAAATATTCTCTTTTCCTTTAAAATTTTACACACTATTTTTAGCATCTATCCATTGATATTGCTTGCAGGAATTATTACTCTGGTATTCTAAGGAGATTTTCTAGTTTCCTCATTTCTTCTAAATTTATCAATTGTAATTTTTCTGTAGAGAAAATTTATTCCATTTTCCCATTACTTATTTACTCAGATATTTAAATTTATTCCATTTTCCTATTATTTATTTGTTCAACTATTTAGATTTATTCCATTTTCCCATTATTTATTTACTCAGCTACTTGTATCAGAATGGATTATGTTTTATTTTATTCTTTGGGTCATAACCCATATTAGTATTTGTTTTGTTACTCAAATTATTCTGTCTTTGGTCATGGGGAATTCTTTTAGGCAGACTACTGTGTTCTTTTCTTTTTTCCTTGAATACATCCTTATTTTCATGTACTATAAGATGCTATAAAGGCATCTTGTATTTTCCCTGCTCCAGAATCAGCTATTTACCAAGTATCCCTGGCTTTTTTTATTGAATAATAATATTTTGAAACCAAGATCTGGTTGCTATGTATGCTTGTTGTGACTTGGGTATTACTGCCTTTCAGAGACAGAGCTAGTAAATGTTTGTAGATATGCCAATTCATTTATACATCCATATTCATATTTATCCTTTTATCTATGTGTGTATATATATTAAAATAAACAAGAGTTCATATTGATATCTCTAGGTCTAATCTGACACCACAATATTCATCCTAACATTTCTCCTTTATTTTTTTGTAAACTTTTTCTGACAGTGTGAAACCTGACTCATATCATCTACAATATATTTACTAATTTGTTCAAGCATAGTATATATGTAGTTTCAGGACTGCTTACCTGTTTTACTGTGAGAAACAAACTTACCAATTTCAATCTAGTGACTTAGTATTTTTTGTTTTGTTTTGTGTTTAGCCTAATTCTATCTTATCGAAACACTTTTTACAAATTTAGGTCAGTTTCTTTCTTCACCACCTTCATAAAAGTTTCTGAGCCCTATTTTAGATTTTCTTTCAGTCGTTCTTCTATATCATTCCAAAGTTTTTATTTTTAACCAGAATCCCAGTGATTCTTATGTAGATAATCACTGGACATCATTTTGTGATTTAATAACCTGGGCTATATTGAGAATAAATTGAGCACATCCCCATCTTTCAATCCTGCAACATCTAAATGAATTAAAGAAAACAATGCTGAAAAATACCTTATTAAGCCAAGCCAGAAAGGAGAAATATGTGTGATCCTTGAAGATTTAACTTTTTTCTCATACTTACTTTCTCTGCACTTCTACACTGAGTTCTTATGTGGATTCTAAGAAAGAAAAATGTCAAATAAAAGAGAGTTTCTAGTTCCTCATTCAGTATTATCTAATAACAGAAACTGGAACACAGTTTTCGGGAAACTGAGAGATCAGAAATTAACTAATTTATACCAGGAGCAAGCTGAGGTTAATCTTCTTTGTAACTTTGAATTCATTGTTTACTATGATGAGCGTTCTGGCACTTCAGTGGTTTGTTATTTCATTGCTTCCGGAAAATAAGGGATGAGAGCTGGTATGTTCAGCAAGTAATACTCATTAAAAAAAAAACTTTTACTTTTATGTTGGTAAGTTCCAGAAAACTTTACTAATGTTAAATTATGCTTAAATTAAGGTGGTTTAATTATTGTCATTTTAGAGATGACAAAGGAGAAACACATAATGGAAAGGAGAACTCAGTGTTCACATCAATAAAGTAATAATCCAGATTAAATCTATATACAAATTACAAGAATGAAAACTTTTGCTGGTGTGTTCCCTATGTTTTACTAGGCATTTTCAGGGACATTTACTTGCATAAACTTTGAAGAACAATCCCTGCCCATGGTGACATGGAGAAAGTTAAAATATGGCTGAA
>NW_027532198.1:45339-48582 GCF_008692635.1 Crocuta crocuta
AGTTAAAATACGGCCGAAATATGGTAAAGGTTCTGACTTTTAATTTTCTTTTTAACTTTTCAAACTTCTACTACAGGGTAATGTTTCTTATCTTGAGATATGATAACCAGGGACCATTTTATGAGATACCAGACAGCAGTAAGCTGTATAAAGATAATAGTATTTCAGTGATCAAAATACCACTCTATATCTTACAAATATAGTGATGTTATGAAATAAAAAGAACAGTCTGCATAGAAAAAAATCCAACCCATTCTGAAGAGCTTTTTTGTTCAACAGACAATCATCAGTAGGGCAGTTCTCTCTGATTTAGCATTTTTTACTTTGTTGGAATTCATAATTCAGAATAACAGTAAAAGGAAATTCATGCAGATATTAGCTTATTGGGTTTGGATGCATTTTTAAGAAAAATAAAAAATCAAAAGCCTATGTGCCTTAGAAATAATGTAATGCATTTCTCATCATTCTTTTCACTGATATAATGTGCTCTCATTACCTTTTCTAATTTAGAGGTTAGGTTACTGTAAGCCAACAGTCGATCCCATTACTGTGTGTCTTACTCTGACTTTCTTCCCTCTTTGCTCCATAACCCTTTCTTCCACCCCCTGTGCACTCAGCCACTCATTAAAAATAAACTGGCATTCTACTCTGAACACCAAGTGAGACACTCTTCACAAATCCTAAGCAATCTATGAAAATAGAGGAGAGATGGAAATTCAGAATACATTCAGTCTTACAGCTAACACTCCTATGTTATGAATCTGGTCAATATATATACTTACTTTAGAAAGATGTGAACCAAGAGAAAATAAGGATTTTGCAAATATCAAATTATTATGCCCTTTCATTCTTCTGAATGTTAGTACCTGACAATTAACCATTTAGCAAAAATCTGTATATGTTTTACATTGTTTCATTTGGCATAACTCAACATCTTTCTATCTTGAGAGACTACAAAAAACTATACGTGACTATATTACATAATTATATTACCTTCAGATAATAGAGACATTACTGCAAGGGGATTTAATTGTTAAATGCTGTTACAGTAAAAATAAAAAAAATCTTTGTTCAGTTGCATTTAAGTGAAATAAAGAGGCATTTTTGGTTTCACCTGGACAGTGTTTTCAGCATAGTACAGATTAAGCTTTTAAGTCATATTGAGAGAGACATTTTGTCCTCAAGGGATCTTTTAACAACATCTATCACATTCAAGGAAAAACTTCTCATTTGAGCTGCTCGAAATATTCCCAGGGTATCTTTCACCTTTGCCAGCTGTTATCAAAGTCTGACAGTGGATGTATCAGCAAGGCAATGATGCCTAATAAACTGCACCTTGTCAATTCAATATGGAGTGGCTTTGATCACCCATACCATGACTATGATATTAGTCAAAGGTAAAGTGAAAGTAGGAGAAACACTTTTAAAAAATTGAAATGTCTCTCCAATAAGTCTCCAAAATAGTGAGAGAACTTTTTGTTCAATACTCCACTATCTTTAAAATCGTCACCCAACTTAATTATTAATATTAAACCTTTCACTGCTGCACTGTAAAACTTAGAGTAATTTACATTTTGAAGACAAAGCAATGTAGACATGTATATCTAGAACATTGTCTTCTGGGAATTTCAAGTCAATGACAACTTCATACATTTCTATACTTTCTATAGCAGAAAATATTGGAGGAAGAGACTGAGGTGTTCCCATATCCAATTATAGAAAAGAACATCATTATAGCCAACTGGGCAATAAAGTGATAGCAATGGAGAAAATAGTGTTAATACCCAGATTTAAGTCTTCTGATAGCTTCCAAGACAAATGAAAGTGAAGGTAGGAAAGAGAGCCTATATCTATGAAAGGTAATGAAGAAGGAAGAGACCTAAACAGCAGCCTATGTCAGGAAAGAAATAAAGGCATACCTCATTGTAATGTGTCAAAGAAATCTTTACTACATGTCAGTGAAACATTCTGAGGATACCAATATTGTCCTATTTATCTCATCTGAAATGAAAAAGAGAAAAAAGATAATGCTACAATTGTATGTGCTTACTATATGTCAGGACTTCTGTTTGGTATTTTATATATGTGTGACCTCCAGTAATCTTATCAAGAGCACTATGAAGATAAGGAAATATAGATTTAAAGAGGTTATGTGTCTTGACCAATTCTACCACTTATGATCTATGTACCATTGAACATCTTACCCAAAGTGTTTCAGCTCTGGCAAATTTCTATAGACATGATTGGGAAATTTACTGAACACTGAAGGTTGAAGGTGTCTAGAAGACCCTCCTTAGCCACTGAGAGTAGTTCCTCACAATCTTACCATTCTGATTTTGGAAACACTTGGCCCATTGTCAGAAAATTCCTCTACATCCAGTGCTTCTCTGAACGTTTTTTTTTCCATTTGCTTACCTACTCTGAAACTTGATGATTCCCTGAAAACATTCTTTTCTTTTTGACGCCATAATCTTAAGAGGGCAATGTTTTGTTTTCCTTTCATAATCCATAAAACTTAGGGCTGCCTAGGTGACTCAGTTGCTTAAGTGTCCAACATTCGATTTTGACTCGGGTCATGATCTCATGGTCGTGAGATCAAGCTTTCTGTTGGGCTGCTTGCTGAACTTAGAGTCTGCTTAAGATTCTCTCTCTCCTCCCTCTGCCCCTCCTCCACTTGATGCACACACTCTCTCTTTAAAAAAAATTATCCATAAAACTCAGATGTTGACATTGGTATCCTTCTTGCTTTCTAATGTTCCTTATAGACTTTTACACCTTCTCCCTTCTACTGAAATCTTGTTCCTATTAGACCACATATTCATTTGAGTTCACCTTATTTCAATATCATTAACATGACAAAAATTTTATACATTTTTAATGTATTTTTGTTTTTTATATTTTGAGTCTTGCTTCATGATCCATGATTTTTGTTTCCCTCTCTGTTTTCACCTTCATTAATCTCCATAATTTTACCTTCTATTGTATTGTTTCATTCCTCTGCTTCATCCATCCTCACTGTCATGGCATCCATTCAAGTTGACATCTTGGTTATAATATGCATTATTAATTTTGACCTGGGTAGATTTTAATTGTTGTTGTTGTTGTTGTTGTTGTTTAAATCTCTGTGGAAAGGGATTCTCTGGTTTCTTCCATACCTTTTTCAAGTCCAGATAGTATCCTTATAATCTTGGCTTTATATTCTGCTTCAGATATCTTACTTATATTTATATCGATTGCATCCCT